>NC_082615.1:12742817-13080047 GCF_030936135.1 Gavia stellata | reverse complement strand
GACCCCGGAGAGTGCCGGTGGCCGCGGGACACAGACTGGGCAGGCGGGTGGCACCGACGGGTGGCATCAGTGGTGGCACCGTCGGGGCGAGGGCAGAGCAGCTGCGGTGGCCGCCTGGCTCCCCGCCACCCCGTGCAGCTCCAGCCGAATTTGGTGTCATCCTGCAGAGGAAGATTATGGTAATTTTCCTCCCCCCTTATGCATAATTTTCCGACTCGGCTGCAGCAGAGGCTGTGCGGAGAGGCTGGGTGATGGGAATGTCATCTGCGATTCGATTATCTCCTCCTGCCTTCCCTTTTTTTTTTTTTCCTTGTGAAACCTTCATCAAAATATGTAGATCTAATTAGGACAATTACAGCGCGAGGACAGCTGAAACCCACCCAAAGCCGCACCACGACCAGCCGCCTCGGCTGAGCCGCCGGCGAGAGGCGGGGACTGGGGCCGTTGGGGGGGGGTTGGGGTTTTTTTGGCTCTGCAGGGGGGACGGATGGGGTCGGTGGGTCCCAGCCCCACACACTGGCCCCGGGCTCCTTCGTGGTGCTGCTCATGCCGGGGTGGCACCGGCTTTGGGGTGCACGGCCCCAAAGGGAGGGAAGTGGCCTCAGATGTGTCCCCGTGGGCATGCCACTGGCCACGGACATGGCAGAGCACCGCTGGTGGTGTCCTGCCGCAGGACCCAGAGGCTGCATCTGCTGGTAACAGGTTTGTGTCCCACCTCGCTGGCTGTCACGAACTGGAGGGGTCTCAGCACCTTGCTGGGGGCAGCTGCCAGCCCTGCTCCCAGCACACCTTGTTCCCCATCCCCGGGGGTGCCCGCCGTGCCGCTCCGCGCGGAGGGGCCACCCGCCAGCCTGCAGCTCCGTGAGCCTCATTGGTATTCAGTCCCCGCGCGGTGGCAGCTGGCTGGATGGGAGCGGAGTCACAGCGGTGACAGGTAACACCAGCCATGAGGATGGTGGCAGCCAGCAGGTCGGCAGCGAGGGCACAGCTCTGCCTGCGCCCACAGCCGGGGTCCGGCTCCGAGTCCCCACACTGGGACATGCTGTGGGAGGGTGGGGAGAGTCCCCGGGGGCTGGATGTTCCAGGACCCCCGAGCTCTGCAGCGGGATGCACCGATGCTCACCCCGGGATGCTGGGGATGCTCCGACCAGGGGGCCGGGGTGCAGCTGCAGCGCTCCTCCAGCACCAAGTAGTCCCCCCAGCTGACCCCGTGCCCACCTCCAGTTGCCCACGCCGGCCAAGCAACAGCGAGCATTGCCCGGGGAAGGAAAAGTCAAACAGGGACAAGCTGGGACCCTGCACCCGTCCCCGGGGGTGCTGGGTGAGGAGTGGTGGCCGGGCAGAGCCGGCTGCATGGGCAATTAAGGGAAGTGCAAATTGTCAGACCCTGTGATTAACACTGCCTCCAAATCCGCATGAATATTAAAAGCCGACATTGCCCAGGCTCCCTGCACAATGAATTCTGTATGAATCTTAAGATAAATCGTTTGGATAACTTAGCGGCAGCTGTACTCCCTCGCCACCAACTGCCTCCAAAAATCATTTCACGTCAGGCGAAAGGAGCCAGAACAGAAACCAGCCCAATGGTGGGAATTGCCGTTCGGGGCTCGGCGGTGCCGGGATCAAGGCAGGGGAGCGCAGGGCACCCAGGGCTCCCCGGGAGGTGAATGAAAAGGCTCCTCGGCTCTGGCTTGCTCCCAGGAACTGGTGACAAATCCTGTTACTTGCCACGGTTGCTGTCATCTTTGGCCAGGGGGGACATTTGCTTTGCCTCGGGGGGGCTCCTTCCTGGAGGGATGGCATTTGCCACTGCCCCGTTACGGTTACATGCGGCTCAGCGCATCCCCCGAAGCTCTCCCAACACCACGTCCCCGTTAGCAGAAGTGCATCCCACTCCTCCAGCCCTGCCGTGAGTATCTCCTGGTACCAGCGCAGAGATCCGTCTTCCCGGGAGGAGACCTGCCGTGTCCCCAAGCGCCGCCGGGACCGACTCCCATTGGCATGCAGCTGCCACGCCTGCTGCGTGCTCCTGGTCAAAATGCAGCGGAGGAGCCGCCGCGGCATCCTCGGAGGCCGGGGCCTTGATTGCATCCTCGCGCCGCCATAAATCAGCCCTGGAGGTTTGGCAGCGCGAGGTGGGGAATGGCAATGTCACGGTGAGCGCCTCTCGGGCGGGCAGCAGACAGGCGGGGGACGAGCATCACCGTGCCATCGCGTGCCGGTGGTGCCAGAGCTGCCCTTTCCCCAGGGGGTCTCGGCGAAGGCTCTGCAGCAGGAGAGATTTCTGTGCGCCCAAGACACACACCGGCTGCCGGTGCCCCCATCTCCTTCCCTCCCTCGGCAGGGGGGTCCCCAGCCCCTCTCCTCCGCCGCCGGCTCGGGGGAAGGTCCCCCCCTGAGATGTCAGGGGAATTGAAAACACTGCAAATATTTCCTCGGTCTAAATTACACCGACCCCGGCAGGCGGCACGCCACCGTAATCCAGGTTATGAATTATAAATCAGGTGCGATGCAAACCACCTCTGCCCAGGCGTGGGGGGGCTGCGGCTCTATGCACCCCTCCGAGCCCTCATCCCGGGGCACAGCCCCATCCAGCACCGGCACCCAGGTGCACCTTTGGGTCCCGTCGTGCCCAGGGGTGGTGATGGAGCTGGGACCTGCCCAGATGCTCCCTGCACCCCAGCCCCACTCTGGGTCCCCAGGTTTGGGCAGCCCCAAGGGGTTTCCCTCGGGAAGGACTCGCTGCATGTTGCCTCCTCCTCCTCACCCTTCACAGCCGCGGCGTGCCGGCAACCTGCCATCGCCCATCGGTGACCTGCCGCCGCGGTGTGCCGAGAGCTGTGAACCTGACCCCGAGCTGCCAAAAGGCCGTCAGATAAATCAGCAAATCAGGTGCAAATGGCAAAAGGAGATTAAAGTGGAGAGGAGCAGATTGAATCAGGGGCCATTAACAGATTAAATCGTTACACAGAATCAGATCAACGCACAAATAATATGAATAATAAACATGGTTAGAGGCACCAGCTCATGCTTCCAATTTATTTCAACCTGAAGACAAGGGCTGGTGGCAGCCACCACCCATGTGGCCCGAGGACAGCGGTGGCAGCACCCGGCTCAGCTCCCTGCAGGGGAGAGGACACACGGAGAAGCTCCATGGCTGGGGACAGTGGCACCACTTGGCATGTCCCCATGGGTCACTAGCCTTCAGGGAGCCTGGCACATCCCCAGGGAGATGTGCCGGTGTGACCCAGCCCCTTTGTTTGGGGTCCAGGACACGCTGACCCCACCAGCATCCTGCTCGCCCCAACAAGATCTTGCAGCCTCCATAGCACCAGCACCCCAACAGGGACCCCCCAGCACAGCCCTCAGAGGTTGTATCCCTGAGCCACAGCATCTCATCCAGCCTTTCGTAACTGGGAATTATAATTAGTAGCAACGTTTTACCTGGGAGGAATTAGCAACCTGCAATGGCAGCACCTGAGCATGACCCTGGTGCTCCATGCCAATGTCCGGTGCCTCCAGCTTTGCCCCAGTGAGAGTCTTTGGGGACCGTGGCCGTGCACCCATCACTCCCTCCCTGCCTCTCCCAGCTGTGGTCCCACCGGGCACCCCCAGGACGTGGGACCCCAGCCCGGCAGCGGGGCTGGCTGGGGAGGAGGCATTTGCTTTCCTCCTGAGACACGCTGCCAGCTCCGTGGCCTTTCCTTCTCATCTAAACCTCCTTTCCAGCTGTATTTTCTCCTTCGCTGCCCTGTTTCCCCTCCAGAGAAGGAGAGCAGCCACCGCGTCCTCGCTCTGCCGGCTCCTGCTCCAAAGGGCTGCCGGGTCCGTGTGAGGCGGCGAAGAAGTGACAATAAAAGGCTGCAAACAAAGGGAAAACGTCTTTTCTCTCCAACTTTTTTTCATACCCTTCACTGAAAATCCCAAGGAACTGGGAACAAAGCCCAAGCAGTCCTGCGCATGATCGCGGTGAGGGGGTTCGAGTCCTCCCTCGGCCGCAGGAGGGTTAATTGATACCTCCGCTGCCATCATGCGTCTGTTCTGCCGGTGAAGCTTTTCTTCCCTAAATTCCTGCTTGCCAGGAAGGCAAGACAAAGTCTGAGCTGCTGCGACAACACCCGGGAACAAGTATTATTATGTGGTGTGACAATGTTTGATGAATTCATATGTGCCTAGGGGAAGGGACTAAGTAGGTGAATAAAGTGAGAATATTCTCTGTGACAATCAATACCCCCTCAATTGAACCGTCTCCGCAGATGTGACATTTTGATTTTTCTTCTTTGGACATGCTAACTGGATTTATGTCCTCTTAAAGTGGAAACAGCAGGGAGCAAAGTGCCGGCAGCTGGCTGGCATGGCGCGGGCACGGCTGTGGGGTGGGGAGGGAAGGACGGGGTGATGGGTTGGGGTAATGGGTTGGGGTGATGAGTTGGGATGATGGGTTGGGGTGATGGGTTGGGGTGATGGGTTGGGATGATGGGTTGGGATGATGGGTTGGGGTGATGGGCTGGGGTGATGTGTTGGCATGATGGAACTGGGGTGATGGGCTGGGGCGATGCATTGGGTTGATGGGTTGAAGTGATGGAGCCAGGGTGATGGGTTGGATGGGCTGGGATTATGGAGCAAGGGCAATGGGTTGGGGTGATGGGTTGGCTTGGTGGAGCCGTGGCAATGGGTTGGAGCCAGGGAAATGGGTTGGGGTGATGAATTCGGTTCATGGTTGGAGTGATGGGGCCCGGGTGATGGTTTGGGTGGAGGGGAATGGCTTGGGGTGATGGAGACAGGGCAATGGACTTGGGGGCAGTGGGGCTGGAGTGATGGGTTTGAGGTGGTGGAGCTGATGCCATGGTACGTGCAGGCAGGTCTGTGCCAGGGCAAGGAGATGCCTGGGCCACGTTCTGGAGTTGCAGCTGGTGAAAGGGAAAGACAGAGCAGGGCAAGCTAAGTGCAGAGCAGTGGGAGTCCCACGTCTGGGACCTGCGGGGACAGGAGTTATTTGCAGGTGCCCCCTGTGCCCATCCTGCGATCACCCTCCCCATGGGTGCCTCCAGCTGCCGGCCTGGGACCCAGCCAGCCTGGCACTGGGTCTGTCAGCTTTCACCCCACCGGCGTTTGCAGCACCCTCATCCCCACGGTGCCACCACGGCACCCACCGGTTGCACCCGCCGCGTCTCTGGGATTCCCGTCACATCCCCCGGCCCCAGAGCTAATGACTCATCCCCAGCACGGCCATTTGTTTGTGCTGGTTTCAGACAGACTAATGTTTTTAATGGCACATAATCATTTTTCAGAAGTCATTTGATGCTACTAATCATCGCTGTGATATGCCACGACGGGATGTGTAATGACATGCTGAACAGGAAAAATGGCACTCGGATACTTGGTTCTTCCCGGTGTAATCTATATTTTACCACATCTCTCTGCCTAATGATAGTTATAGCCGTTAATAAATGACTACTTAGGCACTTTCTTTTTTTTCTTCAGCGGGCAATAAAATAATTTTGGATTAAAATATAGGAATGGGAAAGGGAAGTGGTGGCTCAAGCGTTTCCCCAGCTGCTGGAAGGGAGCGCACGGGAAGTGAGCGGCGCCGGGGCTTGCGTGGTGGCAAGTTCGTAGAAGACAGCTTTCCCTGCTCATAACTTTTTTGCCTCTTGGTTAAATTAACAAGTGTTAAAAAAAAATGTTAAAATAAAACATTTTAAAATGAAATTTCATTGCTGCAGTAAGAGGATCCTCCTGGCCCAGTGCCCAATGTCTTCATGATGAGTTAGCGTGCAGTTCCTCACTCTCTAACTCATTTTATCGCTTAATTAAAGTGATGCTGGCAATTCTTTTTAAAAATATGCTTTTTCTTTAACAATGCTTTTCCTTCCCTGGGCTGCTAAAAGCCAGCGATCATGGAAAGGGAATAAACTTGGAGCATCGAGCGTGCCCTTTGCACCAGGAGCTCGCTTCCTTGGCTGTTCTTTGAAGCCTGATAGATGCCACCACGAAGAGCCCAGGTTCAAGGAGGGTCCAGCAGCTCTGAGCTGTGGAGGAAGAGGAGGAGGATGGGGATGGAGGAGCCCTGGGGTGCGGCATCCTGCTTTCCCCCGGGGTGCTGGCTGCCGTGGAGCAAGCTTGGCTCCTTCCTCCCCGTCAGCACCAGGTCGCACGTCTCTGCCCAGACTTGTGAGGAAGAAAAATTGCTTTTGCTTACATTTTTAATCTGTGTGTAATTACCTGCTGGGCTCCTCAGGAGAATGCTAACCAGCTGCGCAGCCTCCCTGCCGGGCAGCCCGGCGCCTGCAGCCCTTCGGCACGGCTCATGGGCATGGCATGCCACGCCGGCTCTGCCGGGCAGGGACAACCTGCTCGTCACCTCCCAACAGCGGCGCGTTCCCAGGCACGGCTCAGCTGACATCCAAAATCACGGCACTTCCCTTCCCATCCCATCCCATCCCATCCCATCCCATCCCATCCCATCCCATCCCATCCCATCCCATCCCACCCCACCCCACCCCATCCCATCCCATCCCTCACCTCTCTGTCCCAGCTCCTCTGGCAGCAAAGCAGCCACGCTGCTCTTCTCTCTTGGCCGGTGCACGTCCCACGCGTGCCTTCCCGGGGATTTGGGGGCTCCTCTCTCGATGGCCATGTCCACCCCTGACACCCGGCCCCAGCAGACCCGTGGTCCCAGCCGGTGAGTTTTTCCCTTCCTGAGGCAATAACCGTGCTGGCACCGCTGCCCCTTCCTTTTGTCCATCACCTTATTACTGGCTGCTTTTCTGCACCATCCCACTTAACGTGGGAATTGGGGTTTGCAAAGCGGTTGTACACAATGAGTCCTAATGTCCTGGGAAAGTAAATGGAGAACGAGACCTAGAAAAAGCTGCCAATTACTTAAAGAATATAGACACGGCAACGCCATTAATGTAATGGCGAGGAACGGTTCCAGGGCTGCTTGCGCCGCGCCGCTCAATACCGCAATTAATGTCGCAGAGTTGACTTGAGCTCCAGCCTCCGCTCGCCGAGCGCGAGACGGGCGCGAGCCATTAACCTTCCCCCGGTCAAGGTGTTCCAGCTCTCACGGTCGCCTTAATTAGTCTCCAAGGTAATGCAACAATAGCCACTTGCCGAGGACGATGCGGTGGCACTGGCGGCACTGCCGTGGAAATGGAGCTGCTCGGAAGCGGGTGTGCAGCAGGGAGGGGAGCAGGAGGGGAAGTGTGGCTGTGCATGCGTGTGCATGCATGTGCATGCATGTGCATGAGTGTGCACGCATGTGCAGAGCCAGAGAGCAACACGCAAAGTGCAAAGCGAGGAGGGTGGAGGCTGCCGTCCCCAGAGCGGTGACCCCGGTGCTTCGGCCTCGCGGTGACGGCACAGCGTCGGTGGCAGTTCTGCAGCCCCAGCCCTTGCTCGGGGCCGGTGGTATGTGGGGGTCAGGGGGAGGGACCCCACCAGGCTGCAGCCCGCGGACGGTGGTACGCGAATCTCCGCGCCGGGCCCTTTGCCAAACGGCATCACTTCGCCTGGGATGGGGAGCAGCATCGCGTTTGCATTGCGCAGGGCTGAGTAGATAAAGGTGCTAATAAGACAGAGCACTAATTAATTGCAGCACCAGCTGACAGAAGAGCCCTTAGCCGAGTGCCGGCTGTCACGCCGAACGACATCTGCGGCGCTGCCAGGTCATTAGGAGTTTGTGTGCGAGCTCGCAAACGAACCCAGGGGCTGAGGTTCGCAAAGCCAAATCCCTCTGCCCCCAAAGCGGCCGTGGCTGCGCGGCTGCCCTGGCTCCGTGCCACGCACCCCTCCCCTCGCCTCTGCCGCAGCCAGGAGCCGGCACAGGGACGTGCCAACCCAAGCGCCGGCCTGGCCGGGATGCCCCGCTCGGGCAGGTGGCCGGGGAGCCGCGGTGCAATGGTACCTGCAGGGCTGTAAATGTTATAATATGAAGCTTCTTTTTGTCTTCTCTTTTTTTCCCCCTCCTCCAAACCACCAAATCAATTTGATGGCCGCGGGAGTGAGGACCTTTACAGCTTGTGGAATTACATGGAGTCACCCGGTCCCCTCTATCCATCATCCTTAATTAATTAGAATGTAATTACTTATGGATTCCTCTTTTATTATTCATGGCCCCCAGTGCCCAGGATAAGGCTTCCCTGTCCCTCCAGTGCTTTCCAGCCTGGAGCAGGATGCTCAGGAGAGCTCCCAGGCAAAGCCTGACCTCAGGGCGCATCCATCCAGGTGAGCCCGGCTCTCTGCCGGTGTGGCCAGCGGCAAAGGCTGCGGGTTGGCAAACGGGGTGGCAAATTCCCCACCTCTGGCTGTAATTGCTGCTGCCGGCTGCCCACGCGCCAGCCCTGCCAAGGGGCACCAAATTGGCTGAGACTTCAAAGCACGGTGAAAACGCGGCAAGGTCAGGAGGGCAGGGAGGGCGCGGGATGGGGATGTGGGGGGGTCTGGGACCACGGGGGCACCTGGCCGTGCGTCCTGGGTGCCTCTGCCTGGCATCGCCCGTCTTACTCCATCAGCAGAGACGGCGGCGGGGCGAGGGGTCACCCTGCGGGACCCCCCTGGCCCATGCACGGACCTGGGCAGGCAGAGCTCGCCCTCCCGCCCCAGCGCTTCGCCCTGGCTCCCCTCCCTGACTCTGCCGTCAGAGCTCCCTGAGAGGTTTTTTCCTTATATAAAGAAAAAGGACAATGTGCTCGTGTTTCTCTCTCCCGGTCATTCGGGCTTGAATTATTTCATCAATCACAGAGCAGCACCGGAGCTGGCAGGAGCCAGGCAGGCTGCGAGGGGGAGGCGAGGAAACCTACCTTGCTCTGCTGGCGCGGGAGGGACGGATCCAGCCCCAGCATCCCACTCACATGGGGCTGTGCCGGGCAAACCTCCCAAAAACCTTGCAAGGGCCTGAACATCCCAGCCCAGATCCACAGTGGACCCAAGATGGGGCTCTGGTGCCGCATCCCTGCATCCCGATGGCGTTGCCAGGTGCTCTCCCAAAATGCATGACCATCACCCGGGAGGGCACCCACCACCCATCACCCGGCCGCTGCGTCATGTAGGAAATGTCCTTCCTGTTTGGTAAATAACCCCTTTTAACCAGCTTGTTTCTTCCCCCTTCTTCCTCTGTTAGAGGCAATTTGGCAATGCAAATGTTGTCGCTGGTAATTACCCGTGCATCCCTTGAGCCCCCAAACGAAGCCAGCCCCAGCCGAAGCCCCGGCAGCGTGGGAACATGCCAGGATTGTTCCCGGAGCCCAGGCGATGCACGGAACGCGCTTGGCAGAGCCCCGCTGCCTTTCGGCTGCAAGCTAATGAATATCCCAGCGGATCAAGGGGAAATATGGCTTTTCTGTCGTCACGGCGCCCGGCTCGGCGACGCGCCGTGGAGTGGTGCTGAGTCGCAGCCAGTGGCCTCACCATCTGCTCCGTGCTGGAAACATGTGGGTACAAAGCGAGTGTCACTTGTGCTAATTCTGGAAGACGGTGACTGGTTTAATGCACTTTGAAGAGCTGGCATGCAGCGGCCGGCTCCGTGGCCCTGCCTCCCCCTTCCCAACCCAAAAAGCGGGTGCTGCTGCCCCGGTGCATCACTGCAGCCCCGTGCTGGGGCACCCCACTCCTTCCCCTGCACCCCACGGGGACGTGCCACCGTCCCCACCGGCCGGCAGCGCGGTGGCATAGGCGCAAGGGTGCGGGGCATCATCAGGCTTCGTTCGAAAACATCTTTCTTATTGTTTAAAAGTTTAGATGAAGGATCTTTTCAGCTCTGTTGTGGGGTTTTTGTGTTACTTTTTAAAAAACTCTGTTTGTAGCGGTGTGGTGATTACCCAGGAGGTTCCCTCTCCCCTGGGAAGGCAGCGGGGAGGGATCGGGTCCCCAAGCCACCGCAGGGATGGGGACAGGGATGGGGATGGGGACAGGGACATCCTCGGCTCCCTGCTGTGCTCCGGCACATAGGACCCGATCTGTGACCGCAGCTGCAAAGGTTGGAGGGCGGCAGTAACTCCAGCAAAGAGCCCTAATAAATCACGGTGACACTATTACATGGGGCCACGCCACGTCTCAGCAGCCACCTAATTAAAAACTGGACTAAAACAAGGCAAGAAAATAACTTAATTTGGGTGTTATTTGCCTTGTTAATGTGGTGGCAGTTTTCTGTGTTGGGCGAGTGTTTATAAAATCTTAATTTCACGTTTGGAATGGGGATGGGTACAAGCCTCTGCCTTAATGGCCTTGTACGCCGGGGATGCTGCGGCTCCGCGCGTGCCCTGCAGCCGCAGAGGGAGGGCTGGTGGCTTCTCCAGCCCGGGTTTCCCCCCCACTTCTTTTTATTTGTGTTCTTCTTTTCTTTTTAATCAAATCTTCAAATTGGACTCAAAGCAGCTATTTATAAAGCTCCCGGGGAGCCTGTCATTTCGCTATCCGCTCTTGCTGAACGGGCAGGTGGAGCCGGTGCAGGGCTTGGGGACGTTACGGCACAAGGCAAGGGGACATCGCAACACAGGGCTTGAGAACGTTACAGCACAGGGCAAGGGGACATTGCAGCACGGGGCTTGGGGACGTTACGGCACAGGGCAAGGGGACATCGCGGCACAGGGCTTGGGGACGTTACGGCACAGGGCAAGGGGACATCGCGGCACAGGGCTTGGGGACGTTACGGCACAGGGCAAGGGGACATCGCGGCACAGGGCTTGGGGACGTTACGGCACAGGGCAAGGGGACGTCGCGGCACAGGGCTTGGGGACTTCGCACCCCGGGACGGGCTTCGGTAAACAGCTTTGCCGTTGCGGGTGGGGGACTCCCACCACCCAGCCCCGTGGCAGCCCGTGGCCCCGCAGCATGACCCTTGCCCGTGCACGCTGTGGGGCCGTGGACCCCTGCCAGGGGCAGCGAGGGGGGTCCCAACCCTCACCCCCCCAAAACAGCCCGTGCAGCAGAAACGGCTGAAGTCCCCTGTCCGGCCCTACGTGGAGGAATGATTTAGACAGTTGTATTAAAATGCAAATTTCTGCCTGGCTTGCTAGTTTATCATCTGACTTGTTATACAATTTGCCAGTTATAGAAGAAAAATTACCATAATGGGCCCCTGGGGAATGGTTGTAAAAAGGATACCAAACATTACTTATCAGCCCATTCCGCTACAATTATCTAGTGCTTTTCTTCTCCCCCCCAACCCCAAGGAAAATTAAACCATCAATAGGAGTTAGGGAGCCGGAGGGAGCGATCGTGGCAGCAGCAGAGTCGCCGGGTGCCGGGGTGCGTGCCCCCAGTGCCTCCCCCCTGCATCTCACCGTTTTCCCCCAAAAAAGCTTCTTAATCGTCCGGGGAAGGGGAGGTTAAACACATCCAGCCCTCCTCAAAGGGCTGGCGCAGAAAGACGTGCGAGTCTGTCTCCGGAGAAGCAGAGGAGGGAGATGGGGAAAGGGATGGCCTTTCTCCAGCAAGGAGAAGAAGAAACCCTTTAATGCGGCTCTGGAGAAAGGGAATTAAAGTCTCCTTGTTTATTCCGAGGAGGCAGTTTAGCCCTGCCCTTCTGAACTCCATTTTGCTGTAAGTGCTTTGGCATCGCTGGGGCACCAGCCGCTTGCTGCCTGCTGCTGCCTCTGCCGCTGGCTGGGGCATCTCCCGGCATGTCCCTGCTTGTCCCAGCACCTCCTGGCGTGTCCCAGTGTCTCCCGACATGTCCCAGCATCTCCTGGCATCTCTCAGCATCTCCCAGCATCTCTCAGCATGTCCCAGCTTCTCCTGGCATCTCTCAGCATCTCCTGGCACATCCCAGCCTCTCCCAGCATCTCTCAGCTTCTCCCAGCATCTCTCAGCACATCCCAGCTTCTCCCAGCATCTCTCAGCATCTCTCAGCATCTCTCAGTATGTCTCAGCATTTCCTGGCATCTCCCAGCATCTCCCAGGGGTACCAGGGCAATTCCCCACAGCCCAGCGATGCCCGGGAAGGGCCCCAAGGCTCCCCCCGACCTCAGTTTAGGAGCAGTTTAGATATGGGGTGCAGGGGAGGTGCCTTCTTTTCAGATGGCTGACGACCCCCCCGGGGAATCGGCAGCAACCTGAGCGGTCGGTGCAGTCCTCAGCCCTCAGCCCTCAACCACGCGGCTGCTGATCCCAACTAGCAGCTCCGGAAAGTCTCCAGGAATTGTTCTCAAACTTGGGTGATTTTCCGCTGGTTTGGAGCCGAGCCACGAGCGTGAGATTTGAGGCCCTCCAAAGCGCAGTTTTCCATGCAGATCTTTTCCTAATTAAACCTCATCCCAAGCGACTGCGTGCGAGCTGGGAGCGCTGGCGAAGGCACCGGCTCCCAAGGGTGCAAACTGGCAGGGGCTCGTGCCGAGCGGCACACGTGGGTGGCTCCCCACCAGCGCCCCGCTGCTCCCCGCCAAGCCTGGTCCAGGGTCCGTGATGGAAAACCGGGATCTGGCAGTCGTGCCCATGAGAGGAGCAGGCAGGCGGCCGGTGGAGCCTGCGGATGAAGCAGAGCTGGCCCCAAGCCGTCCCGCAGCGGGAAAATCCCCTCTGCTCGCCCTCACTGCCCGTTGCTTCCTCCGGGAGCATCATCCGCTGCTCCGGGAGGGCCACGTGGAGCCGCCATGGAAATTAAACCAGGATGCGCAGAAAGATGGATGAGCCCATGCACGCACCCAGGGGAGGCGGAGGAGCTTTATCAACCCTGTTTCTTGCACGGTGCGGCTGAGCCGGTGTCCCCTGGCCCCGCGGCACGGAGGGCACCTCCTCTACGGCTGTGCCGGTGGGGGGGACCGGGCGGAGGGGGGCTCTGCCGGGCGGTGTCCCCGCGGTGGGGGCTCTGTGCCCGCAGGTGTCCCTTGGGAGCTGCAGTGGGTTCAAAGGGGAGCAAGTGGCTCGCAGAGGATGGGGTGTTGGTGGGGTGAGGGGGTGCGAGGGGGGAGCCCCCCATGCCGGTTTGGGGATCCCCGGGGTGTTTTCAGGGCAGATCGTGGTTTGTCCCCCCCCAGACTGCTGGGGCTGTGCTGGAACCGGCCACACAACATTACCTTCCCATCGCAGAGTGATGTACTGGAAACCAACGTATTCCCTTGGCGTGTTCCGGATGATGGGGAAGGCAGCCAGGGACCGGCGGGATGCAGGCTCACGTTTCGTGGGTGCGCTGGTCCCCCCCAGTCCTGCTTCTTTTTGGGGAGTGAAGACATGGCTGCAAGCCCCAGCTGTCCCCATCCCCGTCCCCTGCCCCACGCACGGCTGACCCGAGGCCCTTGGAGCCACAGCCCCACAGACCCCCACATGGGTCTCCCCCTCCCGCCCCTTCCCTGCCTGAGCCAGCCCGGGGGCCACGGCATGACCCCAGCTGGGGCTGGGACATGTCCCTGCCGGGGAGGCCACCAAGCCACCACGTCCCTCCCTCCAGAGGGAGGGTAGGGACAGAGGGCAGGTGAGGGGCACCGTATCCCCAGGCTGCGAGGAGCATCATCTGCAGCTGATGCCACCGAGACAGGCGCTACGGAGGAAGGGTCTGCACGGGAGGAGTATTTTTAGCTTTCTCATTAACTGAATGCTTTCAAATTAGCCTTCTATTAACCTCAAAGTAAAATGAAAGCGATGGAAAGAAAGCATTTTTCCCCCCTTCCCTTCCAGGGCTTAAGTCTCCTGCAGAATATCAAGGTTTTCGTGATTAACGTCACATTTGCCTTGAAGCTCTAATGAAGGGGAGTTGTGTAATATTTAACTTTTGGGGAGTAACCGGGCCGGTGTCAGCCGGGACTGAGGCAGCGTCTGCCCGCGTGTGAACCCCTGCCCAGCTCCTGCCTGCGCGGGCAGGCGGGCAGCGAGGAGCCGGGTGGGAGCCGATGCTGCTGGCCCTGCGCTCTCCATGCACACCGGTCACCGGCACATCGCCCACGGAGGTGCCTGTGGCCAGGGAGACCCATATTTAATCAACCCTTTGCTAAAAACACCGAACAGGTGACTTCCTCCCTGCTGGGCAGCTCCTTTGCAGGGTTGGACAGACAGACAGACAGCAGCCCCGGACTCACGCTTTCCCAGCTGCCAGGCTCTGCTGTGGCTCAGAGAAGCGTTTCCCTCTGGGCTGCTCTTGCTCGAAGCTGCCCAGATGCATCCCTGTTAGCGCAGCACAGGAGCTGCTGCGGTGCCGACTCTCTCCATCCTGTTGCCGGCTTTTTTCCAGAGTTCCCTGCGGTCAGAGGGGCGGCTGGCCGCATCCCAGCCGGCAGCCCGGGCTGCTGCCCCTGACGTGTGCTGCTGGGCTTTCGGGATGCATGTGGCTGGTCTGGGGCTGGAAACCCCGTCCGGCCACTCGCAGCCTCGGGAGAGCCGGTTTTACATCCGTTTGACTCCTTTTTTGCTGTTCTTTGGCATGTCCCTGGGGGGGATGGGATGGAGACGGAAGGGGGATGGAGACGGAAGGGGGATGGAGATGGAGGAGGGATGGAGATGGAGGAGGGATGGAATGGAGGAAGGATGGAGATGGAAGGGGGATGGTAGTGAAGGAGGGATGGAGATGGCTGAGTGATGGAGATGAGGGATGGAGGGATGGAGACTGGGGAGGGATGGAGAAGGAGGAAGGATGGAGATGGAGGAGGGATGGAGACTGGGGGGGGCTGGAGATGGAGGAGGGATGGAGATGGACCAGGGATGGAGACTGGGGGGGGGATGGAGATGGACCAGGGATGGAGACTGGGGGCGGGGGATGGAGACTGGGGGGGGATGGAGAAGGAGGAGGGATGGAGATGGATGAGGGATGGAGACTGGGGGGGGATGGAGAAGGAGGAGGGATGGAGACAGAGGAGGGATGGAGCACAGCCCAGGGCAGGGCCAGCACCATGTGCAGCCTTTCCGGGTCCTCTCTGCGCCCTGCCATGTAGGGCTGCTCCGAGCCCGGGGGACCATCCCCAGCTCCGAGACCACCTACAGAGCCAGAGCAGGCGGAGGCAGGATGGGAGGTTAGAGACCGGAGACCCACAGCGCTGGGGTGCTACAGCTCCTGCCCAGCCCCATGGGGTCCCCAAAATCATCCCTGCCCCCAGCATGCCGGGAACAAGCACATCCCTGAGCCGCCTCCGATGAAAGGAGACACGAATGCGTGTGCAGAGACTCCCTAAACAACCCCCCCACGCACCCACCCAGGGCTGATTTCCATTAAGTGGAAAGCAGAAATAACAGGAACATCAAAGGGAAATTGGAAAGACAGAAGAAAAAAATCGGGGTGGAGGAGCAGGGGCGGGGGAGACGGAGGAGAAGAAAGGGAAGAAACTGCACTGAGCCGGCGTCCGTCCTGCAAATTGGAAGTGCTGCTCGGAGGTGTCCACGGGCGACCTGCCAAATCAATTGATTTCATCTGTGGGCAGAGATGCCTTTTTTTATTTCACACCAATTTTCACGGCCAGCGTTAGATAAAAATGGCAGAGACGCCGGGAAGAGAGCGCGGCGGCTGGGGGGGAGCGGGGGGGCCGGCAGATGACAAAAAGAGATTGAGGGGAGGAAAGAGCGGAGGCAGCGCTACCGCCGGGACGTGCCTGGGGACGGTCCCCAGCTGTCCCCCGCTGTCCCGCGCTGTCCCCCGCCACCCCACCACGTATCACCCGCAGCCCTGGTCTTCCCCCCGGACCCCTGGGGAGCCGGGGCTGGGTGTTTGCATCCCCCTCCCCACACAGGACGGGGGAACGAGGGGAACCCCCAAATCCTGGCAGTTTTCCGGAGGTGTGGTGGGATCCATCCCTGTGGCATAGCCTCCTGCTCCGGCACACCGCGCCTCTATCCCGGCGGAGCTCAAGCAGAGAAAAATACCCGCTGACATCAAGGTTATGTAGTCCTGGGCTGACAAGATGGATTATCTCCCGCAATCCATCATTTCCCTGGCTCCTACTGCATTTTTCCTTTGCTCTTTTTCTTCCTCCCTTTTTTCTCTCCTTTTTTTTTTTTTAAACAGAAAACGTTTTTAGCAACCATAATAGCCACCGAGAGCTGCTGTAAAGCAGGCATGGGAATCTATCATTTTTATTTGGCTGGGTTTGATAATAAGCAAGCTCGAGCCGTAAATCCTACGACCTTGAGAATTAAATAATAACAACAATAATATTAATGAAATCCCACGTAACTTTCCATTCAGAGCCACCCCTTTCCCGCTTTGGCTGGTGGAAAAGGGCTGTGATTTTTCCTGGTAATTAGGGCCGCGACGAGCTCCCATGGAAACGCTGCGGATGGAGGGGTGGCTGGGGGGGTTCGCCCTCCCCTTGCCCTCCCCCTGCCCCTCCCCGGCCCCCACGGCTGCTCCTGGTGTCACCGGCAGCTCGGTGGCAAATCTGCGATGATGCTCGATGATGCTCGGGGCTGTGGTGTTGGTGCCAGCCTTGGCAGGGGATGTTTGCCGCTAGCCTTTTGCTGGTGAGACATTTCACTCTGGAAGTGTTTCATTTTGACATTTCCCAAAGAATATTTCCTGACTTTTTGTCACACGATGGCTTTTTTCTTTTAAAGCCAATATATCAAACCTGTAACAAAAGCCCAGCGACTGGGAGTCAAAACATTTTCTCTGTTTTGAACAAAAAACCTTGGGTTTGTGCCAAGATGCTCCTCGCTCCTGCTGCTGCTGCATCCCCCGGGATCCCCCTTCCCTCCCCTCTCCCCACGGCTCGTGGTCCCTGTGGCTCGTGGTCCTGGGGCGATGCCGGCCACGCCGCCGGGCACGGGCACGCTGGGCTTGGCGTTGTTGGGGCAGATCCCCAACAGGTGGACTTGGACTTGATGATCCTTATGGGATATCTTGAGATATTCTGTCATCCCGTGTGCAGCCTCATGGCACGCGCAGGGACAGAGCGAGGCCAGCGGCCGGAGCCATCCTGGCAGTGCCAATAACTGCGGGGGAAAGTCAACCTATCACTTTAATACAGGAATAATTGTATTAGTCGGAATCTGACTGTCAGCAGCTCTTATTAAACGCAGGAGCGGTGGGCGTTAGCGGCACGGGGCATCCCCGATGGGGCAGGCGTGGCTCAACCCCCCCGGAGCGTGCTGGTGCCACACGGGGTGAGCGGATGAAAGGGTGCAGGCATGAGCCGCCGAGGCAGCCCCCGGCATGGGAGAGCACGACTGAGCTGCCCGGAGCCCAGCCCGGCGCGGGGACACGCTGGAGGGGTCTGATGGGGACGGGAGGACAAGTGGCATGGGGGTGGCATGGGGGTGGCACAGCAGCGGTGGTGGCTGAGCTCTGGGACCGTGCCCTGATGAGACTGCAATGAGTTTCAGGGAACTTTTGCAGGGGAAAACGCAAATTTTGGGAAGGCAGGAGTTTTCCTTTCACCTGATGGCTGCTGCTGCGGGAGTGACGCCGGCACTGAGCCCGCCAGCGAGCGGCAGTGGAGGCCCAGCCCCTGCCAGGGGGGTTTATTCCACCACAAATTATTTGGCTGGAAGAAGGTCTCCAGCGGCTGAAACCGCACGGGGATCGTGGTGTCACGTCGGCCCCGTGTCCCCTTAGGGCTGGCCGGGGACCCCCAGCAGCCCAGGCACCGGCAGCTCCTGCCTGTGACGGCTGGACTCGCTCTTCGGTCCCTGCTGCTCCTCCCTGCCACTGAAGCTATTAAAAACCTAACAAATGCACTAAATTAAATAGTGCTTTTGCACATATTGAATGAACTTCCCCGCAGCAGGCGGGGAGGCTGCCGAAGCCCCGTGATGAATGTGCCTGGGCTGCAGTGACGGAGCCTTTCGGGGCTGCGGGAAGGATGCGCATCCCTGCTGAGCAGCCGTTTTGGGGCCGAGCATCCCGTCCTGCCCGGCTCCCGGCTCGGCTCGGGGCACCCCGGGACATCACCCAAGGGCTGCGCTGGGGCTGACAGGCTCGGGATTTCCCCCATGTGCCTCTGCTCCCCGGCACAGGGGGATGGGGGCTTGCGGCAGCCCGGGGAGCAGAGGGCTTTGCTGCAGGTTTTGGGGTGCTGGGGCATTCACCCCCCCAAGGGAGCCACTCCCACCTGGCCCCCATCGGGACCATGGCTCTGTCCGTCCCTGGAGGCACCACAGCCCACGGGGTACCCAGCAGAGCCGCAAGTGCTCCCCATTAATAATGGGGAGTTCTAATTAATAATGGGGAGCTTCTAATGAGTTGTCAGACAGTCGGTGGGTTACAGTTATCACCGAACCCTCGGGCCGGAGGCATCGCCTTGCTCGGCTGCGCCGGCGGAGCCCCGAAGCCCGGGTTGCGCGCTGGCGTCACCCCGGTTCACCAAGCGGGGACAGGAGCACGCGTGCCCGTCCTCTGCTGGGACCTGGGCTTAATTAATCTTCTGTCGAGCAGAGAAGTGGTAATGGTCCCGAAGGAAGCCGGCGAGATGATTGTGCTGGAGTGAGACAAAAGAGAACAGTTAGACTGTGACAGCTGATATTAAAATGACTACAACTCACTTCATGCCCCCAGTCAATGCATTATATTCCTTATAAATAATGGGTTACTCCAGGTTAACTGTCTGTTGCTGCATTCCGATTGTTGATATTTAATTAGCTCTAAAATTAAAGTGTTCTTTTATTGCCCTGCCATTAGAACTGCTTTATTTCTAATTGATTGAGACTAAAGGGTCTCCTTGCCATCCCGGCTCCCTGGTGCCGGAGGAGGGCGTGGGGCTGGGGGCAGGTTTGGTGGCAGTGGGTGACACCGGGAGGTGTGACCGAGGAGCAGAGCCCCGGCCGCTGCACGGTGCCAGCGAGGGGCTGCGTCCCCAGGGCGCCGGGGTCTGCACCGGGTCCTGGTCCCCAGGGAGGGTTGGGGGATGCTGTTTCCCCTTCCCCACCGCCTCAGCGGAGACCTGGAGAAGTTCTCCGTACCAGATCCTGCCTCTGCACAGGCTGCAGAGCCCAGCCCTCGCTGCAATCATCAGCAAATTAATGAGCATCTCTTTTCCCCAGCCGGCGGTATAAATGCATCCTGACGGGCGGGGGCTGGCAGGGCTCAGGGTCTCACCATCTCCACCATACCTCACCCCCATTGCCTTCATTGAAAATCACCCCAAAAAGCTAATCCTGGGGCGAGCCGAGGAGGGTGAGGCACTGGAGCCGGAGAGCCTGTGCCGATGGGCACCGTGGTGCCCAGGTGCCAGGACAGGAGCAGCTTCCCACGTCTCAATAACAGGAGAAATTATGACCCATCTGATCAGCCTGAGATGAAATTTATCAGCCCGAGGTGGGCATCAAGCGCTGTTAAAAAAAAAAAATCTTGCTCCGAGCTTAAACGGCTCTTTAAAAAGCTGATGCATAATTTAACCAGAGCAATTTAAAGCAGACATCCTCCCGGGGACAGCGGGCAGGCGCTGAGGGGCCCAGGACCCGCGGGCGGCTGTGGGAAACACTCATCCCCATCACTGTGGGGGGATGCTCGCCGCCCTCCCAGCATCCCAAATCTCTCTCCGGAGAGTGGCCCGGAGCAGTGACCTGCCTATTGCTCCAGCGCATCCAGAACAGCAGCGGGAGGTGAGGTTTATTGACAGGGCCATGCTCTGCACCCAAGGTAAAACCGATGTCGAGTTGCATCAGCGGAAGATTGGCTGCGGCTGTCGGCGGCGATACGGGGACCTGCTGCAGCTGCCGGAGCTGCGAGCGAGCCGCTGCCCCGGGTATGAGTCTGGTGGGCTGTCAGGAGCGTGCGGTACAGATGGTGTCGGGCACTAATGCTTTACAGAGGTCTCCGACCGGCTGGGAGGGAAGGGAACTGGGATCCAGAGGCTTCCGTCCGTGGGATCTCCCGTGAGAGCCCAAGGAGGAGGGTGCGCTGCCCTGCGCTGCAATGCTGCAGCCGATGCGGTCCCCAGCTCCCTGCCCCAGGAGCTTACCCCCTGCAGTGGCACCGGGGCAGGATGCGGCCCTGCACGGAGCTGGTTTGGGAGAAGCACTGTCTGCATCTCTGGCTGAGCACCCCTCGGTGCCACCCATCCCCTCCCCGGGTCCCCAGCGCACCCGGTCCCGGATGAGTTCTGGGAGATCAAACGGATTGTGCCCCGCGTGAAAACGTGCCCGTCTCAGCAGAAAAGCAACGGAGCCGCGTTACGGATGGGGGGAGGCTGGTGCTTGGGGTGGAACCTGGGTACCCCACGGCGAACTGTAACCACCGCCTGCCCGGCTAAATGAACGAGCATGGTGAAGAAAAGCATTTGCATAAATCGGAATAAATTAGGACTCTCAGTCCAGGCCAGATACTTGGCAACCCCTTCACCTGGGGGAATAGGAAAGAGGACTAAACACGATGGAAAAGGAGATGTGGGATGGATCCGTGTGGTTTGCCTTCCGAGCTTTCTCATGTCACACTGCTGAAAGGACACGCGCGCTGCCGGGCATGGGCATCCATCAGATGGGAAGGAGCTGCTGGAATCGGGACCCCGCAGCTCCCAGGGGTCCAGGCAGCACCTCCCACCACCCCGAAACGCCGCGCAGCTCCTCTGCCAGCTCGGCGGAGCTGGGGACCTGTCTCTTTGCTGAGCAGCCGGCGTGACATTTAGGTAAACGCTAGAGCCATCTGTAAGTGTTTGTTTCCGTGGGTGCCCCACCTATTACACCACAGCTCTTTGCCGAGCAGCCCGGCGCGAGCCCTTGGCACCCGGGCAAGCTCTTCAGCAGCGGCAGAGCACGCTGGCAGGGTTTGGCCGTGCAAAAACTCATCAGCAAAGGCGTCCCATAGCAAAGAATAAGAGGGGATGTTGTATTTTGGGGTTCCCATGGTGGCTCAGACCCCTTGGCGAGGTCCCTGCTGCATCCGACCACGGAGCAGGGATTTGGAGAACAGAAGATGTACAACTCACAGCTCCCTCCGACAGCCCTGGCACTGCCCGTGCGGAGATCAATGCCGGGACCCTGGAGTTTGCCGGGACGGTGAGGGCACTGCTGGGGACAGCCACCCCTGCCCCACGGTGCTGCCCGGGGCCGGCAGCCTGGGGTCAGCGGGAGTCCACGCAGCCGAGCTCAGGCCATTTTTCTGACAAATCGTGACTTTTAAGGAAAACAAGGTTCTTGGCTCTTTTTACAGATTTCCCCCTGCCTGGATTTGCAGCCATGCCTTAGTTTTTTGGCCTTTGTGGGGGAGAGGAGAGGAAGGGGCTTGGCTGTGACCAGTCCCACTGACCTACACGTGGAGCTGCACTTTAACTCAGCTGAAAGACTTCTGTGCTGCTAAATTCTGCCCGCAAAGGCTTTAGGAAACTGCTTGCCCCAGTTTGCTTCATGGCACATGGGGAATGGGCTCCGGCTGTGGGCTCAGCGGCCGGACCTCGGCCAGCCCCACGGCCACCGATGGGGCACGGCTGGACCCGAGCGGGGGCCACCGGTCCTGCACCTGCCTCTGCCCCCGGCGCGAGGACCGCGGTACGCAAGCGAAATTTCGCAGTGCCTCTTTCATGTCAGAGCATCACCGAAGCACTTGGGAGAGTTAATAATAGAATAGCAGCGAATTAAACAATGAATAATGGAGAAGGGTAATAGAAATAATAAATAATATATTTACAGACTTGCAGTCCTGCCCCAGCCGGCTCCTGCGGATGGGGCTGGCAGGTCCCTGTGGCCAGGAGTGTGGCTGGTTCCACGCCGTGGCTTGGTGCAGCTTGGCAAAGCCAACCTTTGCCGGAGGGCGCCAGGCCCCACGCCGTCCCCGCAGCCGGGGGACACTGGTGAATGGCACGTGGGCATAATGGGGCAGCGGTTCCCAAATGCCGCGAATTGATGCTCCTGAATGGGGCTTGCACAACAGAAAGCCCCTTGCTGAGCCATCTTTTCATGCTCCCTGGCTCCTAAACAACTCCATCTCACTTGACTGTAATCCGAAAATGTTTTAATGGTGGTTTATTTTCAAAGCAACCCATGCAATTGCAAGGACTGCTTTTCCTCACCCCGGATAGCTGGCACAGGCTCAGCGTACGGGGGAAGGGAGGCAGAGGAGGGTGCAGGGGGGGCAGCGGGGTGACACGGGGCTCCCCTTGCCCGTCCCGTGCCAGGTAGCGGGCTGCCGGTGGCATGGGGCAGGTGTGTGGCAGCGGGAGGGTGGTGATTGCCGGGACCCGCTCGCTGGCACGCTCCGTGCGCTCCCCAGCTGCTCCTGCGCGCCGGTTGCCAGCTGCTGCCAGATTGATGCCGGGGCAGGCGTGTTGGTTTGCCGGAGAGGTGGGTTATGGCTCTTGCTGCTGGCACAGGGCTCGTACGTGGGAAAACTAATGAACATCCAGGACTGTGCTGGGGGGGATGGTGCTGCCGGGGGTCCCCCTGGTCCCCATGGCAGAGCATCCCTGGGGGCCGGCAAGGTGCAGGGGCCACTGTCCCCGCGCAGGGCACGCAGGTGGCTGGCGGCACTGGGGATGGCGGGGTCAAGCCCGGGGCGGTGATGGATGGGGCTCGGCCAGCGGCAGCATGGGCGGCCGTCTCCGCTGGGCTCCTGCGTCCGCAGGCTGATGTATTGCTGATGTATTGCTCACTGCAATGGGTCTGTGGGATCGAATTCTGGATGAAAGCAGGAGGGAGAGATTTCCTGGGTGGGAGCATTTGGGAGCAGGCACATGGCTCTGACATGGACCCCAGGGAACCGCACACGCTCTGCACCGGGCACCCTGAAATATCAGGGTCCGTCTTGGGGAGGGGTTCCTGGCTCCCAGGAGCACTGGGGCTGAAAACAGCCTGAGTCCTCAGGGTCTGGCCAAGCGCTTTGACCCCCCAAATATCCCCCTGCCCTCCCTGGGGTGGGCTCTGCCGGGTCCTGCCTGCTCTGAGCGAGGCCCCTGCCCGCGCCGGCCCCCGTACGTTGTGCACGTCCGTCCCTGGTGCTGTGTGGGCTCTGCACCGTGTCATTAATATATCTGTCACAGGACAAGTTGCAGGCGAGATAATATTGATGTAGCCATTAGAGTGCAGGGAGAACAAGGCACGCCGCCGGTGCCGCAGCACCAGGGACCTTGCTCGTGTGTGGCAGACGTCGGTGACACCCGGACCAGGATCATCCCCAACACATCTCCTCTGGGTACCGCAAGTGCATGGCTCCCTGTATCACCCCCCCGGGACAGATGCACAGTGCCACTGTCACCATCTTCCACCCCAAAAGAGCTCACCGTGCCGGGGAGGCACCACCTCCTCCATTGGATCCTGTGCTACCTGGGAGAGGAGGGAAAAACACCCGGCACCCTTAAAATAACACACAACTGTTTAAGGATGTGAGATCCGTATTAAATCGCGGGGAAAAGGAGCAATTATCCTGTCAGAGAAGGTGATATAATTTTGGAGAGCTAGTTCCGCAGCTGTAATTTTTTCCCCACTGTTTCTCCCCCAGAGGGATTTAGTGGCCAATTATCCGTCGGGTAGCGGGAAGGTGCTCGCTGCAGGCTCTGCGTGCCACATGCTGCGCCAGCAAGGCAGCCTGGTGCCAGGGACGCAGGCAGCTGCCCGCCCCGCTGCAGCTCTGCTTTTCAAGGGCTTTTGCACCAAACATCGGCTTTGCTGCCGGCTGCTGCCTGCAAAGCTCTGCCCCGGGATCTGCAGCATCGCTGGCTGCGGTGGGGGTGACACGGAGCCGGCGTTCCTTGGGGACACATGCCCAGGGCCAGCTTTGCACTCTGGGCAGAGGTGTTTTTGCTGCCTCCTGTAAATTCCCCGTGGATGCTGGGTGCATGGGCTGGTTTCTTGCCTGGTCCCAGTTGCCCTCTCCCCAGGGTGAGCATGCCCAGCAAGCCCAGGGCACCCAGCCGCTGCCGGGCGAGCATCCAGGGAGATGCTGCGGCTCAGTGTCCCTCTGGGGAGCATGGAGCAGGGAGCCTGAAGTGCCCTCTGGCCCCAGGAGCTGGCTGGCGCGGGTGCTGGCACTGGTGCAGGTGCTGGCACTGGTACACGTGCTGGCGCGGGTGCTGGCACTGGTGCGGGTGCTGGCACTGGTACACGTGCTGACGCGGGTGCTGGCACTGGTACATGTGCTGGTGCGGGTGCTGGCACTGGTACACGTGCTGGCGCGGGTGCTGGCACTGGTGCAGGTGCTGGCACTGGTACACGTGCTGGTGCGGGTGCAGGCACTGGTACATGTGCTGGTGCGGGTGCTGGCACTGGTGCGGGTGCTGGCACTGGTACACATGCTGGTGTGGGTGCTGGCACTGGTGCGGGTGCTGGCACTGGTACACATGCTGGCGCGGGTGCTGGCACTGGTGCAGGTGCTGGCACTGGTACACGTGCTGGTGTAGGTGCTGGCACTGGTGCGGGTGCTGGTGCAGTTGCTGGCACTGGTGTGTATGTTGGCATTGGTGCGGGTGCTGGCACTGGTACACGTGCTGGTGCGGGTGCTGGCGCGGGTGCTGGCACTGGTGCGGGTGCTGGTGCAGTTGCTGGCACTGGTGTGGATGTTGGCACTGGTGCGGGTGCTGGCACTGGTACACGTGCTGGTGCGGGTGCTGGCACTGGTGTGGATGTTGGCAGTGGTGCGGATGCTGGCACCGGTGCGGGTGCTGGCGCGGGTGCTGGAGGGCGGGCGGCAGGGTGGGGAGGGTTAACTCTTCCACCCGTTGGGCTGCTGGGGAACATAATTAAGTGCTAACTTGTCATTTTTTTTAATGAAGTACCGGAGCTCAAGATTTATAATTGCTAATGAGCCAGAATAATAATTAGTTGTTTTTTAATGAGGGCGATGATCACTTGGAGGGAGAGAGAGCGCGGCCCCGCTTTGGCCTAGTTTTTCGTCCGTGGTTGTGTGGTGTGTCCAACAGCCTGGGCTGTCCCGGTGCCCCAGCCGGTGGCAGTGGCTGTGCCGGCTCCGTGCACGGAGCAGGGCCGTGATGCTGTGCCGAGTGCCACGGTCCCTGCCCAGGTACCAGCTTTCACCAGCGGGAATATTTGGATGCCGAGGACATCTCTGCACGGTCACCTCTTGCCAGCACGTTTGCATTGCTTGGGAGCCGTGGGGGGACCAGGGCACCCCCACCCACCGAGGGCAGCCTGAGCTGTCCCGGTGGCTGCGGCCATGCCGGACTGATGTCTGTAAGCACCCGGGTGCAAGGGGGACTTGGAGGGTTGGCCACCCAGCCTGTCCCCTGCCTGGGGACGCCTGGGTGCTGTGTGACTCTGAGCTCGTCACCCCTTGCCGTGCCCCGGCGTGGGTGCGGGTGTTCGTGGGTGCTGACGGCACGGAGCAGCATCCCGTCCCGAGGGAGCGCGACGTGCAGTGGATCAGAGGGCAAAAATCAGATAACTAATTAGGTAATTGCAGATGATTTTCTTTAATTAGAGAAAGTGAGGATTGTGAATCAGGGGGACGGGGAAGGTGGAGGCTGCCAGGCTCAGGGAGATGCTGAGCTCCCGGTTGACTGTGGAGTCCCGGGATTGCCGAGCCCCCGTCCACCCTGGCTCCCACCAAACACCTGCCTGCTCTCTCTCTGTCTCTCAAACCTCCCTAATTGCAGCAGAAACCTTGAGAGCCGCCAGTGATTGCCTCTGAAGGATTCATAAATCAGGCAGCAAATAATGGGAGATCTCTGCGATATTGTTTCAAAGAGAATTTAAAAAAAAAAGGCAAAAAGAGCAGAGATGGAAACAGCTAAAGCCAGCGGGACGGCTTCATGGCCTGTCTTTTCTACGGAGATAAATAATTAAGCCATTCTGGGGGATCTTCAGCTTTCTGAAAGCATCCCCCAGCACGGGGCCCGAATAAAGCCGGTGGCATTGCTTCCTCCGGATGCTGCTGGATCCTCCTGGGTGAAGCGGCCGGGACGCGTCTCCGGCTGGGCCTGCTGCTGGTGATGGAGCACATCCCCGTGCCGAGGCCGGCTCTGGTGATGCCAGGGTGGTGCTGGCAGAGACGGCAGTGAACATGATGCCAGGGGACGGTGCTGGCACTGCCTGGCACCTCAGCCCGGCAAACAGTGTCACCAGGCCACAAACATCACCCTGTGATCCACCTTACTGAGCAGAAGGCGCAGGAGAAAACCCGCCCTGCTCCAGACAGGCCCATTAAACCAACGTACACTATTATTTCTCAAAGGCGTAATTAAACTTAATTGTCAATTACTAAGTGGTGATGTGGAATAGGCACAAACGGCGGCATCCGCCCCCAGCCCCCCGCAGCAGAGGCGAGCGGGTCCCAGCACCGGGACCCCCCCCGCACCCCGTCGCCCCGATCCCCCAAGAAACAAGCAGTTGTGTCTGTTCACGCTGCTCTGGTTTTTGCTACTTCACAAGAGCTGAAATCTGACCTTTTTTAATATACAAGGCTGCGATTTCGGAGCCGGGAGCAGCTCTGGGAGGAAAAGGTGGAAGTGAGTGAGATGGGGGGGAGAAAAGCATCACATCCTCCCAGTGGGGTCGGCCGGGCGGCGTTTTGGCACCCACCGAGGTCTGGGGCTGAGCCGGTGGCAGGGATGCTTGGGGGAGCATTGGTGGGATGCAGGAGCCTGTCCTGGCACAGGTGGGATGCAGGTGCCTGTCTCGGCGGGGCAGGGATGAAGGACGGGAGGCAGAGACAGGCAACTGCCCGTTTAAAAACAAATGTAAGCTGTCACACGCACAGTATTGGAGCGAGAGCGGGGCCGGGCAAAGCGAGTCTGCTTGGAAATTGCAGCCCTGTGCCGTGCCGCAGACGAGGTCCCGGTAATTGCACTTTCTTTTCTTCCTTTCTTTCCCTTTTCACCCCGCTGAGCTGCAATAATTGGGTGCTGTCGCCCGAGCTCATCCGCTGCCGGCTCCCTGAAAGGAGCTCTGCAATTAACGAGCGTCACCCTGTAATAAAGCCTTTAATATCCACTTTCATGGCTCACACTGCAGTCTCTCAGCCCCATTCCCATCCCATCCCATCCCCATCCACATCCCATCCCATACCATCCCCATGCCATCCCCATCCACATCTATATTCCATTCCATCCCCTGCCATCCCCATCCCCATCCCATGCCATCCCCATCCCATCCCCACCCCGTCCCCATACACATCCCCATACACATCCATATTCCATTCCATCCCAATCCCCATCCCATGCCATCCCCATGCCATCCCCATCCCATGCCATCCCCACCCCACCCCACCCCACCCCACCCCATCCCATCCCATCCCACCCCATCCCCATCCATATTCCATTCCATCCCCTGCCATCCCCATCCCATCCCATCCCATCCCATCCCATCCCATCCCATCCCCACCCCACCCCACCCCACCCCACCCCATCCCATCCCATCCCATCCCACCCCATCCCCATCCATATTCCATTCCATCCCCTGCCATCCCCATCCCCATCCCATGCCATCCCCATCCCATGCCATCCCATCCCCACCCCATCCCCATCCTCTTCCCCATCCCCATCCATATTCCATTCCATGCCATGCCATCCCCATCCCATGCCATCCCCATCCCGTCCCCACACCACCCCATCCCATCCCACCCCATCCCACCCCATCCCATCCCATCCCACCCCGTCCCGTCCCGTCCCATCCCATCCCCATCCTCATCCCGGCAGAGCCTGGCAAGTGCCGGGGCATCAAGACACCCCACACAGCACCCATGCCCACTGCTGCCCGTGCAGGCAGCTGCCTGACCCACTGCCTGTGGGCAGGAGCAGCGGCTCCAGCCCCGGTGCAGCCCTGGCCCATTCTCGCCGCTCCAGCCGGGAGATGGTGCGCCGGCCCGAGTGGAGCCTAGCATGGGGCCATCCATGCCTGGCATTGCGGCGCAGAGGCCTCGGGTCCAATCCTGACCCACTTTCCAGAGCAAAATAGTCTCTGCCAGCGTTTCAAAGCCGCCTCCTGCCTGGGAGCCCTGCACGGAGCCGGGGTTCCCAGGGTGCTTTCTAACAAACGCTCACAATAAGGTAATTATGGGAGAAATAATAAATGTGTCAGTCCTGCGAGAAGTATTTTTACTGGGAGCGAGGGGGGAGCCCTGCCGTCGTGTCGAGTGTGCGTGCGCTCACCGTACATATTAATTAACTGGGTAAAAAGCTCCCCAGCCCTGTGCCATGTACATTATTTATGAACATCTCAGGGTGGTGGTGACTTATGGACTCTCCTGCTCTGCTTGCTGCCTTGCCTTTTCCCTTGGTTTTTTCCCTTCAAGTTGCCGTGTGTCGGTGCGTGCCCGGCAGGACCCACTGCCGGCCACGGCACGGCGGGGGGAGAGGTGCCGGGACAGCGGTGGTGGTGGTGGGGGATGAAGCAGCCGTCCCCGTCGCTGCCTGCACCCCACCCAGGGGTGGGCAGCATCAGCCATGGTGCCCCCACCCCGGGGTGCTGCAGGTCCCGTCTGACACCCAAGGCTGCCCAAGGTGCTTCTCCATCCCTGGGAGACAGAATGGGATGGGATGGGATGGGATGGGGTGGGGTGGGGTGGGGTGGGGTGGGGTGGGGTGGGGATGGGATGGGGATGGCATGGGATGGGGATGGCAGGGGATGGAATGGAATATGGATGGGGATGGGGATGGGGTGGGGATGGCATGAGATGGGATGGGATGGGATGGGATGGGATGGGGTGGGGTGGGGTGGGATGAGATGGGATGGGATGGGATGGGATGGGATGGGATGGGGTGGGGTGGGGTGGGATGAGATGGGATGGGATGGGATGGGATGGGATGGGATGGGGTGGGGTGGGGTGGGATGAGATGGGATGGGATGGGTGGTGCTGCAGCGTGGGACCTTCCCTCCCTTCCATCCCACAGCACCACCAGCCCCAGGCGAGACCGCAGCCCTGCGCCCCGGCGAGCTCCGGCACAGGCGGGCACCAGACCCAGCTCTCCCTCCCCGGGCAGCCGGCAGCCCGAGAGCCCTGCGGCGGGGAAGAGGAGTTGGACGCCACTTTATAAATCATTGTCTCCCTTTATAGATGGAGTTTTAACCTTCCCGGCTTCTGCCTGGGGATTTATTAGCAGTTTCATTTCCTGCAGCAATAACTCACCACGCTCCCCGGGGAGGGCTGCAGGGCTCCTCCGCACCCTCGAGTGGGCTCTTGGCACCCTGGCAGGGATGGGACACATCCTCACCCCCATGCCTGGGTGCCCACGGGCAGGGGTGCCCCCGGGACCCCATCCTGCAGCATTGCCTTTTCCCCGTTGCAATGCCAATGAGCAGCCGGGTCTCCTGCCTGCGGGTAGGGACGGGGGCTGTGGACCCCTGCCTGCGTCACTGATGGGACAGGGACAGGATGGGGATGGGGACTGGGGCGGTTTCGCAGGGGCTGCTGGCACTGGTGGCGAAACCCCCGTCCCCAAGGTCCTTGGCTTGGCTTGCTCGTGTTCCCACACAAACCTGACAGCCGAGGGATTTTCATTCCCCAAAGGATTTTCTTAATTAGGAGACTTCATAACTTGCTATGGTGCACACACGCACACCCACTCATCTCCAGCTCTTCAAAGGCTCTGCCCACCCACCCTGCTGCGGTGCCGGGGCAGGACTGGTGCAAGGGCATCGTGGTGGCATGGCGGTGGCACTGCGGCAAGGAGGGGGCGCGGACCCTGCTCCCCCCGGGGCTGAGCCCGGGGAAGAAAGGACGGGGCGCGTTCCTGCCCCCTGAAGTTCTCTTCCCTAATGAGGTCTGTGCTAAGACGATTAAGAAGAACTTTAGTGATGGGTTTTATAATCCCGCCTGAAAGGGAAACACGCCTCCGCTTTCCTTCCCCTGCCCTGTCCCTCCTGTCCCCAGTGGGGACATTCCCGCCTGGTGACCTCGTGCCGATATCCTCCCTGGCACCTCCGGGCGGGTGTTGCCTGTTCATCAGTTGGGTTTGATCCTGGTGCTGCCCACGGGGCTGCGGCTGGACGGCCGCGGGTGAGCGAGGCTGATGCTGGCAGTGTCTGGATGCGCCGGGGAGGCAAGACGTGGTTCAGCTGCTGCCCCAGCGCGGCAGCGAGCCCGCGTGCATCCTCCTCCAGATGGGTTTCAAACCATCCAGGGCGGCAGGAGCCGGCTGCGGCGCGGCGGGGTGACGCAGGAAGGTCAGCGAAGGTGCCCGCTGGTGTTGGGCAAGCATCGCGGGTACCTGCCGTAACTGTGCCATACTCACCATGTCTGCACCGTACTCGCTGTGCCTGCACCAGACGGTACCCGCTGTGCCTGCACTGTACCTGCACCGTGCTCACCAAGTCTGCACCATACCCACCGTACCTGCGCCGTACCCACTGTATCTGCGCGGTACCTGCCGTCCCTGCACCGTACTCACCGTACCTGCCATACCTGCACCGTACCTGCCATCCCTGAGCCACACCCGCCACACGTGCACCATACCTGCTGTGCCATCGCCGTACCCGCCATACTATCGCCGTACCCGCCATGCCTGCGCTCCTGTGGCAGCGGCACGTAGGTGTGGGGTGCATTTCCTGCAGCCTGTTGAGCGCGTTGCACGGGAAGAATTGATCCCTGCTGTTTCATTTATTAGATGGTGTAATACCACAGAAACCGTTTCCACAATATCCCAAACTAAATCATTTATTCTTGACAAAAATCCAATAAAGAGCTCAGTCCTTCTCCATAGGCAGATAAAGCCCAGATTAACAGGGCTGCCTAGATCAAAAAAAAAAAGAAAAAAAAAGAAAAAAAAGGAGGAAATGCTGGGAAAATAAGCACTGGATGTAGAGGAGACTTCTTCCACCTTCTCACTTTCCCAAGGCTGCTGCAGCTCAGGGTTTTATTACAAAAAGCCACCTAAGTATTACAGGCTAATCCGTAAATCCCAGCCTAGTAAAATATGTGATGGATTTTGTAAATTGTGCCCTTTACAAATCTGATTGAACTTTTTTTTTCCCTGCTAGTTCCCTTTTCTTCTCCTTCCCCCTCCTCTCCTGGGGGATTTTTTTCTCCTTGGGGACCACAATGCCTTTTGGTGTCTGTGTCCTGGCCCCGCTCCGGCTCCAGCCTGACCCCCCCGGTCCCTGTTTGCAGCCGTTCGATGGTGGGAGTGACATGGCAGCAAGAGCCGGGACCATGGTGGGGCCGACCGATGGGGATGGGGAAGGAGAAGGGGATGGAGATAGGGAAAGCAAATGGGAATGGGGATGGGGAAGAGGATGGGGAAGGGATGGGGTTGGGGAAGGGGATGGTTGGAGATTTGGTTGGGGAAGGGGATGGAGATGGGGATGGGGATGGGGAAGGGGATGGAGATAGGGAAAGCAAATGGGAATGGGGTTGGGGAAGGGGATGGGGAAGGGATGGGGATGGGGAAGGGGATGGGATGAGGTTGGAGATTTGGTTGGGGAAGGGGATGGAGATGGATGGGGATGGGGAAGGGGATGGGGACAGGCATGGGGATGGGGATGGGGATGGGGAAGGGAATGGGGATGGGATGGGCTGGGGAAGGGGATAGGGGTGCGGAGCACGCCCATGGCCCTGTGGCTGGAGCTGGCCGCCTACGTTATGAATTGCTCCTTCCGCTGCCCTGACCCTGCAGCCCGCTGGCAGCCGGCTGTGCGGAGGCAGGAAGGCGGCCGCGAACACCCAGCCCCGTGGCTGACCCCCTCCTCCTCGCCTGGGCCTGATTTCAGGACTTTCTGCCTTCCCTGGGGTGCCCCGAGGTGTTTTGGGGCCGGTGGGGGACAGAGAGGTCGGGGTCCCCATGGGGGATTGGTGTCACCTGGGTGGTCCCGGGTGCTGGCCGGGGCAGGGGCACCCGCGCTCCCCCCGCTGCGACAGGGCCACCCCGAGCCGGCGGGGCCGGGAGCCAGCGCCCGGGGGAGGCTGCTGGTGGGTCAGACAGGGACCCTGTTTTCTTTGGCTCCTCCTCGGAGGCTGCGGAGGGACTTGGCTGCCCAGCTGGGCTATAAATCCCCGGCTGTCAGATGTGGCGCAGGTCAGTCTGAAACCCCTGCGTGGCCGGGGACCGCGGAGCATCCCCAGCCCGCGTGGCGCCTGCCCAAACACCCTCAGGCCCCTCGGGGTGCCGGGACGGTCCTTGGGGACGGGATGGGCTGTGGAGCCTGGAAGTGGCATTTGATGCAGCCATCCTTTTGGGGCGAGTAGCGCAGCCCAGCGTGGCGGACCCTCCCCGAATGGAGCACGTTTCTGCGCAGAAGGGGGATAAACTTGGGCACGTCTTTCCTTCCTCCAACATTGTTTCCTGTTTTTTTATTAAAGCAAGATGTTGCTGGCGAATCCTGTGCTCCCTTCCCTGTTTTTCCATCAAATTATTTTGCAGAGGAACATCTGGCGGTAGCTAACAAATGGGCTATTCCTGCCCGTTGTGGCAGAGATGCTGATTTCCCTGCAGTGGCCGGGGGCAGCTGGCAAATGCCACTTGCCACCGCAGTGCCTGTCATCCCACGCTGCTGGGTGACACGGGTGGTGGCGAGGACGGCGACCCACCAGCATCATGCCCCACGTAGCAAGCCGGGAGCTGGGAAGAGGAGAAACATCTGCCACGTCTTTCATTTGACTTTGTTCCACCCTGAGCTGCTTTTTCTCTTGCTTTAAGGGTAATGCTAAGGCTGACGGAGACCTGGGATCAGATCCCTGCTCTGAGACGGGCTCCAGCCCTCGGCAGCCACAGCCGAGTCCAGATCTCTGCCGGGGGGGGCTCAAATCCCTCCGAGATGGCTCAGCAGCAGTGGTGTTGGGGGTGGATGTGCACCGAAGCTCCCCCAGCATGGCCCAGCCTGAGCTCTCGCCAGGCTGGATCCCTTCACCCCCAAACTGTGCCTTGCGAAAAACCCAACAGGATGAGTTTCCTGTGTGAATCCAGGGAATCCTAATTGCCCTCGAAGGAAGGAGGGCCGGGTTAGGGCCCAATCGTGCAGCGAAGGATGCCTGAGCTCCCACCGGTGCTGACTGTGGGGACTGCAGGGCCGTGCCGTGCCTCAGTTTCCCCAACACCAAACGGTGCTGTGGTTGGGGCAGCCGGGAGCCATCAGCACTTCCTTTCCTTAAACACGGGCGGGCGTTACGTGTGCTTGGAGCCAGCGCTGGTGGATGCTAGGCGGTAACCATGGCAACTGCCAGGTTTCTGTTTCCTTGCCCTTGCCAGTCACCTTGAAATGCCACCATGTCCCGGGCACCAGCCGGGCACCCCATGTCCCCCCACGCAGCTCCCACTCCCGGTCCCAGGGCTGCCCGAGTGTGCGTGGCAGAGGGATGCGGTGGCAGCAGGGCTGTGCCGGGGATCACCTTCCCCACCCCGGCACAAGGGCGGGATCCAGGCGCCCAACACCACCCGGGCTGTGCTGGGGCTCCCGAGGCTCCCCTCGTCCCCGGGGACGTGAGCCAGCACCGCGGGGTGCAGGAGGGAGCCCCGCACCGCCCCGCCGCCACATCCCCGGCGCTGGCAGCATCCCTGCCCGGCGGCGCCGGTGGAAGGAGCCTCGCGAGGCGCACAAAGCAACATCTGCAAGCGCTTAACCACGCAGCCGGCCCAGCCCTTCCCGAAATAGCTCGCTGGAGTGGGCTCCCATGCCAGCACTGATGTCATTTGCTTTTATTTCCCTCCCGTCCGCTCCTTCCCCGCTGGAGCCACGATTCGCTTGTCAGCCGCACTCCACGCCAGGAGCTTTGCTGCCGCAAGCCCGGCCTGTGCCGGCACAGCCGGGGTGCTGCTGAATGATGGCTCCTGGCGCAGAGGCGCTGGCTGGGGCTGGCCCTGCCGTGGAGGGGCTGGGTGGCTCCCGGCGCTCCGGTGGTTGCAATGCCATCGGAGGCTCCTCGTGTCCCTCCCTGCAGCTGGGACAAGCCCTGATTTCTCCAGCAGTGTGGGCACTGCGGGGAAATGGGGGAAATCCTGGCTGTTGGCTGCTGGCTGCTCCGGCGGGGTTGGCATGAGCAGGGAGGGGTTGGGGGATGCAGCCCCCGAGGGGGATCCTGGGGTCCCCACACCTTCGGCTGTGCCTCTGCCACTCCAGGAGCCCTAAGGAGAGGGGATGCCCTGGCCGCGCCCCGGCATGTGGCTCTGGCACCGCAGGGCTTGCCGGCGGGGGTACCACCAGGGCGTGCAGCCACAGCTCCAGGCAGCTCACCGGGGCTGCCGATGCCTTTGCGCCGCAGGCTGCGGCCAGCCCAGGCTCCTCTCCACTCACAGGGAGTTAACTTGGCCACCGCTGCGCAAGCAGAGACAGGGCACGGCGCTGAGCCAGGCGGCGCAGGCAGGATCCGGCCAGCTGGCTGCAGTCCCTCGCCCGGCTCCAGCACCAGCACGTGCCTCCGGAGCAACGTGTCCGCGCAGCGCCCGCCAGTGCAGCCGCCCGGACCGTTTGGGGCTCGGCTCCATCCCTCCAGCTGCCTCCCCGCCAGCACCGCAGGATCCCACCGCGGGGGTCCAACATCTCCCTTGTGCTGGGGGGCCACAGAGGTGCAGGCATCCTGGGGCAAAAGCTCATGGAGAAAATGCAGCCTGTCCCTGCTCTGTGCCTGGGGACACCAGGCTACTGCACAGGGAGCCAGCCGCGGTCCGTCACAAGGGGAGAATGGCACGGTGGCCGGGCATTGCATCCATCCCACCTCAGCAGTTTTTCAGTGCTGTAAATCACCATTGCAGCTGAACGTCCTTTGTCACTGTGTGTGGGACCCTGGTGCCACCAGGCACACGGGCAGTGCATCCGGGCGGGACCGTGGCACGGCAGAGCGGACAGCAGGCAGTTGGGTTTGCCAAGAGGTTTGCAGGAGGAGCGAGCTCCGCCGGGCACAGCCTGCGTGCCGTGCTGGTGTCTGCCAGCCGCAGCCGCTCCCGCTCCCGCTCAGCAATGAGGCTTCGGTCGGAGATTTACTGCCGTCTCATGGAAAAATGGGTGGAGTGGGAGGAGCTGGGGGGGGCACCGGCCCTGCTTGTTTCCATTTCTCTGCCCTGCAGTGGCACAGGGGACCCCCACGTCCCCTCGGTCACCTCGGGGGATGCGCAGGTGGGGTCGATGGCCCTGTCCCCTCCATCACCCCGGCTCGGCACACCGCCCCTGCCCGCTGCCCACTGCGCTGCTCCGAGATGTGCAGGTTGCGTCCCCCCCGTCCTCCTCCCCTGCAGGAACACATGGCACCGCGTCCTCAAATAATTGCTTCATTACAGGCTAATTACTGCAATTAGCTGAGCAGTGCTCCCGCCAGTGCCTGCTGGCCTGTGCACTGCGAGTCATGTCCCCTCCGGCTCTCAGCGTGTGGTGGTGGCACCGCCAAGCATGACCTGGATGGACCTGAGGATGCTCCGCGTGGCTTGGGGTGCTTGAGCTCAGCACCCTGAAGGGTGCTCAGTCACTTGGGGACCCCAGGCCAGGCATGTGGGTTTGCTGGCCCCCCCCGGAGCTGCCTGGGCCATCTCCATCCTGCACTGCCCGTCCGGGACAGGCACCCAGCAGTTTGCTGTGGGACAGGCATGTGCCAATGCCCTGTGGCACCACGTGGATCCGGTCCCCCGGCTTTGCTGTGGGGTCGGTGACATTCAACACTGAGGGGTTGCTGTTCCCCACTGACTTTTAATGGCTCTTCTCATCCGCTGTGGCTCTCGGCACCGCGGCAGGAGCCCCGGCGGCTCCATGGCTCTGCCGACCAGGAGCGGGTCTGGGGAGGTGCTGGTGGCTGCAGCCCGGAGCGGGGCCATCCGTTTCTATTAGAGCAGGTGAGGAAGCGGCTCTTCAGTGGTTCGTTAGTACGGAAATGGCTCCGCATGGGGAGGTCCCGCTGGCCCATGTTTCATCTTTAATTCCTTCCCTGGGCCTTCTCCTGTATGCAGCATGAGCGATGAGAAACGGAGACAGCTCCAGCCCCAGGGACTCCAGAGGCCCCGGGGTGGCTCCTCTCCTGCACCCAGCAGCACCGGGAGCTTCACTGGCCCCAGCAGGGCTGAGCAGCCCAGAGGCCACGGTGATGGGCGCATTCACCCTTTGCCTTTGGGCCGGTCTCGCGAAGCTGCTCTGCGTAGTGGGAAAGGGAGCCCAGTCTGGGCATAGACAGGATGGGTCCCACGGGGCTGGGCAGCACACGGGACCCTGCGGGGATGGGGTTTTGGCAGGGGGGACACGCTGCAGAGTGGCTGCTTTTGAGTCCTTTCATCTGCTGATGTGTGCTGTCACAACGGAGTGCGTAATTGGGACGTGCTGCAGCGGCGCGGCAGCACGTGTCCCTCTGGCTCGGCTCGGCTCGCCTGGTGCGTGCTGCTGCGCTGGCGGGGGGGCCGGCCGGCCGACGGGGTGCTGTCCCATAATGGGCTTATTTGCTTTGCTTTGTCACAGGCTGCTCGATACAGGAATTGCTTACGGTGACACGAGCTGTGGGCGGGTGCTGCCTCTGCGCTGCTGAATGGGGGTCCCTCTCCCTGCCAGCACCCAGAGCTGCTGCAGGGAGATGGGATGTAGCGGGCGCAGAGCCAACGTGTCCCCATCTGCCCCCCAACACGGGGGAGCATGCAATGAGCCGGGGTGATGGGGGATGCAGAGAAGCCCCATCCTGCACCGTCATCCTGGTGTTGGCACTGTCCTGGTGCCACTGTGAGAGCCGGGAGCGCTGGGGACAGCCGTGTCCTGTGCCAGCGGTCGCGCTCAGCCCCACTGTCATCACCGCTGCCTGAGGCATGGCTTATGAATAAAGAAAGTGCGAGCAAAGCGTCTGCCTAATGGCACGATGACAAATGTGTACCAAAACCGGAGGGAAAAGGGAACAATTTGAGGAATTAAATTATTTAACAGAAGCTTGTTACTGGTATGCACCGGGGAGCCCGTGCCAGCGTGGCCCCAGGCTCCGGCAGAGAGAGGCATGGGGCGTCCCGGGGTGCCCCGTGGGACGTTGGGGACAGCAGCTCAGCTGGGCTGAGAGTCCCCCTTGGGGAATGGGGACACGCAGGGTGGGGGTCTGCAGGAGCTGGTGGCCAGGGCAGCGCAGGCAGCGTGGGCAGCGTGGGCAGTGCGGGCAGCGTGGGCAGTGCGGGCAGCGTGGGCAGTGCGGTCAGCATGGGCAGCTCCAGGGCAGTGCCAGGGCAGCACGGGCAGCGCGAGGGCAGCGCTGGCGCGTGGCTCGGAAGCGCGTCAGGGGAGCGGGAGGCATTCATTCGCACCTCGCTTGGGCTGGCAGCGCCCTGCTAGGGAGGTGCAAATGGAGTCGGCAGGATCTCGCCGCCCTGCAAAACCCCCTTTTGCGCAGCTGAATTGCTGGTGGCTGAACACAGTGCGGGGCATAATCCTGCTCGGCTGGGAGCCATGGTGCAGGACGGCTGAGCCAGCCCTGGTGATGCCAGAGTTTAATGTCACATGAATCAGGACCAGACCTCATGGAGGGGGACGTGTATTTAAAATTGATTTAAGTCAGTCCTACTGTCCCCAGCACCCAGGGATGTGTGTCACCGTGGCCTGGCCATGGTCACATCTGTGCGGCACAGGGGACAAGGGGCACTCGCTGCCTGTCCCCGCTGCCTCTGCTGGGTTCCCCTCCACGGGCAGCAGCAAGGTGGGGACTCAGACAGGTCCATTCCTCCCTTTTAGGGGTCATGGTGGCTATGGGGACCTCCAGCTCCATCCTGCACCACAGCCAGTGCTGCCTCCCCACCACTGGCCTCTCCCAGGACCACGTCCTTGGCGGTGGATGCCAGGGGCCGAGCCCAGCACGGCGGATTAGTGTGCATCACCCCCCTGCCCCTGCAGCCAGCAGTGATGAAACCTGGCAGGGGACGAGAGTGTGTAAATGCGGGCGGGCGCTGGCAGGGAATGTGGGCTCCAGCAGCCAGCTCTCCGCGCACGCCCGGCTGCTTGCCGTGCTGCCTGGGGACCGCTGGCTCTTAGCTTGCATATGCTGCGAGGCAACGCGCTTTATTCACCTCCAGCCTCTTTTGGCTGCAAGCCGGGGAGTGCCGGGATGCTCGGGTCCTGCACAGCCCAGAGTCCCTCTGTCCCTCCCTTCCCCTGCAGCTCTGTGGTGCAGGAGCAGACCCCGGCCGAGCCCCGGTGGGACGCCGGCATCCTCTGCTTCAACACTTAATCACGAAAGCAAACGTGAGCGTGGCACGGGCATGCTGAGCAGCATCCGCTGCCGAAGCTGGGTAGGGCAGAGCATCCTGCCCTGGCAGACTCCACTGCGAGAGCTGCTGCCCGTCCCAGCACATCAGAGGACCCTGATGTGAGTTTATTTAGGGCCCTTGTGCCAAAGCAGCCCGTACCTCTCGTGGCCACAGAGCTCCCAGCGCAGCTGCCCCAGCCCTGCCAGCAGCCCGATTGCTTTCAGCAATTCCAAGCCCTCGGCCCCGACGGCAGCCAGAAGGAAGCAGCTGTTTGCCAGAGAGGCAGAGCCTGGCAGCAGGCAGCCGTGCCGCAACCCGTGCCAAGCCGGGGAGCCGCCGCGGTGAACAAGCCCCTGCTAATCTGTCGGGCCATGTTCAGCAGGTACGTGCCTGCTCTGAACAAGCAGGATTAGTGCCAGTGTGTGGGTTTCGGGGGACCCCTTTGCAGGTCCAAAGTGCCCCATGGATGGGGTGCCACCTCGGAGCCCCTCGGTCCCAGCCTCCCCCTCCCCAGGGTCCCCGCAGAGCCGCAGGTGGCGAGTGGCTGTTTGGAAAGAAGAAAAATCACAGCATCAATCAGAGCGGGGAGCGAGAGCAAAGCCGGGTGATTTAGGTGACTGGTCACTGCCGTAACCGATGATGAGCTGCGAGTCGAGGAGGAAGAAATAAGGCGGCGACACAGGCTGGCGTCTGTTTGCATAAACTACTTTATTCGCAGAGGGGATCCAGCACCCAGGGAAGTGATAAATCCCCCTCACCACGTCCGTGCGCTCAGATGAGATGGTTTTTGAAGGAAGGCAGCAGCTCGGCTGTGAGTTACTGGCTGGGGAGGACTCATGTCAGCCAGCATGGGACCCTGGGGATGCTGGGTCTCCGCTGTGGGACCCCGGGGATGCTGGGTCTCCGCTGTGGGACCCTGGGGATGCCAGGACTCTGGTGCGGGACCCCAGGGATGTCGGGTCTTTGGCACAGACCATGGTGGGGAGGATGGCTGCAACCGAGATATGCAGGGGACCCTGCGGTTCCCGGTCCCCTCCTGTCCCATGCTGGTGCCATGCTGTGACGCCTTGCAGCTGCACCATGCAGCACCCCCTCTTCCCCCCCAGCCCTTCCATCTTCTTTAGCTCTCATTTACGAACGGGCTGCAGCCCAAGACGGGAAAGGAGGAGGAAGAGGAGGCACCGGACCTGGGCGTTTCATTCCTGCACACCTCTTCCCGTGTGCCAGATGGGCAGAGGGAAATCATCTGTAATTGTTTATCCAGAAGCGATTCTGCGATGCGATGCGGCAGAGTCACCTTCCCCTGGCAGTCCCGGCTCCGGGGCCCCCCATCCCCATCCCCCTGCCCCGGAGCCAGGACCACCGGGCAGCGATCGCCCTCCACCGCCTTTCCCCTCTCTCCCATGCCTGATGCTGCTGATGCTGCTCCTCATCCTCCAAATGAGTCCTTGGCCATGGCCAAGGGTGACGCATGACGGTGTGATGGAGAGGCTGTGCTGCTTTCAGGGACAATTAATCACCGGCAAAATAAAAGCAATATAAAGTCTGTGGGCAGGCTGGGAGCCACGTGCTGCCTCAGTGCCATGGCTGGGGCATCGCTTTTCCCCGTCGCTCTATGTTTGCGTTTCTCCACTCGCCTTCAGTGGTGCAAATTTCCCATCGTTTTATTTAAGCACATGAGCCGCCCTCCATTCCCAGGCCCTGACGCTCACGTACCTGAGCCCGGCAAATGATTTACATAGAGATGATGTACGACCTGCTTGCTCATCTAAGTTTGCAGCTAATCCTGTAGCTGAGACGTCTCCACAGAGAGCGGTGCTGGCTGGGAGGAGGGGGGTTCCGCTGGATCGTGCCGCTCGAGACACGGCTGGGACGTGGCAGTGATGCTTGGGTGCTGGAGGGGTCTTTTATTTTTTTTCTTTAGATGAGTTTTTTTTTAAAACAGCCTCACAAATTGGTCCCCCATCACCCATCCGCTGCCGCTGCCGTGGTTAATGGCAGGTAAATGGATCCCCAGGTCCTGGGCAGGAGCGGGGGCTCTTCCGCGTGCAACACGTGTGTGTCCAGAGCCCCTCCGTGCCTGCGTGCACGTGTGTCGAGCTTTGCTGTACACGTGGCTGCGCATCAGTATTTCTGAGTGTGTATACTCGCTCTCGCTGTATATATGGGTGTGCATAGCTTTATGACAACTGAAATGGAAAAGACAATTGGATGTCAAAACCTATCCGAGGAGCCCATTTATACCCACCGACTTTTATGGGATTCCCACTGATTGATTCAGGCCCCATAAAACTTCCCGCAGCAGCTCCCACCCCTCCCGGCCAGCTCTGCCTCTGTTCAATAGGTTGACTCCTCTGCCTGCAGCGGGATTGTATCCGGCATCCCTGGATGTGCAGCTTCTTTCCAACTCCCCGCCGGAGCCGCTCCAGATAAGGGATGCGGTGCATGTGCCGCCGTGCCATCCATCATGCTGTCAGAGCATGAGTCGGGCTGGGGGCCGCGGCCGGATCCTGCACTCAGCCTCCCGCCATGGCTTTCCCTTCCAAGTCACTTTTTTCTCCTCGCAGAGGTGAACGTCACACCCTGCTGACAGTCTCCAAGTGACAGCCCTGGGTGCCACCGGTCCATTCAAGGCAGGAGCTGGGCTGCTTCATGCTGTCCCCAGCAGAACAATCCATCTCGGCGCTGGCCCGCATCCTGCGCCAGTGCCACGCGGCACAGCTCCCCACGCCGAGCGGTGAGGATGTTGCCGTGCCGGCGGAGGGTTGAGGTGGAGAGTGGTGGGGCAGCATGGGGCCGTGGTGAGGCTGGTGGCACGTTCCGGAGGGATGGCGAAGGTCTCGCCTGTGGCTCGTCAGCGTTAATCCCCGCAGCTGCGCTCCTGTGCCACGGGCAGCCAGCGGCTCGGGGAAGGCATAAACCTGCGTGTTGGCACAGTTCACCACCACCAAGCCCGAGCGAGTCTCTGGGAGCCGGGAAGGCAGCCTGGCCAGCTGGGAATGGGACAGGGACACGGGGCTCTGCTCCCCCCGTGCCTGCAGTGCGATGGTCCCCGCTTTGCGATGGTCCCGGGGGCTGTGGGACCCCCCCAGGGCAGGACGTGGGTGACAGCCGTGGTGTGCAGCCGTGTCCAGCAGCACCCAGGGCAAGCCAGCCCGCTGCGCCGTTCCATGCGGGCAGCTGCAGAGATCTTCCTTAGCTGTGCAGGCAGCACCGCTGCGGAGCAGGCGGGATGGGTGTCTGTCCCCGGGGAGGGCATGGCGGGGGGCTGGTGCAGGTCACCGTGTGTCACCAGGAATCATGCGATGCTAATGCAAATCACGTGCAGATGGGTGCAGAGCTCGGCACAGCCCATGGGACTCGTTTAATGGGTGCTGGCCCAGCATCTGTTGCACCTTGCTGGCCCCACGTCTGTGTTTGGGGAGGGGAGTCTGTCCTGGAGGAAGGTGATGGGAAGACCTTCCCCAGTGTCCCCAGAGCCGCTGGCACTTGTCGGAACGACTCAGCCAGCAGCTGCCCGCCAGCGCTCTCCTTTCCATGGCTGAGCACGCTGACCTTTCCCAGCGCTTCGCGGCTCAGCTCCCAGCCGCCGTTCCTGCCGGCTGCCGGCTTCGGCGCGGGCGGGAGGCAGGGGGGAGCCGCTGCAGACAAGCAGCCCTGGCCCCTTCCCCCCGCTCCGCTCTCCTCCCAGCCCTCTCCTCCCCAGCACTCATCCAGCACCTATTAATATTTATAGCTCCCGGTGTGCGGTGAGAACTTGGACACAATCAGGACACTGAAATTATTATGCAGGGACAGACAGGGGGTTGCTGGCAGTGTGTCCGGCATGGCGGTACCTGTGACACCAGGGAGTGACGGTGGCAGATGAGGGTGACAGGCAGAGTCTGGTCCTTCCGCTCCCTGGAGAGGATGGAGGGCACTCCCAGGACTTCCAAGATCTGGGCTGAAAAGGCATCATGCAGCTTCCTTACCATGCTACCGGCTTTCAAGAGCAAGGGAGGGAGGTTACCCACCACCTGCATGGGAGCACAGCTGTTGTGTTGCCATTGTGTTGCCGTTGTGTTGCTGTTGCATTGCTGTTCCACTGCCGTTGTGTTGCTGTTGCATTGCCATTGTGTTGCTGTCCCATTGCCATTGTGTTGCCATTGTGTTGCTGTTGCATTGCTGTTGCATTGCTGTTCCATTGCCATTGCGTTGCCGTTGCATTGCCATTGTGTTTCTGTTGTGTTGCTGTTGCGTTGCTGTTGCATTGCTGTAATGTGGCTGGAGCGCTTTCATCGTGTCACCGTATCGTTGCCATCACGTTGGCGTTGCACAGCTCTACATCCATCACAGCCCTGGGAGCACGCTGGTTCGCTGGGGACTCCCCCCAAGCCTTTCTCCAAGGGCTGAAGGCCACAGAGGTCTCTTATCCTGGTGGCTTTTCCTTGTTGCAGCAAAGCCCGGTCGAGGAGGGGGGCCCATGGGACTGACTGTGGGGCCGGGGCTGGGCTGCTCCGCATCAGTCCGTGCATTGAGCTCGGAAGGCTGAGGGCTGCCCCACATATTGCTCTGCTCTCGGTACAGCGTATCCCCGGTGTCACGGGAAGGGCAGGCACATGCCAGCTCCATCACTGCAGCGCACCTCGCAGGGCGACGTGTTCCCACCCCCTTTTATAAAAAGCAATGCTCCTGTAATAAAGAATTTAATAACCCGCTGTGCCTGTGTGGATAGAAAACTCATTTGTTTAATAGGCAGCAGTTTGGCTTTGTCATGTTCATTTAGTTTTTAATGACGCACAGTTGTGCCAATATTGATTTTAGCTTATAGGGACTCAAAAAATTTACTATCTGGAATTATCTGAAATGTAGCCGTTTTATCTGGCAGGCAGGAAGACGGATCTCTCGCCGCCTCGCTCCTGGCCGGCACACCAGCGGCACAAACCATTTGTGAAGGGCTCTGCGTGATCCTGCGCTGGTCCCTGTCTCATCCACGGCGCGTGGCGGCAGCTGGCATCACCATGCTGGACCTCACCCGGCTGAGCTCTCCCTGCTGCTGGGCATGGGGAAACTGAGGCACGGGGAGGGGTTGGTTCCCCCAAGTCAACCTTTGCCTGCGAGGTTGGGCTGGGAATTGGACCCAGCAGTCGGGTCTCTCCGGCTGTATTCCACGAGGCCGTTTGGTGCGGGAGGAAATGTGTTGGTGGAACAGCCCTGCCGCCCAGACCTGCCCCCCCACCCCGCCCAACGGCCAGCGCTTCCTTCGCTAATTTTTAACGCGTCAGCAGCCCTCGCGCAGCCGTCCCCCCCCCGCCACACGGGTGACAATTGACAGCAAATCCCATCCACGGCCCCTTATTGAGCATAATTGCTCGGCAGGAACCAGCCGGAATCTATTTCCCGAGCATCTGCACGCTCCCCGGCCCCCGGCTCTCCCCGGGGTAACGCGGGGCGATGCTCGGGGGGCAGTGACCCCTGGCGCTGCCCCCCATCCCACCGGCCCTGGGAGCAGCCGGAGCCCCGGGGGGGAGCAGAGCCGCTGGAGCAGCGAACCCGGCAGGTCCGGTGGGCTCGGCGTGGGGAGGGGGCTGAGCAGGGACCCCCCCTGCCCGGGTTCCCCCCAGTCCCGATCCCAACCAGACGGTTTGCCGACGAGCACGGAGTAATTCACTTTGAGGTTTTGCTGCTGCTAACAGGATTGATTGAGGAGCTGGTAACTACAGCTCCCTAAAATGCGCCTGGGGCTTTGTGGGAACACAAGAGGGGAGCAAACAGCTGATGGTTGGGGGGGACAGGCTCTGGGAGCCCCACAGAGCCCCGCACCCCGCTTCCCCGGGTTCCCGCTTGCGCTCGCTCCCCTTTGCCGGTTCAGCGGTGCTGCGGCAGCTGGCTCTGCCAGGCACCGGCGATCGCCCAAGCAGCCTGTGCTCGGTGTTACTCATTATGCAAGTCTGTAAATATATTATTTACTATTTCTCCGATTATTATCCATTATTTATCACCTAATCCTGTAGTGCTGGAAATCCGTGCAGCACCTGAAGCACTCTGTGCTGGGAAACTGCCCGCTGGATGATGGAGAGACCCCACAACGTGCTGGGCTGGAGCAGCGAGGCCGGGGCCGAGCCGAGTGGCATGGCGAGGCTGGGGTGCGTGGGGCACGGATGGGGGGGGTCAGCCTCCTGCCACCCTCCTGATGGCCCTGGCGAGCAGCTGGTCTCTTTGGGGGTATCTCTGTGGCTCCCTAATTATTCCACATCAGGGACCAACGTGTGCTGCAGCCCACCGTGGGCACGCGGGGGAGGAGCCAGCAGCCCCCCGCCCTTGTTCCAGGCAGGGGCCCGATCCTGCAGGCAGGGGTGGCAGCCCCCAGCGAGGCTCCTGTCCCACTATCGGGGATAGGGCTCCCCCCTTCCCTCCGTAACAGCGTAGTAAGCGGGGAAGCCGTGGGCTGCGGTCACTCCCTGCACACACCTGGAGGGGTTTAACCTGCAGGTGGGTTAAATCTGCTGGCTTAATGCAGAAGAGTTAAATGATCCTGAGCTAATGTAGAAGAGTTAGATGATCCTGAGCCAGCAGGGCTGGGGTGAGGGTATTGCTGTCAAGTTCTGGGTTGCTGTAGCACCCTGAGGCTCTGAAATGCTGGTGAGGCTGGGGATGTCCAGCCCTGTGCTGGGGTGAGGAGATGCTGGAGCTGGCTGGGAAGAAGTGGGAGTGAGCTGGCCCTTTCCATGAGGGATGAGCCATGCATGATGCCTGGTGTGGACTGGTAAGAGGGGCTTTGGGCTCTACTGCTTTTCTGCCTCTGCTGCTTTTGTGAGCTTCTGCTCGCAGGCACCCTGAGCTGTGGGGTGTGAGCAGTGCCCAGGGCTGCAGTGGGTATGTACATACCTGTATGTGCTTCAGTGTGGTGATTGCAAAGGCAGAGGTGCTGGAGAGAGTGTGAGCAGATGCAATATGCGCTCCTGAAAAGTGAGCTGGTGTCCTCCCCAGTCCTTTGAGTCTGGAATGCCCAGCAAAAAACCCCAAATCCTTCTTTGACCATCAGATGCTGGGGCATGTGTGGAGTTGGGGCTTGGAAATGTGCTTATTGCAACTGCTCTGGCCAAGGGGAGTGGAGCTGGGGGGGCTCCTGGCACCCCCAGGCTGGCCCTGGCTGATGTGTGGGGTTCAGCAGTGAGTGCCTTTAAAACCTCAACTCCTGGAAGCGTGTGATTAAGTGAGAGTCTTGGATCCAGCCCCTAGCAAACCCGGCTGGTCCCCAGCTGCTGCTCTTGAGAAATGCTCAGGAAAGTGGCCTTTAAATGTTAAGAAATCATGTTAAAATGAGCCAAAGCCTTAGTTTAAATTTTTAATCTCCTGATTTAAAAATTGGCCTTGAGGTCTGGACTGTTGGTGGGGGCTGGTGTTGCTGAGCAGGCACTTCTGTGCCGGTGGTCTTGGGGCGCAGGGCCAGTGCTGAGCTCGCTGCCACGAAGCCGGTGGTTGCACTTTTACCCTGCCAGTACACAGCGGAGCTGGCTTACCCCGTGGCCCATCCCAGGGGCTGCTCTTGGCTCTTTCCAGCCTGCAGAAAAAGCAAAACTCAGCTTTGTGGGGGTGGTGGAGGAGCAGCCGGTGTGTCGGAGAGCTGTGGGGCTCCCTGTCCCGTGGCTTTGGGCTGTTTGCATTAACAGGGACATGTTTAGAAATGCCTCTGCTCCCCAGTAGCTGTGGCCTCAAAGATGCTCTGGAGGAGGTTTTGTGAGTGTGAGCCCCCAGTTGAGGGAGTGGGGGGTCTGGAGCAGCAGGAATGGTGCTTCCCCCCACCGTGGGGCTCACAGACCCTCTTGCCCGCAGCAGCACGCGGGGATCCAGCCAGGATCCCCCAACCTCCTGCTTTTTGCATGGGGGAGAGGCCCCCCTCTGCCCGCATGAGCGGCTCTCGCTGCGCTGCCCTGAGCTCCTCCGCAGAGCCGTCTGCGCTGCGGGAAGGCTGATAAAAGCTTTGTGCTGGAGCAAAGGCTCCTGTTGGTGCCGGCTTCCCCGGCGGAGGTCGGCTGCTGGGATTAATGCCTCCTCTCTGCTCGCGTCTCCTGCTCGCCGGCGGAGGGGAAGGTGTGCAGCCTGTCTCAGGGTGCTCAATTAGAGGCAGTTTGGAGCAGGAGAAAGAGCTTTAATGCCAGCACTGTCTGCACCATGGCGCGTTTGGGAGTCCCCAGCCTGGTGGTGCTGCATGTGCCAAACCCCCGTGTTTGGGGGGGAATGAGGGGGGGTTGGGCTCAATGGGGATGGGGCTGAGTCCCCCCTCCATCCCTGTGTCCCACCCTGGGGACATGGGAACACCGGGCAGGGCTGCTCCTGGACTGTTGGCAGTGCTGGGGCAGCCGTGTGCTGCTCCTGGGGAGATGTTCATGATGCTGCTGATGTGGTCAGTAGTGCAATGGGCTCTGGGGAGGGGCAGCGCTGCCGGGGACCCCCCTCCGCTCCAGCAGGTCATTGAGTACACACGGACCCATCTGATGGTGGAGACCAGTGGGTGGGGAGGTGGAGCAGAGTGGTGGCAGCCGTGGGCAGGTGTCCCAGGGAAGCTTCTGGCCCTCCTTGGCTTGCTCCCAAACCACCTCCCTCCCAAGGGAGAGCTGGATTCCGCTCAGGAATGGGACTCCTGTTGCTGGGGAGACGCTGTTGCTCTGCTCTCTGCCAGCTCGGAGCCCCCCAGCTCTGCAGCACCGAGCATGGGGATGTGCGGATCGGTCTCGCTCTGGGCTCGAAGGAAGATCTTAATTGGGCTGAGATGCCCCAAGCAGCTGATGCTGGGAGAGAGCTCCGGGTTGGGAAAAAGAGTCATGCTGGCAGGAAGGAGAGGGTTCGCTCCTGTTGCTATTCCTTCTCTTGGTATTTTTCTTGAAGACATCAAAAATATATAAGACGTTTCTGTTCTGAGCTGGTTTGGAGGCTCCTTGCACAGCATCCAAGGGCAGCGTGGAGCCCTGTTTGATGCCCTTCAAGGGGAGGCAGCTTCAGTCCTGTCAAAAATGGAGCATCTACCTGCGTCTGGCCCTGCCTGGGGGCTGGGAAGTGTCCCCACGGTCCAGGGGTGTGCGATGGCTGTGTCTTGCCCCACGCCACGGTTCTCCTGGGGAGAAGGGACCTGTCCTAAGCCCAGGTTTAAAGAGAGGAGTTAACAGATTGCAGAGACTGCTCGTGGCCTACAGCACTACCCTGAATTAACTCTTCCAGGAGAGCAGATGCTTCTGGAGAAATTAAAAAGTCACTTCCAATCTTAATAATAAAAAAGTATTGTGGAGCCTGGCTGCAGCCAGTCAGTTATCCTCACTGTAAGAAACGTGCACATTATTGCTAGTCTGGTTAGGTCTGGCTTCAGCTTCTGCCCGTGGGAGCTTGTTATACCTCTGTCTGTGAGGCTGCAGAGCCTCTATTATCCAATTTCTCTTCCTGATGTCGGTGCTGACAGCCTGTGGTTACATCCAGCTCCTCTCCTCTTTGATAGCGGAGAAGGACTGAGCTCCTGGAGTCTCTCACTCAGAAGCGCTGCCTGTGACCTCGCCTCTCCTCGCACTTCCCAGCCCCTTCCCGGACCAGGGAGCTCGAGGGGGCACGGTGCTCCCCATGGGATGCTGCTGTCATGCTCAAGGAACAGCGATGCTGCTGAGGAAGAGACCGTGCCTCATCCGAGGAAGATGAGGGAAGCTGAGGTTGGCTGAAGGAAGCTCTTGGCTGTTGTCCTGTAGCCTTTGGATAGCATTCGCTCCTGGTCCCTGAAGTGCCTGACATCCCAGCAAAGACTTTTACATTTCAAATAAAGCCTTGATCTTTTTTTGGAACTTGCCTTGGTTTCAGACAAGACTTTTTAATTCAAGCCCAGCAATGTATTTTGGGTTTGACTTTGATGCGCCCTCTTCAAGCAGGAGGCAAAATAACAGCTTTCAAATCTACAAATAGGCCTGAGGCAGCTTTCTGCTGCCCGCGGGCCGGTGCAGCGGCTGCGCAAGGCGAACCCCTCATTAGCCGAGGTCTCCAGCAGCAGCTGGTAGACGTGCTGCTGCCATTGGGGGCCGGAGACCCCTGTGCCGGGAGTCAGGGATTTCTAGAGAGGAGCTCAAAAGCACAAACCCTGATGTGCACTGGGAGATCTGTGCATCTTCACCCCTTCCAGAAGAGTCTCGGAGAGGCAAGAGTCATGCAGCATGGCTTGCCACTGGTCCATGTGCGTGTATAGTTGTGATTCCAGGCATAATTACAAGTGATGCTGCCCCAAATCATAGCTCAGAGTTGGGACTCTTGATAAACCATGTTGCTGGAGGATTGGGCCAAAACTCATGGGAGATGGAGAGATGGGGATGCCCTGTGTGGGGCACAGGTGGGCCACCACCTCCTGTCCAGGCATTGCCTGGCATGTCCTCAGTGTCACCAGGTAGGTGACAAGGTGAGTGCCACCGGAGCCTGATGCCCTTTCTGATCCCTGGGATGTGCCAGCATTGCACAGGGCAGCTCTTGGTTTTTCCATCCGCTCCTGGAGGCAGCTGTGGTGTTGCGTGCCGGAACTTGCTCCAGCTTGGATGGGTTTGGGCAGAGGAAAGCTGGTACGGAGCAGGCAGGGCTGTGCTGGGAGGGCGGATGTGCTCTGGTGGGAGCGCTCCTGTGAGATCAAAACTCAACCAGTCTGCCCGGGTGACTGTGGGGAACCAGGTACCTGTGCAAGTGGGTAATAAATGGCTCACACCTCGGCAAGATTAATTGCAATAACCATAAATCAGTGCAGGCACCAGGGGCAGGCGCTGAATTTATGGCCCTGGAGACAGGAATTCCTGTTCTTTATGGAACAAAGCCCTGATCCCGCAGGGGCTTGGGAGCGTGCTGAGCATTATCACGGCTGCTCCCTGCTGCAGCACGTGTGGCAGTGCCCGGGGAGCGGGGTCCAAGCCCACCGCAGGGGGCTGAGCTCACCCTTGGCAGGGCAGCTTCTCCCCCTGTGCTTGTTCCAGCCCGTACTGGGAAACACCTCCTCGAGGGGCGAGCCAGGATTGCAGCCTCCCACAGCACATCGATCCCCGTCATCTCGGTTGAGAATGCCAGCCACGGAGCTGATTAATGCTGGGGTGGGCAAGTGCTGGGTTATTGTTCAGTCTCTCTTCAAGAGGTCGATGGGAAATTTGGCAGTAGCTCTCCAAATAATGCAACATGCACACAGGCGTTGTGCCCCTGAGGACTGTGGATGATTTACACGTGAGTGTAAATGTTGTGGAAATGCACACCGGTGCCCAGGCACTAACGCACACAGTTGTATCGATGCTTGTGGGAGAGTGCTCCCTCTGTCCCTGCCCTGATTTGACCCGGCGGTGCTGGCTTCAGGCTAATCTGCTCATGCTTTCATTTCACCCTGATCCTTGTAGGTCCCTTGGCTCAAAGGTACTGTGTGTGCTGAGGAGGCTGATCCAGCATTCAGGGTGGGTACTTCCTTCTGTGCAGATGGTGTAGGTCCTTGGGTGTTAATGCTCGGTAGCAGCCGTGACTGAGCTGCTCTCCCCCACCAAATGCAAGGCACTGTGCTGGCATAAAACACAGACATCTTTGAAGGGTGTGCATTCAAGGCCTGATCCTGTTCGGAGGTCTGGGTTGAGGAATTGCAGGATCAGGGCTGAAGAGGTGGTATGTTACCTGGGAGGTGCCGTTGGCTTATCTCCAGGGTTAGAGCTTTTATTTTTTTTGAGAACCCTAAAATGTTTGCTTTGATAATCCTGTGGCAATGAGTTGAGCTCTGCTTTTGAGCTACCTCGGGGACACGCTGTGTCCCCTTCCCAGGGACCGGGTGCTGATGCTTTGCGTGCTGTCGGAGGGGCTGGGGGCGGCTCCAGGAAGCTGCAGAGGGGAGCTGCTGCTTCCACGGCCTGGCGCACCGGCGGGGGGGACGACCCACCCGCTCCGCACGAACCGGGGCGGCCGGGGGGGACGCGCCTGCCGCGCCCGCTCCCCCCGCGGCTCCGTGCGCGCCCGGCCGCGGCCGCTGGGTAGCGCTCGGAGCCGCGCCGTCTCCCCGCCTCCCCGGCTCGGGCTGCCCCCGGCTCCGCCGAGCCACGCCGCCGCGGCTCACTCCGCCGCCGAGCCGCGCAGGAGGAGCAGGCAGTCGGCCGGAGCGCCGAGAGGGGTCGGCGCGGCGCCGCTAGCCCGCCCACCGCGCAAGACCGGCGGCTCCCAGCGGGACCCCGCGCCGCTGCGCGCCGCCGCCGCACTTTCCCCCGTTTCTCGAGGGTGCCGGAGCGCAGCGGGCGGCAACGGGGGGAGAGGCCCCCCCCGTCGCCGGGACTGTCGAGGCGAGGATGTCCCCAGGCAGGAGCTGAGCGCTGGGGAGGGGCCGCCTGCCGCCCCCGGACCCCAAACTTTTCAGCGGCTGCGCTGCGCTCGGCTCCGGCAGCGGCGGGGGCCGGGCCCCCATGGTGCCCGGGCGGGCAGGAGGGGCCCGGGGCGCGCAGCCCTGCGCTTCCTGTCCCCTTCCCTGACTCGGGGCGCAGCGCTTGGGGAGGGGCTCGGCTGCCGGCCCCGCTCCGGCTTTGGGGGGTTCCCGGCTCCGCACGTCCCCGGGGAAGTTGCACATGGTGGGGAGCTGCCTGCGGACCGCCCCCGCCCCACGAGGAGCCTTTCACTCCGTCTCCTTCGCCTCCCCCTGAGCAGCGCTGCTGCGGGGTCCCTGTGCCGGAGCCCGCAGGACGCCCCGGTGCCCGGTCAGCAGCGGGGACCGGCGCCGCAGCCGCCCGGATTATAAAGTCGGGGAAGTTGTCCCCCCCCGGCCCCGTCTCGGCGGAGCCATGGCCCGGCTCGGGAGCTGGGGGCTGCTGTGCTTCGCGGTGCTCGCCCTGCCCGGTCCCCCTGGAGCCTGTGCCCAAGGTAAGGGGGTGCGGGGGGGGGACACCCTCCAGCTCCGGCTGTGATGCTGGAGATGGACCGCGGAGGGGTGGGGGGGGGCCCAGCGCTGCTCCCCTCAGCCGAGCCCCCACCCTCCCGGGCCGGGGAAGCTTTGTGCCAGCCGGGGGGGCGGGGACCGAGGCGGCCCCGGAGCTCCTGCCGTGGGGGGCCGCAGCATCGATGGTGCTCGAGGAGACCCCCGGGGCCGAGCACGGCGCGGTGGCCGGCAGGGTTAGGTGGGGGCGAGCAGCACGGCTCTGCTTTGCCTCCTCCTTCCCCCTGCCCCAAAACTGCCCCCAGGCTGGGGGGGAAATGTTGCTTTGAGTATGGGGTAGAGACTGCCCTGGACCACTTTCAGGAGACTGAGCATCCCCGGGGGGGGGGGGGGGGCACCCATTTCACCCCATCCCGGGAGACCCCCATTGCACCACAAGACCTGGGCTGCAAGTTTGGGGAGCTCCCAGGGAGCAGCTCTTGCCCTGGTGTTGGTCCCATCGACCTCCAACTGGCTGGCCATAGCGGGCAAGGCGCCGGGGCTGGAGGGGTTCTGCAACCCTGAGCCCCCGTGGGTGCCCAGGGCTCCCGGTGCACCCAGCCGGCCCTTGGGGTGAGGCAGTACCGCTGGGCAGGGCGAGCCCCTCTGCTTCTTGTCTCCGGGGCTCTGTCACGGCATGGTCTTTTTTTAGCTGCCCTGCTACCCGAGAGGGATGTAGAAATAGTTTGTGGCCCTTTAGGGTGCAGCTGGGGTTCGGAGATGCCAGGAGGGCCCTGGGGTCCCATCCCCTCTCCAGCAGCGAGGCTCCCCGTGGGGCTGCAGAGGAGGCTCCTGGCTGGCAGGGCTGCAGCACGGCTGCCTCCGGCCCCGCCGCTTGGACGGAGCGGATCCAGACTGCGAAACGGGGGGCACAGCGCCGGGGGTCCTCGCCCACGACATTTCTTGCCCTTGTTTGCGGCAGCAAATGGAGCCAGAAGTCCCTGTGCGCTCCTGTCCTCCCGCTCCCCCTGAGCCTCCCCCAGCACTGCTATAATTTCTCAGTAATTAAGTTCAGAACATAACATCTAAAGCGGCAGTATATTATCCGGGCAGGCCCTGTGTGGGGAGCTGTGAAGGTCTCTTTGATTGATTCACTCCCTTGCCGAGTTTCTCTTCTCCTGGCTGGCGTCTCCGGCTGGCGGGTCCCCCGTGGTCCGTTTGTTCCCCGCCTGCAGGATGGGCTCCTGGTGTGACCGAATCTCCTTCTATTCGTCTGTGGAGCTCCAGGGTCTCGCCATGGGGTGGAAGATGTGGGGCTGTCTGTGCTTCGGCTCTCTTGAGGGGTGGGGAAGGGGCTTCGCTCCCCTCTCCTGGTGCAGGAGCCAAGCTTTGCGGCTTCGGTTCCCTGCGGCGTGTGTCACGTCCTCACGGGCGGCGTGACATTGCGCGGTGCCCGGCCACGGTGCTGTATGGCAAGCGGCAGCCACGGGCAAGCGTAAGCGGTGGCTGCCCGTGACAGAGTTGCACCGGAGGGAGCACTGGCAAAGCCTGGCAGGTGCCTGTCTCCCCTGCTGCGGATGGCACTGGGGACGCTCTGGCAGGGTCACCTCCCCGGCTGCAGTGCCCGGTGCACGTGGGCTGCCGCCGCTCGCCGCTGCAGCCCGTTGGGGCGAGGGAGCCGGAGAAGGAGCAGGCGTGCAGGCGGGATGCCCGGCTTCGGCCTCTGGCTCAGCCCCGCGGCGGTGGGGCGGGCAGGGCAGCCCTGCGTGGGCATCCCTGCAGGGCTGGCAGCGGGAGCCGAGGCAGGCAGCGCTTTGTGCCGGTGCTATTGATCCAGGCAACCAAAGGAAACGGGATCGATAGAGAAGGGGAGGAGGAAGGGATGGGGTGAGACCTCCCTGGCCGGGGTGCGGGGGCTCCCCGGGTGCAGGGTGAAACACTTTAATACCTGCAGTTGGTAAAACAAAGGCCCCTCGCTGCCAGGGAGAGAGGGGATGGAAGTTTAATTATGACCCGTCTGTGCTGTGTAATTATTAATTACCCATGGCAAAAAATAACTTATTGATTAGGGGCCTTGCGCTAATTACCCGGAGCCGAATGCGGTGCTGGGTGGAAGGCTAATCAGTCAGCGCCGCCCGGGTGGGAGCTGTGTCGCAGTGCGACCTGTGCTGGGGCCGAGCACCGGTGCCACGGCCGGGGGGGGCACGGGCAGCCCGCTGCTGCCAGCCCTGCCCCAGCCAGCCCACGCCTACAGCAAAGGTGCCTTCAGCAGATTAAGCAAGACAATATGGGGCCCCCCAAGAGCTGGGGGGGCTGGGCGTCTCAGGGGTCCAAGCCCTCTCCCTCCCACTTCTTGTAGATTTGGTGACCCCAAGGGATGCAGTTTCCCCCTATGCAGGGCTGGGGGCACAGCCCAGGACCCCCTGCGCTGGCACAGCACCTCTAATGGGATTGAGGAGGCTGTGGCCAGTCCCAGGAGGGATTTGGGAGGCTTAAGGTTCCAGACAGGATTTGGGGCAGGGGCCTGAGACAGGCAGCTTCCACCAAAGAGGCTTATTAGGGGCTGGAGTAGGGGGGTGCCAGCACCTTCTGGCACCCACGCGTGGTGCCTGGGCACGTCCGCATGCATGGAGCCCTGTGGGGCTGAGCGGGAGGGAGACGAACCCCTGCTCCTTCCCGGGGACGTGATGCTGGTGACAGGCTCGCGCCAGGACTTCTGTGAAGGGTGCTGTGGTGCCCTCTGTGCCGGCGGCAGCGGGGAAGGGTTGGCCGAGCCGGGGTGTCTCCTGCCCTGGCTCTCCCTTCCCTGTGAGCGCGGCCGGCACGTTAGCTGGTGGCCTCATGCAAAGCTCTAGCTCCGGAAAGAAAGTGGCTTTTAGGGGAGAGGAAGGGAAGATTAAAATTTGATGCTTCTTTGGAAGCCATTAGTGACCAGGCGCAGCAATGAAATTTTGATGACCTGATAACTGTAAGGGGGAGGGGGATGCGGTCCGATCCCAGGCAGCCCGTGTCGCCGTGCCCCATCGCTGTGCTTGGTGCCCTGGCTGGTCCCCAAAGGTTTGGGGTGCCAGGGATCCGAGCCACAGCAGCGCTGGGGTATGCCACCGTGCCTGGGGACTGGGAGCCCGCTCTCTGGGGGAGAACAGGCAGGACGAGGGCTGCCAGCGGGAAGGAGGGCGGCTGTGGGCTGATACCCGCCTCTGCTGCCCGGAGCTGCTGGCACGGCTGGGCACACATCGGTGGGCTGGGATAGCTGGGGGCGGCTGAGCGACTCCTGCTCGGTGCCAACCAGGGGACAGGGTGGCAATGTTGGGTGCTGCTCATCCCTTAGTGATGGGGATTAGGCTGCGTTGGCATTTCCGCTCAGCGGGAGCAAGTGAAGGAGCTGGAGGAGAGAGGGAATGAGGCGGATGCAGGTTGCTCGTGAACCTGGGAAAATGCTGATAATTAAACCTGGGAGGAGGGAGGCTGGCTCGCGGGGTGCCGGCGGGGCGGTTGTGATGAGGAGTGACCCTGCGTCTGCCTTCGCACATCTTTACGAACCACGTCCTTGTCCCCAGCTCGTGCCTGGATCCGATCCCTGATGTGGCTGGTTCCTGCCTCTGGATGAGCTCCAGCCACAACGCGCATTACTGTAGGCCCTACACAAACTGGTTGGGGGTGCACTGATGGTGTATTTGCAGCAGCAGCACAGGCTCTTGCCTGGGGTGAATAGGGCCCTGCTCAGGCTGGGGTGCAGAGCTGTGTGGGAGCAAAACTCTTTGGGTGCTGGGTCCCAGCTGGGGTGGGTGAGCACCGGGTCCCCTCGCCTCTGAGCCCTCGTTACCTCCCCGAGCTTGTTAGTAAGTCGCGTTTTGCTGGGTGAAAAATGGTCAGTGCCAGGCCGGTAATGAATATGCTGCTGTCAGTGGTGATGTGATTGTGCTAACAAAGGGCGATCTGAGCCCGCGTGGTCGTGCCGGGGCTGGTGCGTTGGTGCAGGGTGGTGTGGAGGGGCCGGTGGCCGTGGTGCTGTGCCGGTGCTGCACAGCTTCTGCGCGTGGCACTGGGCCTTAGGTTTCCAAAGCACCCATGGGGATCCAGCACCCCTGTGGGGCCGGGCTGTCTCAGGGTGGTGGGTGCTGGGCGCAAAGGGATGTCCCAGGAGCTCCCAGGGGAAGGGAGGAGATGTCACCCTCCTGCGCAGGGTAGCATTGCGCGGAGCTGCTGGAGAGGGCAGGGGGCCGGGGTGGCTCGGAGCAGCTGGTGGCATGGTGGCAATGCCAGGGCACTTCCCCATCCCCGGGGCTGCTGCTCTGTTTTGGGGTTCCCACCATCTGCATCCCCAGAGCTGTCCCTGGATGTTGGCCCGGACTCGGGGTGCGTTCCTGCCATCCTTTGCCCTGCCAGCCAGCAGGAATGTGCTGGCAGAGGCTCCCTGCCTTGCTGGCCCTGGGCTGGTCCCGCTTGGCATCCCTCACACCCCGGGCACGCCGGCAATGCCGCCTGCGTGGGCACTGCCCTGAGCACCCCCTCTGTGCAGCTGGGGACCGGCTTTGGGGGCGCGTCCCCCCCCCCTCCGCTCCCAGCGAGGCTTTGGGGGCGCGTCCCCCCCACCTCGCTCCCAGCGAGGCTTTGGGGGTGCGTCCCCCCACCTCGCTCCCAGCGAGGCTTTGGGGGTGCGTCCCCCCACCTCACTCCCAGCGAGGCTTTGGGGGTGCGTCCCCCCACTCCGCTCCCAGCGAGGCTTCACCTTCCTCCCTTTCTCCCCTGCCTGACGCCGACCACCAGCCTGCACCCGGGGAAGGCAGCGGCCCCCTCGGCGGCCCCCTCCCCTTGCCCCCAGCCCCGCGGGGTGCAGGAATGCCTGCGCCTGGAAAGCTCGGGTTGCCTGGGAACTGGGAAACCTGATCCCTGGGAACGGGGCCGAGGGCAGGGGACATTCCCGGGCTGCAGCTGGTCCCCGGCCCCCTTTGTCTCCCTGCTCTGACAGGGCGGCTGCGCCCCTGCCCTCGGCCCCCCAGGAATGGAGACGTGGGGGGCTCTTGGGTCTCATGCAGGGCCGTCCCTGGGGATGCTGTGACTGGCAGCTGCCGGCTGCTCTGGGCTGTCACCTCCCTATGTGGATCAGTGTCACCTCCTGGCCAGCAGCCACCATGGGCTGGGGAAGGCCCTGGGCACTGGGACCAGCTGCCGCTGCGTGCCAGCAGCTGGGCATCCCGGCCGGCAGCGGGGATGGCGCAGTGGCAATTCCAGGAATGCTGGGCCCCCCGCCCTGGTGCCAAAGCCACCCTCCCTCCCCTCCCTGCCACCAGTCATTGTCCACCTCGGAGTGTGGCAGCTCCAGGCCAGCTGTCCTGAGCATGCCGGGAGCCCTCCCTCTTCCCCTGGGCAGCTGGGGGGAAACTGAGGCACGGGGCAGAGGTGGCAATGGGTGTGGTGGGAAGGGGACCGAGATGTGATGCCGGCTGGTGTCCCGCTGCCCTGCATACACAGGCACACGTGAGCAGCTCCGTCGGCTCTCATCAATCACTGCCTGCCCACGCGGAGGTGCCGAGGCCCCCGGTGTAGGGAAACCTTGATGAGTTTGACCATTAGCAGAAAGAAACCGCTGAGCTAATTTTAGCTGTGATAGCTAATTGCTTTGTGCGCTGCTGGGTGAGACGACAACCTGCAAGTCCTCGCCTGTAACCTTGAGCCCTCCTGGCTCCATGCAGCAGCGATGCCCGGGTCCTGCTGGGGCGAGGAGCGGGATGTGGATGCATTGGTGGGAGCGCTGGTCCCTGGAGGGGTTTCTGCAGGACACTCGGATCAGTGCACGAAGCCGGCAGGGGTTGGGGTGCCTGGCGGGGTCCTGCCACCCCTGGCTTCCAAGGGTGGGTGTCCCTTGTGCCTCCTGGGGAGTGGGGACATGTGTGGCATGGGGGGACACTCTGGCTGTCCCCTGCAGCCAGCAGGTCACCCCGGGCTGTGGGGTGGAGCCCCCCGGCACTCAGCAGCGGGGCTGCGTTCACGGCTCAGAAGTTGATGAAGGGAAACGCTATTTTTAGAGCCCCTTCATTGATCAGGGCGCCCGAGCCAGAGGGCATTTCTGCGGGGCGAAAGCGATGCTGGGGACCCACGTGCTCCCCTGTCCCGTGTCTGCAGGGCTGGAGTGCTTTTACCAGGACGGTTGTAGGAGCCTGTCCCTCTGTCCCCATCCCGCAGGGCCATCCCCCGAGCACATCCCGGTTCACTGGCTGTGAGCTGCCGCTGGGTGAGGGCACCGGACTGAATCTAGGGCACAGGCTGGGCTTTAACTGGGGTTTTACGGGGTCATTTATGTTCCTTGTTCATCTCTTCCAGGAGCCTGCGTCTCCCTGGCGGGGAGCAATGGAGCGCTGGGCTGTGCAGGTGGCTGTCCCTGGGGCTCAGCCTCTGCCCGTGGGTCTCGGCATGGTGGGATGCTCACTGCTTCCCCTCCTCCTCCTCTTCCTCCTTGCCTGGGCTTGGACCATGGGGTCAGACCGAGAGCTTGGGGGAAGGCGAAGGGGAGCGAGTCCTGCATGGGTTCGGCATCCCCATCTCCCGGCAGTCCATGAAGGACCAGCTGGGAACGGTGCTGGGCCGGGAGCTGGGTGTGGACATGCCACCAGTGCCTGGCCCAGTGCTGCGGCTGGGATGGATGGATGGACGGAGGGGGCTGGGGCGCGGCGGACACAATAGCTCTGGTTTCAGCAACCCGCCTCCTGAATGCCTGAAAAACAGCTGATGGCCGTGAAGGGGGATGAAATGGGATTAGCTGCTGTTTCCAAAGGGAGCACGTCCTGCCGAGCCGGACAATGTGCCCGCTGTGCCCCTGCTTCAAGCCTTGGCGTGCCGGCCCTGGCAGAGAGGGGCTCGGTGTTGGCTCCCCACGGCCGGGGTTGTGCCTCCTGCCCTGACTGTCCCTGGGGTCTGCCAAGCCCTGGTGCTCCGGCGCTGGGTGCAGCACAGGCTCCCGGGGGTGCTTGCAGGGGACTGGAGACCCTGGGGCAGGGAGGGGGCTTCAGCCTGCCCCGTGGCAGCCCAGAGGGGCCATGGCTTGGCTTCTCGCCCCCCAGCAGCACCGAGCCGGTCCCGGGGGACCTTGCAGAGCCCGTGCTGGGGTGGCGGGAGCTCGGGGCTGGCCCACCCCGGCAAGCAGCAAGGCTGGGTGCCTGGCCTGAAGCCCCGCAGCCGAAATGGAGAAGCAAACCTCGTGGTGCGAGGGGCTTTGCAGGGTGGGTGGCTGCTGCCCCTGCACCCCCCCGGGGCCGGCTGGGGATGGGGTACGGAGGGGACCAGCCGTGCGTCTCGGGGCGGGAGCCGCACGCGGCCCCAGCTGCAGCGCTGCCGGGGCGTGCGCGGCGCCGCGCTCGGTGGAGTGAATTGATGTTTATTTTGATAATGAGTTCCCAATGCATTCGCAAACTAATAAAATCAACTCATTAGGGTGGTATGTTTAATTCAAAGCTCTGCCTTTGGGAGAGCCCTCCCCACTGGCTGAACACTGGGAAGTGCTGAGCACCCGGACTCTGCCTCCACGCACGGGGTGCAAGGGGTGGAAGGTGATGGGTGCCTTCATCTCTCTATTTTCTCCATTTTCCTTGCTTGCATGGTGGAGAGAAGGGCTGGGAGGGCAGCAGCGGGGAGCCGAGCTGTGCAGTGGAGGGTGGAAACAAGGCGCGTGCTGCGAGCGGGGGCAAGGAGCTGCCGGAGCACTTCACCCGGGGCGGTGGTGGAGTCTCGCTCGCTTGGCTTCTCCCCCATAAGCTTCACGTCAGGCTGGGCAGCGGCGCGGGCTTTGCCGCTGGAGTCGCTGGCCCGACGTTCCAGCGTTGGCTGGAAAAGCCCCTCTGGCTGGGAGAGCCACAAGTGTGTAAATAAGTGCAATGAGCAGAGTTTGCTTCTCTGCCCTGGAAATTCAGGGCTGTTGTGGATGGCTGGGGGGCATCGCCAGGCTGCGAGTTATTCCTGTCCCCCATCTGCGAACAGGGGCGTCTGGGAAGGAAAAGCTTTGGAAAAAGCTTTTTCCAGGAAAAACTCGTGTTCAGTGTCATGCTACAGCTATTTATGTTTCAAGTGAGCAATGCAATGACTAATTAATACTTTGGGAAAAAGGATGTCTGGGCAACACCCCAGTAAATCGGCGAGTGCCCGGTGCCGGCTGGCTCGGGGCCGTGCTGCGGGGAGGGGGACCGCGGCCGCCAGCACCTTCGTCCCGCTCGGCATGGGGGGGGCGGGGAGCTGGCGAAGTGTTTTCCATCCCGCGGGGCTGGCGACTTAATTGCGTCAGCACCATGGGAAAGGCTGAGTGGGGTTTTTCTTGTGGTTTCTGTCTTCTGTTTTTCTTTCCCCGCCGTATTTTTTTGGTTGGGAAATGCCGCCTTGTTGAGATTCTCGTGGCGAGCCTGGAAAGCGGCTGTCTGTCTGTTTGTCTGCGAGGGCGGTTGCAGAGTGAGGGTTGTGCTGAGCATCCTGCGTGGCTGGGGGATGCGGGGGATGGCAGGGAGGGGGACAGATGCCCCTTGCAGAAGTGACATCCCAGGTGCTGTCAGGGCTCCCATGGGGTGGGTCTGGTGGTGGCTTTGCTTTCTCACCCCTCCTCAGCCACAGTGGTTCCGGGAGCCACCGCAGCCCAGGGCTGTGGTCGCCCTTCAGGAATACCTGGAGGATACACTTGATGTGCCCCACGGGGCTAAATCCAGCCCGGAGCTGTGCTGGGCTGCACCGGGCTCGTGCGCCATCCATCCCACCCAGTGCTGGGACCACCCTGGGGTTGGGGTCCAGGGCTGCTGGGACCCCCGCCTTGCTTGGCAGCAGGGTGTGGAGCCCATTCCTGCCAAACCCTCGCGGGGAAGCGCTGGTCCTGCTGCGAAGCCTTTGGGGATGGTGCTGGGAAGGGCCCCTCTGCCCCTCCAAGGCTGCAGGGAGGGAGACGCATGTTCACCTCCTCTCCTGCCTGGAGAGTGTCTGGCTGGCGACTGTGCGGGGTCTGGAGGTGATGTCCATCCGTCCTTCCCCTCCTCACCGTTTTGGAGTCTCTCCTGGGGAAATCAGCTGCAGGATCTGGCCCCTCTAATTGCGTTGAGTCACTCTCCGGGTGTCCGTGACTCACAGCAGTGACCCAGATACGGCAGAGCTGCGTAATCGCGGGGTCGGGAGGATTTGTGGCATTGGAAGGAGTTTGCTGGGGAAGGAGTTTCAGCCGGAGCCTGGAGCTTGTTAAACATCCCCAGCTGGGGACGGGGCTCTGTCCTGCCTGGGGACATGCTTGGTGCGGGGACAGGCTCGCTGCAGCCCGTGGTGATGTCCGGCTGTGCCACCTGCAGCCAGGCAGTCCTGGGGATGTCCCCCGGGGCTGGGGAGGGCTTCTGTCCCCCCAGGAGCATCCGTGCATGGTCCCTTTGCCGCGAGTCCCCGCAGCTCCCTGTGTTTGGAGCCCCATGTTGGGGTCCGTGCCTTTGGGCCAGGTTTGGGGCCAGGCTCCCGGGGTCCGTGCGCTCGGGGCCAGGCGTGGGGGTCCGTAGGGGCTGCGGGGTGCTTCAGAGCACAAAGCTCTGCTTGTCGGCGCTCACGGGCTGGGGACACACAACGGCGCCATGTGTGCACGTCTGTTCGGGGTTTCCTGCGAGGGGAAATGTTATTTTTTCCAGCCGGTGCTGCCGGGCTGGGCGGGCAGAGGGGTGGGTGTGCGAGGGCAGGCAGGGACGGGCAGGCACACAGCCCCTCTCTGTTCCCAGCCGCGGCCTCGCCGTGGGGCTGAATGAGACTCTGTTCCCCGGCCAGGGCTGACGTCCCTCCCTTGGCTCCGGGAGCATCTCAAGCCTTACCTGGCCCACGTCGGCACCGGGGTGCACCCGCGCTGGGTCCCCGGTGCCGAGGGGCTGGGTGCTGAGGGCTGCCCCAGGCTGCGGTCCTTGGGCAGAAGGAGGGTGCTGAGAAGGGATGACGCTGGCGTGGCCCCGGCTCTGCCCCAATGGGCAGAGGGGGTGTCGGTCGCCAGGTTTGGGACCCTCCGACGGCTGGGGACACGTGCTGGGGGTTACACGGTGTTTGGGGAAGGGGTTGCCAGGATGAGACCGCAAAGGGAGGTGGCTTCATCTCCAGCATCACTGTTGGGAGAAGGGAGGGCTTGAGCCAGTGCTGCGGTGATCCCGATGGCCCTTTTGCGAATGTCCTTTGTCCCAGGGGAGCCGTGCTCGACCCTCTCCATGTGCCCCATCCCTGGGAGGTTCGGCTGGGCATGGCGAGGCTGCCGGCTCCGCCAATGGCCCGCTGAGCCCTCCCAGAGCCCGGCTGTGGAAGAGGAGCTTGTTATGGAGCCATCCTGCTTTTAATTAACAAATTAAAATCCTAGTTAACAATCCAGCCCCAGGGCTGTTGGAGGCTGGGAGAAGCCGGAGCGTTTGTTATGGAAACAGCAGTTAATTAACAAATAAATAAATAAGTATGGGCCTGGAGACAGATGCGGGAGGAGGAAGGGGAGATGGCAGTGCGGTTGGGGTGTCCCGCCGGCCTGGCGGGAGGCAGCACGGGAGCAGGGTGTCGGTCCATCCATCTGTCCGTCCTGGGGGAGGCCATGGCCCCGGGGGGCAGCGTCAACCCTGCTCGGAGCCGCTGGGTGCGAGGGGCTGGATCCTGCCTCGTGCTGGCTGTGCCATGGCAGCTCCGGCCGTGTGCCATGCCGGGGTCACCTTGGCCGGGTTTGGGGCTCCCGGTCTCTGCCTGGGCTTTGCTGCTGGCCCTGGAAATCACACCCGCTGCCTCTTCCCCCACCCCCAGGCTGGGAAGTGCCCCGGCAGAGCTCTGGCAGAGATGGATGAAGTGTGACACCGGCAAAACTGCTGTGCGGTTCGCAGGTGACACTGGTGCTGTGCTGGGGACCGCGCGAGGAAGCGGGGGGCATTGCTCGCTCCGTGCATCCCTGGAGGCAGGGATTGCTGCCGTCCCCGTCCATGTCCCCTTTGCCTGGGCTGGGGCTGGGCAGGGGGATTTGGGTGGGTGCCCTGGGCTGGGTGCAGCCAGGGAGGGAGGTGCTGAGGCCGTGGCCCCCCGGCTGTGCCCTGCAGTGGTCAGCTTGCATTAACCGCAGGGCTGTCACCGAGAGCCGGTGCCTGCTGCCAGCAGGGATTATCACCGCGGGTGGGTGCCGATGGGGCTGTGCCAGGGCTCGGGGTCACCGTGCTGCTCCCCGAGGTGTTGCGGGTGCCCAGCCGGGCTGGTGCTGCCCGAGGCGGGGTGGTGTCACCCTGCCCATCTCGCTGCCAGCGCCGAGGGCAGGGGTGGCTGCGGGGACTGACTGACGTGGGGACGTGACCGCGCTGCCAGCCCACGCTGGGGCCCTGCAGGATTTTTGCAGGGGACGAGGAGGTGGCAGAGCCCACGTCCCTCCCGCAGCTTCACCTTTCCAAAGGCTTAAGGGAAGAAATCAGTTTAAAAGCCGGCTCTGCAAATCCTGCCGGTGTCACACGGGCAGGAGCTGTGCTCCGCTGAGCGGCTCCTCCAGGTCTGCGCCTCGCTCAGCCTCCCACCTAATCCAGTTAACACACCTCTGCAATCGGCTTACGGCATGTAAGAAACCCCAAATCTCCTCCGAGGGAGGTGCAGGGGAGCGGGGCAGCGGTGCTGGAGCCGTGTGCTCTGCCAGGTCCAGCCTGGCTCCTTGCTGGGGCAGCAGCACCGGGTCCGGCTCCCCTCCTTTGCCGGACCCCTCCTGCGGTGTGGGTGACATGCACATGTGCTTGCACCCTTGCTGGGTGGTGGCCCTGTGTCCCGAGGGCTCCCCCACCACCAAGAAGCCCTCTTGCCTCTGCGAGGAAATTGCAGTTGCACAAACACGCAGGGTCGGATGGAGATGTAAAGGTGCCCGGCTCCACCTGCGTCTCTCCGGGTGGGCAGGAGCCGTCGCCCGAGCCCAAGGGGCAGGGTGCCCTTGGCTGGCAGCCTTCCCGCTGCCCGTGCCCCTTCCCCACGGTGGAGCAGCAGATCCCGGTGCTGTGAGCAGTCTGACGGGCTCAGCGTGAGGCATTGGAGCGAAGACGGATGCGTTTTGGCAGCAAGGTCATCGTAGGGTGCGTGCCGGCGGCAGATGGCTGGAGGGCACCAGGTGCCCGTGCAGCCCTGGAGCTTCTCGGCTGCACCATCCTACTCCGGCGCTTCCCCCGAGGGCTGCACCGGTGCCCGGTCATGGGCAGGATGGGCACGGCACCTGGCACAGCTCCGGGGGTTGCTGCTGGAGGGATGCAGCCGCTGCGAGATGCGTCCTCTGAAGGCGGGCAGTGCAGCTCTGCTCCAACCTGCCGACGGCTCGGAGCTGCGGCCCCCTTTACGTGCAACAAAGATGGTTTCATTCCTGCGATCTCGGCGTGATTGGGGCCGAGCGAGGGAGGGTTTCCAGGCAGTTCTGCCTCTGTTAAAAGCCCTCTTAGTGCCGCTCTGCAATCTCTTTATGAGAAGCAGCTCCTTTTCGGCGCGGCTCCTGCCTGCAGCCCCCATCGTCTCTTTGCTGCTCAGGGCTTGGCTCGGGCTGTGGTGCTCTGGGGGGACGGAACTGAAGACCCCCATACCTGTCTCAGACCATCGGGGAGGCAGGGCTGCCTCTGCCAAGCAGGAAAATCACAGGTTTTTCAAAGAAACAATGGAGAGGGCTGTAATTAGCAGCCCCAGCGTGGAGAAGCAGCAGCTGTAGGGCACCATTTTCAGGTCCCCTCGGTCCCAGCTCACGTTTGCTGCCTGGGAACCCCATGGGACCGGGGAACCGCTGCAGCTCGGACGGGGCTGGAGGGGAGGGCTGGGGCCGGGGTCTGCCGCAGCCCGGCTGGGCTCCCAGGGTCGGATCGGAGCTGCGGCCGGGATGGATGGTGACATGCATGGGGCAGGGGCTGCCCTGGGTGGCATCGGGTGGGATGTGCCTGTGGGTTCTCATCGTCATCCTGGGGTTTGCACCTGCCCTTGGGAAAGGGCATACGGTGGGAAGGCGCTGTGTGGATGGGGAGAAGGGAAACCTGGTGGGACAGGGATGGGGGGGCCGGGCTGGGGGACTGTGCTGCAGGGGACGATGCTCTCCAGCATGCTGCAGTGAGTGAAGCACCGGGAGCTTGCAGGTCCAAGAGCATCACTCTTGGCTGACCCCCCCGAGAAGCTGTGCTGTGGCTGTGCCACCTTCCCGTGCCCCCAGCCCTGGCAGGAGGATTTCCCACGATTGCTCTCGCAGCCTCCTGCCGCCGGTGAGCACCAAACCCGCCGGCTTGGCCTGTGCCCTCTAAATAATGCAGGAAGACGAGTGCCGTCCGTGGGGGCTGCGGATAAACGCGGTAAACGGCTGAGAAACGGAGCGTGTCTTTTGGGAGCTACCTCCGCGGTTAGTGTGCCGGGCCCCTTTCCCTCCCTCTTGGCCGAGCCGGTGCTGCCGGGCTGGCACAGGTACGGGCACGGACGGGGAGAAGGAGACAGAGCAGAGCTGCTGAGTCCACCGGAGCATTGGAAATTGCATTTCACGGCCGGGCAGACTGGGATACCAACCCCAGCACCGCGCGCTCAGAGAGGAGATAAGATTTGATTAAGAAGGCCGCTATTAATTTATGGCAAGTACACTCACGATAGTGGAGAGGTTGCTTTTAATTAATAGCCAGAAGGAGAGTTTTAAAGCTCTTGGTCTCAGTGGGGGGAGAAGGGGAGGGAGTGGAAAAGCAAGGAAGGAAAGGGATGAAGTAAGTTGTGAGGATTAATGGACACATCTGCAATTATAAGTCTTTTTCTTAGTAAAAAGAAAAAAACAAAACCCACATTAAAAGATATGCCATGGGTGGGGGTGCACGGGGTGGCCTGGCTGATCCGTGGGGCTGAGATGGGCAGGATTGTGCCGGGTGCCTTTGGCACTGCTTCGTGTGTCGTTGGGGACCGGGGCCACTCTGTGGCACCCCATGGCCACCAGCCCAGCCTGGGGGGAGCCAGGGACGGCTGGGGTGTCCCCCGTGGCTGACCCTCTGCTCCTGGGCCAACCCTTTCTGCCGGGGTCAGGACCGAGGGCTGATGCTGGAATGGATAGTGGCTTCAGTGGTCGGTTGGCTGGGGAGGATGGAGCCGTCCTGCCCCGCTGCCGGCCCCGTGCGTGCCCCAGGGAGGCTGGAGCGCCCCCGGCTGCCCCCTTCCCCATGGCACCAGGGGAGGTGGGGACACCTCTGTCCCTGGGGCCACCTGGTCCTGGTGCAAGTAGGAATGGGAGTCCCTCAACCCGCAGCTGGGTCCCTGCTCTGCGGCTCATAGCCGTGCCGCTTCAGGGGGTGCAGAGGGACCCCCTCTTGGGTGCGGGGCCAGGGGTCCCAGCAGAGCGGGGCTGGTGCCACACGAAGGGTGTCTTCCCCCATTGCATCCAGTGCAGCAGCGCTGCCTTTCGTCTCCTGTTTGAGCGAGCCGAGTGCCGCGCCGCGCCATGCTGTGCCTCCCTGCTGCCACGCACGGCTCTGCCGTCGGCGCCACGCTGCTGCCATGCTTCGCCGGGGGTGTTCGCGTGAGCCGGGCAGATTTGAGAGGAGCGAAGGCGCTTTGGCACGGCGCCTCGGCACGCTGCCGCGAGGCACCAAAACCTTTTGCTGGTGGGTTTTGCTGGCAAACCTGCATTTGCCAGGTGGTGAGAAGAAAGCTGAGCTCTGCTGAGAGCCCTGTGCCGGGGAGGTGTCATGGCATGGCCATGCTCAGGGCTCTGATGTCCCCATGGGTGAGTGGTGCTGCATGGGTGCAGGATGTGAGCCGCGATCCCTGCTCCTGCCGGTGCTTCTCCATCGCCGTCCAGCTGGGTTTGGCGCTTCCTGCCTGCCCCTTCCCCGAATTTGAAGCTGACATTGATACACTGCGGGAGAGAGGATTAACCGAAGGGCACGGCTCCAAGTGCCGGCGCTGCCGTGCCAGATGAGGCTGGCGTGGCTGGGGGCTGCCAGCGGAGCAGGTGGGTGCTGGCAAGTGGGGACCACATGTGTGGCGAGTTTGGGGGGCCTGTGCTCGGGGGGTAGCGGCTCAGGTTGCTTCATGCCTGCTCAGGTGTTGGGAGGAGGGTGAGCGGGGCTCGGCAAGGATGCCCACGCCATCTCGACCCCGTGCTCGGCTTCGCCCTTGGCACCTCCCAGACGCCTGGGTCCCTGCTCGGCAGCATGTCGTGCTCCGCGGCTCCCCAGGTGCCGGGAGCATTCGGCATTTCAATTCTGTGTTTGCTTTTTATTAAGGGGATGAAGCCTCGTCTCAGGAATACTAATGGCTCCGGCAGCGGTGGAGAGCGCAGCTAATCCCCCAGCACCTGCCGGCCACCCGCCCTGCGTGGCCCCTGCCACTGTCACCGCCCCGGGAGGGGACCGCGGTGAGGGCAGCGGGAGCACCGGGGACTGTGCCGGGGTGTTGCAGCAGCTCCCGTCCCCGCGGCGGGGCCGTGCCCTCAGTGCCCGCAGGGACGTGTGGCATTTAATCAACCTGATGAATTTACCAACAGCCACTGAAAAATTGATGCCTCCCAACCGCTCGCTGGCATCTGACAAGCAGAAAATGAAACTTAGCCGAGGGACATGGCATGGCCACGGGGCTTCGCCTGTCCCTGGCCAGGTCCCTGGGCATGGGGCTACCCAGTGAGGATGGCCACAGAGGGTATGTGGTTTCTCCCCAGGACAGCATGCCTTGACCCGGAGGGGTCCCCCCGGGGTGATCTCTCATTGCACCCAACCAGGGCTGTGACCCCACCAGGGCGCTCGGGGACATTGTGGTCCCCTATGGGTGCTGTGTCTGGGGGACGTGGGGTGCGCCGGCGATGTTAACCCCTTCGCAGCCACGCCAGCGCAGGCCCCCTCACCCCCCAGATGCGGAGCGGCTGCTGCGGCGCCGGGGAACTGCGTTGCGAATATGTTACACAAATGAATAATAAAAACAAAGGAAAATTACCCTCTTTATTGAAACTCGTTTTATGAATAAAACAATTATTCTGGTAATTGAAAAAATGTGTCGTTAAATTAAATGCAGTGGTTCCTATTAAAATTTTAGTGGATTTCTTCTTCTCTGTTTCTTTTTCCCCCTTTTTCCTTCCCTCCCTCCCTCCTGCCTCCGCTGGCGGCTAAAGGCTGGTAATTATAGTGGAGGGTTTCGCTTTCTCTTTATTGTTTTTTAATCTTTTCGTGCTGCGGAGTGCCAGCGATAGTCTGATGCAGAAGAGATTTAGCTCCATCTCCCTGTGCCGGGGGGCGCGGGGGGCCGGAGCGGGAGCACGGGGCTGCTCAGTGGCAGTGCCACGTGGCCATGCCAGCGCTCCCGGCGGGCTGCCATCCTGCTTTCGGGGCAGTGATGCCCCGGGAGGGCCGGGGGAGCCCTGTGAAGCCTGGGGGACTGGGGACACAGCCCTGTCCCCCCTCCCGTGGTTGAGGTGGGGCGCGGACGGCAGAGCAGTCCCTTCCCAGCCCTGCCCCTTTGCACTGGCCGCATCCTGGCTGGACCAAAGAGGAGCTGGTGGGGAGGGACGGAGGCGATCGTGTTATTTCCTCTGAGTCCGGTGTTGGTGCAGGGTGGCCGAGGTGATGGGGACGGTGCTGGGTGCTGGTACCCGGTGTCGGTTGGGCTCCGTTGGGTGCTTGGAGTACACAGGGGCAGGCGGGTCGGATTCAGGGCATCCCACTGGCGCTGGTGGGCATCGGCTCGGTTGGGGCTGCCCGGCGCATCCCACTATTTCTCACTCTGATTCCTATCAATTAGCAGGAATGGGCGCTGGGCTGATCAACTTCCAGTTAGCGAGCTGGGGAGGGGGGTGGCTGGATGTCACCCCCTGTCCCCGAGGGGCAGCGGGGTGGTGACCCTGTGCTGAGCGAGGGCTGACCCCAGTCAGGGAGTGGGACCGTGTTGTCCCCGGGGTCACCATGCCAGGCAGGAGGGGGACCCACAACCTGTTGGTGCTCGTGTGAGGCATCCACGGCAAAGACGGAGAAGGAACCGGGTGTCCCGCAAGCTGCTGGTCCTTCGTGGGTGGTGGGGGGGACCTGTGGAGTCAGGCCTTGTGCCCCCATCCCCGTCTCGTCTCCGCTTGCCGGGGTTCACTGAGCGTGGGGGGGGGGTCGCACCCTCCTCCCCCCGCCAGCAGCTGCCCAGCAGAGCCCTGCCCTTGGAAGGCATTCCGGGATTCCTCCGGGCTTAAAACTCCCCGTCCCTTCCCATCAAGAGGGATTTGAAGCTGGGGAGAGGGGGGCTTAGCTCCCAGCTCGCCATTACGGTTGGGAATTAGGATCCATTACTGCTCTTTTGGCAGGACCGGGGCCCCCTGCCCTACATCTGCACCCCCTCCCCGGCACTAATGCACTGGGCTCAGACCCAGCTCCCGGCAGCCTTTATGTAAATAAAGTGCAGGGGCAAAGATTTTGATCCCATTAGGCAGGATTAGTGCCTTGCAAGGCCCTGGCATTAAAATGTCATCGGCAGCGGAGAGAGAGAGCTGGGGTCCTCCCCATTCCTCTCCCCCTTCCCTGTTGCCAGTGCTTGGCATCCCATTTATCCCATCCATCACTGCCGGCAGCTTGGCTGGAGCGGCTCAGCCCGGAGGCAGCACCCCCTGCACCGCTCCCCGGCGGGGCTCAGCCCTGGGGTCACCGGTGCTGCGGGGGCCGGTGCAGGCAGGGTGGGGACAGCACGGTTTGGTGGCACTTTTCTGCATGGAGGGGACCGCGCTGGGCTGGCATAGCTGGCACGGCATGGCATGGCATGGCACAGCACCTGGCCGGCGGCCCCGTGGAGCTCAGCACCGGCCCGCGCCGCCGGCAGATGTGCAGATGTTCCCGGGGATGCCTCTCGCTGCCGCCTGTGTTTGGAAAGTGATGAATTTCTGCACCAACTAATTAGTCTCTAATTAGCAAGTGGAGTGTAAACAGTCACAACAGATGGGGGAGAGGCGGAATTAGCAGTAATGACCCTTCATTTGGGGGGGGACATGGCTGTCACACACCAGGAAACCTCCCTCTGGGACGGGGCACTCACAGCCCCCGTCCGTGCCGGCTCTGCGGTGGGGCGGTGAGGTGGTGGGCACCCCTGTGCACCCTGGATTTGGTGGTGCCGTGGCCTGTCCCGCTGCCGGGACAGCGGGAGAGAGGAGCTCCCCTGGCCTGCTGGGAGCAGAGCTGAGATGCCACGTGCTGCCGGCGCACCGGGGAGCAGAGGGAAACTGAGGCAGGGAGGGCTGCCGGAGGGGCTGGGGTGCGAGGGGTGGCAGCGCTGCTCAGCGTCAGGACCCCCCCGCCCTTCTCCCCTCTGAGCAGTGGCACATTGTGCTGGAAGTGGGATTTGGCACGGGTGGCTGCCGGGTGGGCAGGTGCACGCCGGGAACAGCCTGCCCCGTTCCTGGGCTGGGGTCCCCGATGGGGTGCGGGGCTCCCGGGCGGCCGTCCTTGCCAGGCACCGGCCAGCCGGGAGGATGACCATGACACATGGCCACCACAGGGGACCGTGGCCAGAGCTTGGTGCCGCCTTCGCCCCCCTGCAAGGGACGCCCGGTGCACCCGGGACCCCCAGCCCCTCTGTCCCCTGCCTGCGGCTGGGGTGGTCTCGGCTGTCCCAGGGGAGCAGAGGAGCCCGTGGAGAGCAGGGGGACAGGGGAGCCGCTCGGTTCGAGGCGGCTGCCGTGACCTTCGCGGGCGGATAACGATCGCACGATCAATAGTGGAATTAGGAGTCACCTCTCCTCCTCCGCGCTGTTTTTCACCCCTTAATGCCGAACAGATGTCATGGGCGCTTCAAAGCAAGATGAGCCTTAGCTTCTTAAAATCAAATTAGGATGTACGCAAACGGCCTGCGGGCCCAGGGGAAGGTGCACCGGGAGCACTCTGCCTCCCCAGCACCCCCCAAACACCGGCTGCTGCGCTCAGTGCGGGCGTGCACTGAACACGTCGGGTCTCAGTCCCGCTGTGCCGCTGGAGCGCTCAGCCAGGTCCCGGCAGCACAGCCCTGCGGTCCTGTGGTTTCTGGTGCGGCCCGTGACCGCCGCCGGTGCCTGGGGATCAGCACGTTTTGCCGTGGGTCCTCGCTGCAGTCATGCATCGGCTACACCTAGCCCAGCTGGACCCCCGGTCTGGTTCGTGGCTCATTTACTGGTTTCATGCAGGAGGCGTTTGGCTGCGGAGCTGGCGTCTGGCTGTGCCACGGCCCCAGCCGGGGGCTGCGGTAATCCCACAAGTCTCCAGCTCGACGTGGGCGAAGCCCCGGCATTGCGGGTCAAGCTCCTGCCACGCCGTGGTGGGGACACGTGTGCACACCCCCGCACACACGCGTGCAGAGGTGGCACACACCGTGCACACGCACAGATCCACGTTCCCGCAAACCCGGCTTGGTCAGCCCCAGCAGCACGCGTGTGCCTCGCTCCTTGGGCATCCCGAAAGCCACAGCTCGGCTGCCGCAGGGCTGCCACGAGCTCTCTGGACCAGGGAACCACGCGGCCACGGGCCGGGCTCGCAGCCAGCTGCCCTTGGTGCCAAACCCCACAGCTGGGGCACCGAGCTGCCGTGGTGCCCGCGGGCACCCCTCTGTCCCCGCGGCGTCTGGGGCTTGCTGGGGAGCTGGGCTGCTGCAGGGTTCGGCCCCGGTGCCCCACGCCCGCTTTGCGCAGTGCCCCGATGCCCGGATCTAGCCCGGACCTGGAGCAGGGGCACCGGGATAAGGGCTGCCCGCGCCAGCCAGCGCTGCTGAAGGTCAGAGAGGAGGATTAAATTAAGGAACCGCGAGCTGCTCCTTCCCTGCCTAATGACTTGCCTGGCATTTAGCACCACCGTGCCCACCCTGGGGACAGGCAGCCGGGTGTAAATCAGATGGACATTTCCACGTGGGTGCAGCGAGCGGGCACCCCAGGCTCTGCAGGAGACAGGTCCCAGCAGCGAGGAGAGGAGGGGGACCCCCAGTGCGGGTCGGGCGGTGCCCGGGTGCCTCTGAGCTCCCACAAACTCCTGACACCCCCCAGGGCAGTGGGGCACCGGAGCAGGCTGAGCCCACGGGAACGGGCGCTCCTTTGGTGCCGGCTCACGGTGCGGAGAGCCGTGGCAGGAATTCAGCTCGCACACAGAAGAAAGCAAAGCCCTACCCCAAAGAAAAAACCCAAAGCCGTGATTGAAAGCGCACTTGAAAGCTGCTGGGGAATATGAATGTGTCTTTGAAGTAAAAGGGCTTCCATTTGTTAAGCAGAAAATGGAGCCGTGTGTTTCGATTTATAGTTTTACTTAGCAAATAAAACAGGAGAGGAGTAAGTGTTTATGTCTCGCTCTGCTCCCAGCCCCTCCGCCCCCTTCACCCCCCGAGTTAAAAGCTCAGTGCTTCTGAAACGCTACAAAGGCAGCCGGGAATAGAGCAAAGCAAGCAGCTTAGATAAACCCGAGATGGGCTAAGCTGTTGTCAATAGGCTTGTGAAACGGCTCAGGGGGGGAAAACGGCCGGTGGAGGGTCTGGGGGCTGCGGCTGGGACAGGGGGACAGGGAGGCGGCCGCCAGCATCCCCCTGCCCACGTGCTGCTGAGTTACGGTCCTGCCCGTGACGAAGCGGTCCTGATGCTGTGGGGCTGGCAGGTTATGGGGCTGGGCACGTTGCTCACGGGGCGGGCGTGGGGCAGCTCATGGTTCTCACCCGCTTTCCCTCCTCTCTCCGCAGACGATGTCTCCCCGTACTTTAAGACGGAGCCGGTGCGGAGCCAGGTCCACCTGGAGGGGAACCGCCTGGTCCTGACGTGCATGGCGGAGGGCAGCTGGCCCCTCGAGTTCAAGTGGCTGCACAACAGCCGGGAGCTGACCAAGTTCTCCCTGGAGTACCGGTGAGTCCCCGCCGCCTCCGCCAAGCATCCAGGGCAAATCCCACCTGGCACGCCAGTCCCTGCCGGCAGCCTCTGTGGCACAGCGGGCATCACCGGTCCCCCTGCGAGGGGATGCCATCCCGGGGAGGCGGGCGGTGCGGAGGCAGTGGTTAGCATGCCGGGAGCTGCCACCTCTGTTTGGAGAGCAAACGGTGGATTTAAGCAGGTCAACATCGGGGAGGAGGTGTTTGCACAGAGCGGGATTAACATGGGGCCACAGATCTCGTGGCTCCCCGAGAATGGCCCGACCTGGGGAAGGAGCAAGAAAGGGCGGCATGACAGATCGCCCCGGGTTCGGGCATCCCGCCCCGTGCGCCGACTAATCCAGCTGCAGAACGGCCGGCTCCGCGTCACTGCCCGCGTGGAGCTCGCCTTTAAATCAAGCTGGGCACCTCTCGCCATCCCTTCTGTCTATGTCTGTCATCCTCTCTGTTTTAATCAATAATTCAGCCCCAGACAAGCCGTTCCCCGTTTAAAGGCATTGAATCGAAAGGCTTCGTGTTGCTGTAGCAACGCGGGGCTGCTCCGGGATGCCAGGAACGCAGACAATGGGGCTGGGTGACGTCCCTTCTCCGGCACCGTGTGTGTTGTGCCGGGTGCTGTGTACCCTCCCCAGCACCGTGCCATGCTGGGTGCTGGAGCAGTGGCCATCCTTGGGGACAACGGGGGCTGTCCCCCACTAAGCCATGGTGGCTGCAGCTCTGCGATGCACCCAGTGCCCCAGGTTCAGGGCTGGGTGTTTGCACCAGTGCTGGCTGCTCCATGGGATGGGTCCCTTGTCCCTAGCCCCGGTGGTGTCGAGGCTCGGAGACCTGTGGAGCCCCGCAGCTCCCGCAGCTCCGCCTGTCAGGAGTCGCATTGGCTGCAGCGGGAATAATGCAAAATGTCAGCCCTTAAATGGGATCGTGGGGATGGTGGTGACAGCAGGATGGGGGGACGCAGAGCCTGTGCAGGGGCTCCTCCGGGGCAGCTGCACAGGGCGGGGTAGGAGAAAGACGTCAGGACCCCGATCCTGGGCTCTGCCCCGTCCTTGGTGCGGGTTGGAGTGCCTGGGGGGCACCTCCAAACCCAGAACGGAGAATCCTGGGTTCCTTTCCTGGGTCTGCCCCTGGGCTCGCTACGTGCCTCAGTTTACCCTTCTGTAGTAAAGGGGCCAGCGCTCATGTCATGCTCGGCAGCTCTGGAGCCCCACATGCCCACACCAAGATGACTGCCTTTCCCTGCAGTCCCTGGTCCTCACCTCCGGCTCCAGCATCCAACCAGAAAGGATTAAGGAAGGAAGCGAGAAAATAAACAAACACGTGGGGAAAACCCAAACAAACCCAGCCGCAGCTAATGAAGCAAACAGCCTCTATGCAAATCGCTGCCTGGCTTTAACCCGTCCTCTCCACGGCGAGAACGCAACCTGCCAGCATCAGCTTCGTTCTGCCCGGTGCACACTGCCTGTTCCCGGGTATCTGTGGGGATTTAACGTGTTGAGATGAGAGTTTGGATGTCTTGCTTGGAATTGAAGGCTGCCGGTGAGGAAGGCAAAGTACCAAAATTAGTTATGATGGGCAGAAATTGAATTTTAATAGAGATGTCGGTGGCATGGAGCCAGCCTGCTCAGGCAGTGGGAAGGTAGTAATTAAAAGTTAACGAGTTTAGAAACGGAGTAATCCTTGGAGAGGAGAGGGCTGGTGCTGATGGCCGGGGAGGCTCAGGGATGCTCCTGTCTGTGCGGGGGCCAGGAATGGCTGTGGTGCGTCGGCAGAGTGGGTGAGGGATGCGGGGTGCAGCCAGTCCCCCCCAGCTCAGGGCTGGCACGTGCTCCCCTGATGTGTCCCCACCCCGGGGCAGGAGGGACCTTCCCCAGGGCCTGGCCGTGCCCGTAACAGGGAGCACCGTGCTTTGCAGCAGGGCCATGTGCTGCGGGGGGGCCATGCCCAGGGAGCCGGCCGGGCTTGGTGGCATCACCTCGCTGTTCCTGGCCAGGATGGAGTGTCACCAAGCATTTCGTCCTCACCGCTCTTCCCCAAATCCTCTCCTGCAGCCGGGCATCCCGCTGGCACCGCCGGCTGCTATCGCCCTTGTGCATTTTACCCATTTTTCCGGGGGCTGTGGGCTGGGGCTCGTGGCCCCACTGCCTCGTGCTCCCCGTGAGCTGCTCTGGTTCATCCTCATCTCTTGGTCGGCTGAGCTCACGCTGTGTTTTAAGGGAAGGAGCTGCTCTCCCAGTTTGGCAGCGTGTTTCCATGGCGACCGCCCTTTCCTTCCCGCAGTGATTCAGCCGCCAGCTTGCCACCGGAGCGACTTGTTGGCGAGCGGCGAAGGGCAGGTGGGGAACGGGCTCAACAGGTCCCCGGCCCCGAGCCGGCGAGGGCCGAGGCAGTGCCTCTGCGTGCAGGTGGAGCCAACCCCTCCGGAGCATCCCTGGGGACCGCGGCGGGATCGGGGACCAGCTTGGCTCCATGTGCGTGCAGAGCCATCCTCCCTCAGGAGCATCCCTGGGGATCAAGTGTGACCAGGGAGCGCATAGGGATTGGGGACCAGGCTGGCTCTGTGTGCGTGGAGCCATCCCGCCTTGGGAGCATCCCTGGGGACTGCGGGGGATCGGGGAGCAGCCTGGCTCTGTGTGTGCACGTGGACCCGTCCCCCACCCCGGGAGCATCCCTGGGGATCAGGGACCAGCCTGCTTTCACCCACTTGCTGCCTCCGTTGCCTGCCGCTGGCGTGGGGTGCGTAGAGACAGCTCTCCCATGGGACCCCAGCTGCCTTCTGCGCCTGGGGACCCCCCAGCAAAACCCCATCCCCTCCGATGCCCGTTGTGACCTTTTTTAAGGTGACAGCAGGGCGGGCGGGCGGTGGAGGCTTGCCGGCGCGCTCTGCTCCCGTGCCCTGGCACGCCGGCACTGCGCTCTCCAGGGCCAGCTCTGTTTTTCCGTGCATAATCTCGCCGGTGCCGGGCTCTCCTGCGAGCTCTCCAGAGCCTGACTTCTTCTTGTACGAGGAATCATAACATGCAAATCAGGCAGCTTGATGTCTTTAATGAAAGCCTCGGAAGGAAAGTGCTTCTCTGGTGAATTGAGGATATTTATTTCTCATACAAGAAATTTAACATGCAGATTAGTTGGGTCTGGTAATTTATCACATGAGATTGTCCTATTAAGGGTTGCATCGAGTCCTGCTGCCTTCGGAAATTACCTTACACATAGATTACCTCTGGACAGACTCCCATCCGTAGAGATGCATCTTCTATCTACTAAATCAGCCCTCTTCCCTCTCCCCACGTCCCTCCGCAGCTGGCGCAGGAGCCCAGCAGCTACTAAAGAATCCCCCACCTCTTCCCAAGAGCCCAGATCCCCTTTGCCAGGAGCTCAGAACCTGGGAAAGTGTAATTACATCTCCAACACTGGCTGGCTTCGCCGCCGCGGTGCTCACTGCAGCATCGCCACGACTGCTCCTCCCAGCCCTGCCCTGGGTTTCTCGGGCAGACTGCACCCGAGAGCCCGCAAGCCCCAGGGTTGGTTTCCAGCACGTGGCGTCCCTGTCGGCTCCCACGCGTGGGGAGGGTTGGCAGGAGCCGCCCTGCGTGGGCTCACCGAGGAGGGGCAGGTTCGGGGCTGTTTCGACCCCCCCTCGCTAGGTTGGGATGTTTTGGGGTACGCGTCCCCCAGGGATGCAGGGAACACGGCGTGATGCACACGCGGGACCCCACCAAGCCTTTATGTCCTTTTGAGGACCCCAGATGTTCGATACCTGTACTTTGTTCCCAAATTATGTAAAACATGGAGCCAGGACCCTCTCAAAAACACAGACCTGGGGGCAAACGGGGCAGCTCACCCCCGGCTCCCTGCTGGGACCCCAACCTGTGCCACTGCTCGCCGGGAGCACATCCCTGCTCCGGCTGGACCAGCTCTTTGCCAGCCCAGGTGTGAAGCACAGCCCTCTCCCCTGGGGAGCTAATTGCCATTCAATAATATAATTAATGGGAGCTGATGAACACCAGAGGGGTTGCAGCCAGGCTAAGCCAGAGCCCAGCGGTGAGTTTCCCGTGCCTGTGCCTCCAGCCTGGCCGGCTTCACGTTTGGCATCGCTGCCTCTGGCAAAGCCTGTGGGATTGGCGGTGAGGCAGCACCGAGCCGGTAATGGGCAGCGCAGGGTGGGCTTTGCTGGTGATGCTTCTGCTGCGAAGGCTCTCACCTTTCCCTGTGCTTTGTTTGGCTTTGGGGGGGACACGGGGAGGCTGGTGTGAGCAAGCGGCAGCGATTGCCTGGCGCAGGGCATCGGTGCCCAGCAGCCGTGCGGGCATCGGGGCTGGCAGGAGGTGTGCGGGGGGAAGGCGAAGGAGGGGATCTCCTTGCTGGGACCTTACGTGGGCTCAGGCAGCCCCAGGAAGGAGACCGGCGGAGGGCTTTCTGGCCTGAAGATGCCACCTGAGCTGGGCGGTGGCCGAGCTCCCGGTGAGGGACGTGCCGGAGCCCTCCGGATGCCACAACACGGATTGAGGCTTGTGCGCTCGCTCCCCTCCCTGCTCCGCAGGAAGGCGGCAGATTAATACGTGGGCGTTAATTATTAAATGGCTCATTGTTTTGGCAGGGCCAATTGAGGCGGCGATTTACAGGGCTGCCGGTGCCCGCCAAATTCCTCTGACCAAAGGAAAACACTTCTGGCAAGCGGAGAGGTGACGGCTCCAGCCACGTGTGTCAAAACAGAGCCTTTTCCAATCAGGAGCTAATTGAGATCCAATAATGCAGTTAACAGGGGCTGATGAAATACCAGGGGGGTTATTTAAAAACATATTGAGCGGCAGCCCAGCGCCGCGGCTGGGCGCGGGCGGAGGTGCTGGGACGCGTGGCTCAGATGCTGGGAGTCGTTAAACCTTTGCTAAGTGTGTTTTAATGCTCACTTGACATTTCATTATCGCACAGTAACTATTCAAATACACGTCCCCTCTAGAATTAATTAGTCGTTATACAGGATATTAATCAAAGGGGACCGTGCCAATGTGCTTATATCCAAAATCTGATCCAGCTGTTGCTGTTACTGGGCGGCACTGGAAGAGCCACACAGCTTTCTGCGCTCTTCTGGCTTTCAATTTGATGGATCAAATCCTTCGGCTGATGCTTTTCCCGGCCCCTCTCCACCCCCTCAATCTAATAATAATTCGGCAGCGTCAGCCCCACGCTTCTCAGCAACCCTACAATAATAGAGCCGCGAGCATCAGCCAAGGCTGGGGCATCGCTCTGCCGGAGCGCGGGGGCCTTGCCGCGCCGTGAGCAGCCCTGCAATAACAAGGCAGTGCGAGCAGCCCGGCGTGCCGGGAGTATCGGTGGTGCCGGTGCCTTGCCAGGGTTGCACGGCGAGGGGGGGTTATGGCTGATCGCGGTGCTGTGCCATGCCCTGCCTTGCTGCAGTGGAGGTGCCGATGGGAGCCGGGCTGGGTGGATGGATGGGGAGGACGTCGTTCCTGACGTGCAGCCCATCCATCTGTCAGATCGATCCATTGCCAAAGCCTTCCGCCGGCCGGCTGCTTCTGCAAACCTGCCGGTCCCCCGGCACGGGGGCTTCTGACTCCGGAGCCCCCTCCTGACCCCGGGGCCGAGCGTGGCACAGCCGCTTCCTGACCGAGCATGGAGACCACTGCTGTTTTCCATCAGTGCATTTTTTTGAAGCACGGGTCGCTCCTCGCTTCGGAAGTGCTTTTCCCCACAGACGATGCCCTGTCAACCTCCGTCTTTACAAACAATCCAAACAAGCCCCTGAAACAGCGGAGTCAGCAGCAAGGGCTGCGCCGGGAGCACGGCCAGATCTCCGTCCCGGCTTGAGCAATGCAAAACGCGTCTCCGGGCTGGCGGATGGACAAAGTGACCCAGCTGGGGCCGTGCCCATGGGCACCGGGCGGCAGGATCGGCCCCGAGCGGAGGAGCCGCTTGCTTGGATGGCACAGTGGAGCCAGGAGCTCCCGGCCATGGAGAGCAGCCGTGGCGGGGCTCGTGGCCACTCCTGCTTGCTCAAACTGGGGGGGCTGCGTGGGGTGCTGGGGCTGCACGCTTCACCCCTCCACCTCCTCCTGCCTGCAGCACATCCCCCTGCGAGGGGGTGAAATCGGTTACCGTCCCCTTACAGCCAGCCGTGATGGGGGAAGGAAATCAAATCAGTGCGGTCTTGGATAAAAGCCTCCGTGGAAGCCGAGCGGCAGAGAACAAAGTCTCTGCTCATATTTGGTTAATGACTGCGGGCCAGGCTGCGCCCGGTAATTGATTTCCTTTCTCGGGGCTATTTTCAGCTGCTTAGGTGTGTGCAAAACCTCCGCTCCATAATAGCTCCTCCAGCTCCGGTGGCGCGGGGCCGAGGCCCCATTAACTGGGGCTGCAGGGGTGTCCCCATCGGGAGGGCGAAGGCTCCCCGTGCCCACGGAGGTGTCCCAGCCACCGGCCCCCAGCGCGTGGGGACAAGGCGCTGCAGCGGGGCTGTGCATCGGTGGGTGCTCCATGCGTGGGTGCGTGTGAGCCCCAAGGGTGGGGACAATTTGGGTCCCGCAGGACGGCTCATGGGCTGCGCCGGGGACTTTGCACTCACCCCCTCCCAGGATGAGGGTTTGGAGGGGACGTGGCAGCGAGGACGTGGCAGGGGGGTGCACAGGGGGTCTGTGTGGGGACCACGTGTCCCTCTCCGATGCTGAGGGGGTAGGTGAGCATCATCGAGAGTCCGTCTGTCTGTCCATCCACGTGCATTTGTGTGTTTAGGAGTCACGGTGTGTGCGTGTGATTTATTAACGAGGACACCCCAAGGAGAGCGTGCCCATTATTCCTGGTGTCCGCATCAGTTCCTGACAGCTCCATGGAATTGAAATATCTTATTTAAAGCCTCTGGGGATCATTTTTAAATATCAGCTGCGACACTCAAGGACTCGTTCCCAAAGGGCATCCACCCTTCTCCCGCGGGGACGGGCAACCACCGGCACGCCGCATGGGTGGGTGGGTGTCAGCAGGTTTGATGCCAGCCCCCCTGTGCCCATCCCAGCTCGGTGGTGCCACTGGGCGAGGTGGGAGCCCTGTGTCCCCGGCACTATCTCCTGCGCCGGGGAGGGTGGGCACAGGGGCCCGCCGCGCTTCCCGGCAGAGGGGACGTGCTCCTCATCTCTTATGAAAGTTTAATTTACGCTCAGTTATCAAAAGAGCAAACAAAGCTCTGCCGAAACAGCCCGCGGCAGGTTTTAACGCAAGATTAGATTTTGGGCAAGGAGGGTTGAGCTCGCTTATTTGTTCCCTTTCTGCTTTATCTCGGAGCGCTCCCCGTCAGGGAAGGCGATGCTGTGGTGCCTGCCCGTCCCCCCAAGGATCACCCGTCTGCAGGGCCGATGTGGGGGGGTCCAGCCTATTTTGGGGGGTGATGGAGCCGGAGTGCCTGCATCCCTCCTGGGGCTGGGGGCTGCTCGGGGAGGTCTGGGGCAGCGGGGTCCAGCTGGGGGACCGGGGCGATGCTCAGGGGCTGTGGGTGAGTTGAGAGGTGGTTATTTCCTTTATCTGCTTATCAGCTGCTGGCGCTGGTGGCTGCAGCCGCTGGGGATGATAAGGCGGCTCAGCCCCAGCTAATCGGAGCGGTGCTGGGCTTGGCCATGCGCAGGTCCAAGGCTGAGTGACACCGGCAGACCGCGGCATGCCTCTGCCGCGCACCGCCAGGGCTCGGCGCAGGGGTCAGGACAGCGGATGCCGGGTCACCGGCAGTCGCCTCTGCTTTTGACAGCTCGAAGCCACTTGCCCAGTGCCTCCGGCTCGCGGTGGTGAGTCACCGTCCACTCCCCGCACCGGCTGGGCGATGGCCACCGCTCATGTTGCGTGCGGTGAGAGCACCTCCGGCGTGCGTGACCACGAGTCCCTCTGCAACAGCGAGGGACACTGTGTTGTCTCCCCAGCGTGCACGTGTGTGCACACGCATACATGCCTGCACAGACATGCACATACATGCACACACACCCCTCCAGCAGCTGCTCCTTGGGGAAGGAGCCGGCATCTGGCGCAAGGGTTGCTGCCCAGCAGTAAATGGGGGGCTTGTGCAGGACCTGCAGCCTCTCCGGGGGCTGTGACGGTCACTTGGATGTCCCCCGCTGCAGCTGGGGTGGGTGGTGGTCGGTCATGGCATGTGCTGAGGTGCCTCCTCTCCCGCAGGTATATGATCACGTCGCTGGACCGCACGCATGCCGGCTTCTACCGCTGCATCGTCCGCAACCGGATGGGAGCCCTGCTGCAGCGCCAGACCGAGGTGCAGGTGGCCTGTAAGTGACAGCCCCACTCGGCGGGGGACCGGCCGGGGACACCCAGCCCTGTGGTGCTGCGGGATGGCGTGAGCCTTGGTGCAGCCCATGGCCAGCGCAGGAGTCCGGAGCATCCCTGGGGCGATGCTGGCAGGGATGGAGCTGTTGCTGCCTCCGCTGCTCCCACTGCCCGGTCAGGCCGTGGTGGTCGGGGGTGCAGGGGGGCACCCCGCGGGCAGGGCAGAGCATGGGGTGCAGGCAGAAAGCACCGGGGCCGGGAAACCCACAGCACCGTGTCTGGGTAGGTGTCTCCGGCTCGCTGGAGGCATGAAACTCTTTGCAGTGTGAAAGTAGCCCCGCTCCTCCCCGGCTGCGTGGAGCACTTAAAGCAAACACCATTTATAATCGTTACTGGAAGCAAACAGGAGCACGCGGGGCTGGGCAGCCGCATCTGTCAGCGCAGGAGCAGGAGCAGCTGGGCTGGAGGCTCGGTCCCGGGTGCCGCTGCCACGGCTCGGCACAGATCCTGCCAACGAGTGGATCCGAGCAGGATGGGCCAGACCTGGGGGTTCTGCGCTGGGGCGTGATGCGGAGGCACCGCGGGGGGTTTCAGTGGGACAGGAGGGTGCTGGGGCCCGGGACGCTGGCTCTGTGCCCCGGGGGACTTGCCCCTCTCTGTCACCCCTCTCCTCCGGGATGCCCCCAATCCCGTCCCCTTAAGCCCCTTCCTGAGGAGCAATGACAAATCGGGAAGCTAATGAGAAATTAATAAGGCAGCTGTGCTAACAACTAATGATAATGGCAAAGTCGTTAAAAAAAGATTCTTTACATGTTTTTAATTACAGCAATTAAGGGAAGTCAATAAAATTCCCCTGCCCCCCTTCTCCGTGCACCCTGTTTCACTCTGCTTTCCTCAACTGCTGTGCACTTCCAGCCTGCGAACGCCAGGCAGGATGGAGGCAGCGGGTGCCCCAACCTTGCCCGCGGAGCCAAGGTCGTGCCGGGATGCTCCTGGCGCTGGGCCGTGGGTTGGGGTGGGGAGAGATGCTGGGGAGCACCGGGGTGAGCCCTCCTGGCTGCAACTGCACCCCATCCTCGGTGGGGGACACATGGGCCTGCGGGCAATGGGGCTGTGCAGCTCCGGGCGCTGCAGGGACGGATCCTGGTCTGAGCACAGTCCCGGGCGTGTGGGAGCAGCCCATGGGGTCTGAGCTACCCCACCACCATCCCACACCCTGTGCCTGCCGAGCCGCCCCAGCCGAGGAGGGGAGCAGCGAGCAGACCCCGGGGCAGCCCCTCGGCATCCCCTGGGGGAGCCCATCCCCGTAGCCTCCAGCCTGCTCCCCAGCCAGACCCGGGGCCGGACGCTGCTGGGTCCCCGGGCACGTTGCCGGCCCCTCCCCAGCCCCTGACATGGTTCTCCCCAACATTTTGCAGACATGGGGAGTTTTGAGGACAGCGAGACGCAGCAGAGCGTGTCCCACGGAGAGGCAGCCGTCATCCGTGCGCCCCGCATCGCCAGCTTCCCCCAGCCCCAGGTCACCTGGTTTCGCGACGGACGGAAGATCTCCCCCAGCAGCCGCATGTGAGTACCCCCGGCATCCCCCCAGCATCCCCCCGGCATCCGGGGGGGCTGCGTTTCCTTCGGCTACCCGTTGTCCTTGCAATAAGGGTGTTTAACAGACGTCTTGAGCGCATTGTGCTAAAACCCGGAGACAGGCTTGGCGACTAATAGCGCTGTTTGTCATTGGGGAAATGAAGTTTTAAAAAAATATAAAAAGAAGAGAGAGGAAGGCTAGCAAAAGGGGCGCAGCATGCACCAGGGCGGCAGCCGGCGTGACGGAGCCGGGCACAGCACACGTGCGTGTGCCAGGCGTCCTTGCAGGGCTGCGGCAGATGCAGCGTGTGGGAATTGAATTTGTAACCCACATTATGCAGGAATTGAACTGGTCTCCTTTCTATTTGCAAAGCAGGATTGAGGAGATAAAACTCCTTTATCTCATATTTAATGGTAAAAAAATATATTCCCCAAACCATTTTATGTTTCCAGCAGATTAGATCATTCCATAAAAAAAAAAAAATTAAAAAAATAAAAAAGTCCTGTTAATCTGCACCGTCTGATGTGCTCCGCTTGGCACGGGGCTGTGGGGCTTGGTCCCAGCATGGTCCCAGCTCTTGTCTGGGGCCAGTGGCTGAGCCGAGCCCCTGTCCGGGGCCGGTGCCTGGGGCAGGCAGGAGGAAGACTGGGGGTCGTGCCCATCGCATGTGGGTGCCCCGGGGGCCGGTGTGGGTGCTGGGTGGGGGAAGGAGGGTCCCAGCTCACTGCATCAGTGTCCCCATTGGGTTCACGTCCCCATCTCGCGCCACCCGCCCGTCCCCGCAGAGCCATCACGCTGGAGAACACCCTCGTCATCCTCTCAACCGTGGCCCCGGACGCGGGACGTTACTACGTGCAGGCGGTGAACGACAAGAACGGGGACAACAAGACGAGCCAGCCCATCACGCTGACCGTGGCCAGTGAGTGCAGGGGCATCGCCTCCCCGGCCCCGCTCCCCCTGCGCCGCCTGGCTCGCCCCCAAGTTTAATTTGCAGTAAATCTCTTCGGAGGCTCCGGCTTCTGCTGACTTAACAGTTCAGCCGCCTCAAAATTTATTTAGGCACTTTGGGCTGTGCTGCAAGCGCTAATTATATCACGGGCAGAGCCTCCCGCTCCATCCCTGCTGCCGGGGCCGGATCCGGCCATGCCCCGGGACGGGGCTGCGGGATGGGGTGGTGCAGCGTAGCCCCAACGGGAGCAGCTTTGCTGCCGGACACCCTGCCCCGCTCCTGCCCTTGTACCCCTCTCAGCCCACGCTGCTCCGGATCGGGTCCTGCCTGTGGCCCCGTCCCTCTGGTCCCCTTGGACCCTGCAGGACCTGGCCAAGGGTCCCCCGGCCCCCGTTCAGGTGGTGACAGCCCATCCCGGGGAAGACGCCCCAAAGTGGCAGCAGTCCTGCCGATGCTCTCATCCCATCTCCCCTCCCACTGCTCCGTTGGGGGGGTTTATCCCTTTCCGCGGAGGGCTCTGCCTGTCCCCCTTCTCCTCCTGCCCCATTAATCTGTTTTTCTGTACCTCGGCGTCCCAGTGCGCAATAAACAACCTGGAGCCCATGTTTATGGATTCAGCTATATCAGCAGCTTTCAAGCCGATCGCATTTTTACAGCGCCTACATGAGGGGTTTTTATTGTTGCAATCATTTTGCTTTATATACTCCCCTCCTCCCTCCTCCCTGCCAGCCGGCGCTGCCACGCAGGCTGGGGGCCAGGCTGGTGCCGCGGGGTGCCACGGGCTCCCGCGGGAGGAGAGGGCTTAGGGAGAGCTGTGAAGGCACCCTGATGCCAAGGTGATGGGCTGGACCTGCCCGTCCTTCCCACGGGAGAGCAGAGCCGACGGCCCTTTGGTCCCTGCCACCTTTGTCTTCTCCATGCCACGCAGAGTGGGCACAGGGCTTTGGGTGCCCCATCAGCCTCGCTGGGGGCTGGGGCACCCTGGGGTGAGCAGGGGCAGCGGGTGCTGATGGCTGTCCCTCTGGCCTCCTTCTCCCCAGACGTGGGTGGCCCGGCTGATCCCATCGCACCCACCATCATTGTGCCACCCAGGAACACCAGCGTGGTGGCCGGGACCTCCGAGGTGACCATGGAATGTGTGGCCAATGCCAGGCGAGTCGCGGTGGGGCGGATGAGATGGGGATGGGGCATCTCCCTGTTGGCATCGCCCGGCCCCAGGGCTGGGTGCCCCTGGCTCCCCCCAGGTCCCTTCCCACCGGGGCTCCGGGGTCCTGTGGGATGGAGGGAGGTGGGGATTTGGCGTGATCCGGGGGGCTGGGGCTGGCTCTCGACGTGCTTCTGGCCCCCCCAGGCCGCTGATCAAGCTGCACATCATCTGGAAGAAGGACGGGGTGCCCCTCTCCAGCGGCATCAGCGACTACAGCCGCCGGCTCACCATCCTCAACCCCGCGCTGAGCGACAGCGGCTACTACGAGTGCGAGGCCGTGCTCCGCAGCAGCAGCGTGCCCGCTGTGGCCAAGGGCGCCTACCTCTCTGTCCTGGGTGAGGCCCCGGCCGCGGGCAGCCCAAACCACACGTGCAATGATTTGGGGCAGTCTCAGCCCCAGGGCTGAGATGGGAAGCGACAGGCGGGAGTCACTGGGGGTGGTTTGGGGGTGGGTCCAGAGGACTCCGGCTCTGACGCCCATCGCCGGGCTTCCCTTTGCAGAGCCGCCGCAGTTTGTCAAGGAGCCGGAGAGGCACATCACGGCCGAGATGGAGAAGGTGGTGGCCATCCCCTGCCAAGCCAAAGGTGAGCTGCTCCCCAGCCGCCCTCCCCGTGCCGCCGCAGCCCCGTGCCTGACGTGGCCCTGGCCCTTGCAGGTGTGCCCCCCCCCCGAGATGGCCTGGTACAAGGACGCTGCCCTCATCCACCTGGAGAAGCTGTCCCGCTTCCAGCTCCTGGCAGACGGCAGCCTGCAGATCACCGGGCTTGTCCCCGATGACACCGGCATGTTCCAGTGCTTCGCCCGCAACGCGGCCGGCGAGGTGCAGACCACCACGTACCTGGCCGTGACTAGTAGGTGCCAGCCACCCCCACCCCGGAGCCCGGGGTGCCCTGCCTGGGCAGTGGGTGGGATGTGCCTGGGATCCCCCAGCTGGGCTCCACGGTGGGCTCGGGGACTCCGGGAAACCCGTGGGGATGAGACACCCCATGCCCTGGGAGTGGGTCAGCTCCAGGCTGAGCACCGGGAAGGGCTTCAGGGGGGACTGTGCATCTCTCTGCCCCACAGGCATCGCCCCCAACATCACCAGGGGTCCCCAGGACAGCACGGTGATTGACGGCATGTCCGTAATCCTCAATTGCGAGACCTCGGGGGCTCCGCGCCCCGCCATCACGTGGCAGAAAGGTAAAGGAGCTGGGGGCACTGGGGTGCAGGCAAGGGTGCCCTCTGAGCACTGCCTCTGCCCTGCCCATCCCTGCCTGCCCGCATGGCCCCAGGGCATCTTCTTCGAGCCGAGGGAGCTCCTCAGTGGCCACCAGGAGCTCCTCAGTGGCCACCAGGCTTGGCCAATGATTGGGGCACTGGGAGCTGATGGGGGTCCTCCATGTCACCCAGGGGAGCGGATCCTGGCCAGCGGCTCGGTGCAGCTCCCGCGCTTCACCCTCCTGGAGTCGGGCAGCCTGCTCGTCAGCCCCGCGCACCTCGCCGACGCCGGCACCTACACCTGCCTGGCCGCCAACTCCCGTGGCGTGGACGAGGCGTCTGCCGACCTGGTGGTCTGGGGTAAGGCACCCACCAGCACACCCGCGTCACCCGGCTCTGCGGCAGCCGGGCTCTGCCTGCCGCCCTGCCTGCGTGCACGGCGCGGGATGGACCCTGCCCAGCTCCATGGGCAGCTGGGTGCTGCCTCCCACCACGCGTGGCGTGGGATGGAGCTCTCTGGGGATGCCAAGAATGGGCTCTAGCATGTGGCTGGTTGATTTATGTGGGTGCAAACTTGGGCTGTCCCTGCCGATGCCACCCCCGCAGCTGTCCGGGCAGTGCTGGTGGCTCATCCTGTCCCCCCGCAGCAAGGACACGCATCACCAACCCGCCGCAGGACCAGAGCGTCATCAAGGGGACCAAGGCCATCATGAACTGTGGGGTCACCCACGACCCCAGCGTGGATGTCAGGTATGTGCGGTGGGGCTGGGAGGGTTGGGGGGTCCGGGCACCCCCAGGCTGTCTGCCTGCCTGGGGTGGGCGCAGGCAGATGGTGGGTGCTGCCATCCCCAGCCCTGTGCTGGTGGTCCTGCAGTGCCACCTGGTGCCCTGCACACGGGGAGCTCGGCACGCCGGTGGGACCCCTGGTCCCCTCTCCTTGTGGGGGGCTGCAGCGTGCCAGGACTCCTGGGTTCTCCCCCCGGCACAGGTACATCTGGGAGAAGGACGGGGCGCCGCTGAGCCTGGAGAGCGGCCCACGGGTGCGCCTGGATGAGATGGGCACCCTCCACATCTCCCAGACTTGGTCGGGCGATATCGGCACCTACACCTGCAAGGTGGTCTCCGCTGGGGGCAACGACTCGCGCAGCGCCCACCTCCGCGTCCGGTGAGACCCCTCTCATCCCCGCTGGCACCCCGCGCCCTGGGCTGTGCCCCCTCCCTAACTGCCCCCTCCCTAACCCCCCCGTCCAGGCAGCTCCCCCACGCCCCTGAGAGCCCCGTGGCCGCCCTCAGCCCCCTGGAGAAACGGGCCATCAACCTCACCTGGGCCAAGCCCTTCGACGGCAACAGCCCCCTGCTCCACTACATCGTGGAGGTCTCCGAGAACAGTAAGGGGCTGCTCCCACCTCCTCGGCACCGCTGGCCCCGGCTAGGCTGGCACCGGGCGAAGTCCGGTCTCCGGCATCACCCCGGGGTGGTGGGCAGGGGGGTGAGAGGGAGGGAAAGGGGATGCTGCGGGGAGCTTGGGGACCACGGGACTCATTAGCCAGCCTGCCACCAGGCAGCGGACCCTGGTGTCCTGCAGGTCAGGTCCTCCACCCCGCCGCCCCCCTCTCCCCCCGCAGACGCGCCCTGGACCGTGCTGCTGGCCAGCGTGGACCCCGAGTCGACGTCGGTGGCAGTGCGGGGCTTGGTCCCTGCTCGCTCCTACCAGTTCCGCCTCTGCGCCGTGAACGACGTGGGCAGGGGGCAGTTCAGCAAGGACACGGAGAGGTGAGCCGCGGCCGGGGGTCCCGGGGGGGCTGACGGCCCTGAGTGCTCACCCCGCCTCATCCCCCGCAGGGTGTCCCTGCCCGAGGAGCCCCCCTCTGCGCCCCCCCAGAATGTCATCGCCAGCGGCCGCACCAACCAATCCATCATGATCCAGTGGCAGCCGCCACCCGAGAGCCACCAGAATGGCGTCCTCAAGGGCTACATCATCCGGTAGTGGCCGGCGGGGGAGCATGGGTGTCCTGTCCCTGGTGTCCCAGGGTGCTGGTGGGGACACCGGCAGCTCTGATGGCCCCTGGTCCCCAGGTACTGCCTGGCCGGGCTGCCCGTGGGCTACCAGTTCAAGAACATCACGAATGCCGACGTCAACAACCTGCTGCTGGAGGACCTCATCATCTGGACCAACTACGAGATCGAGGTGGCGGCGTACAACAGCGCCGGCCTGGGGGTGTACAGCATGAAGGTGACCGAGTGGACGCTGCAGGGAGGTAGGCAGGGACGGGCAGGGGCTCGGCGTTCGCCCCAGCGGCGACAGGCTGTGCCATGGGGGTGATGGGGACGGGTGGCAGGAGGATGGGTGTGGGGGTCCCAGGGGGACTGGGATGCGCTGGGGCGGGGTGAGCAGGGGCTGCAGAGCCAGGGCAGGGCTGGCCCAGCCAGGGACATCTTGGGGCACCACCCTGGGTGCCCGGGGTGCTCCCCGCTGCGGGTGCCCGCACTCCCAGGGGGCTGGCGCCCGGCTGATGGAGGGGACCTCACGGAGCCGGAGCCGCTGCAAGCCGTCCCTTCATCCCGGCAGTCCCCACGGTGCCCCCGGGGAACGTGCAGACTGAAGCCACCAACTCCACCACCATCCGCTTCACCTGGAACCCCCCCAGCCCCCAGTTCATCAACGGCATCAACCAGGGGTACAAGGTGAGAGGCGATTCCCACGGGTCTCCCCAAAACCAGGGCAGCTGGGAGGGGGGAAACTCCTCGGCTGACCCTCACAAAGTGGCTCGTCTCCTCCTTGCTGAAACTCCAGATTTTAATTGATTCCAGCCTGACTGTTAAAATATTATTTACCGAGATTTAACACTTGCATGGGCCCGGAGTCTCTGTAATTAATTCCAAATTGCAATTAATTCAAATTTACATTAATTAAATTGAATTAAAACATTAAACTTGTTTCTTAATCCACTCAAAAGAAATTCAGGAATTTAATTGCTGCTGAATGAGATAACCAGAGCGAGTAGGATATTTAACATTCTTATTAAACACCACTTAGTATTTTTGATTAGTATTTTTAGGGCCTAATTAGTATTTAATTAACTTGCTATAGGCTATCTTGCACAACGCCAATTAAATGCCCAAACATCCCTCCTAAACGTAGGCGAGTGGGTGATTACACGCCGTTATCAATGGGAGTTAATCACAAAGTGTGTGCTCTGTATCGGCTCGTATGGGTAAACACACGCTGTTAAAGGCATCAAGCGTTCCCTGCACCGTTAATTGATATTTAATCAACTCTCAATAAATAAGGGGAGGCCAGAAGCGCCCGGAGGATGGTGTTCGTGGTAGCGATGTGCGTGGTGGGGCCATCGGTGCCTGGCGTCGGTGTCCCAAGCTCCTTCTTCCCGCAGCTCATCGCCTGGGAGCCGGAGCACGAGGAGGAGGCGACGGTGGTGACGGTGCGGCCCAACTTCCAGGACAGCGTGCACGTGGGCTACGTGGCGGGGCTGCGGAAATTCGCCGAGTACTTCACCTCGGTGCTGTGCTTCACCACGCCGGGGGACGGCCCGCGCAGCCCCCCCCAGCTGGTGCGCACCCACGAGGACGGTACGGGGAGGCTCTGCGTTCCCGCGGGACGGACCCTGCCCACCTGCGGCTCCCGGGGAGGGTGGGCGCAGCCCCGAGATGGGGGACTTGGTCCCACTGGTGCTGCTGGTGGGGACGTGGAACAGGGGTGCCGCCGAGCCCCGGGAAGCCCCATCCAAGGGGAGCCCCCTCCATGCTCGCTCCTGGTGGGGGTCCCATGGGTGCCGAGGGCTCCTGCCCCTGGGTGCGCGGCTGCGTGCTGAGCCTGGGTGTCTTTGTGCAGTGCCTGGCCCTGTGGGACATCTCAGCTTCAGTGACATCCTGGACACGTCCCTGAAGGTCAGCTGGCAGGAGCCGCTGGAGAAGAACGGCATCCTGACGGGTAAGGGAGCACCAGCGGGTACCTGGCTCCTGCATCAGGCCCCTTCCCACCCCACAGCATCTCCCCCCACAGCATCTCCTCCCGGTCCCCTTCCCCCCCCACAGCATCTCCTCCCGGTCCCCTTCCCCCCCCACAGCATCTCCTCCCGGTCCCCTTCCCCCCCCACAGCATCTCCTCCCGGTCCCCTTCCCACCCCACAGCATCTCCTCCCGGTCCCCTTCCCATCCCACAGCATCTCCTCCCGGTCCCCTTCCCACCCCACAGCATCTCCCCCCACAGCATCTCCTCCCGGTCCCCTTCCCACCCCACAGCATCTCCTCCCGGTCCCCTTCCCACCCCACAGCGTCTCCCCTGGCCCCACTCAGCTCCTTGGGGTGGGCGATGAGGGGGGGCTGACGGCACGGGGCACGTTTCAGGCTACCGGATCTCCTGGGAGGAGTACAACCGTACCAACACGCGGGTGACCCATTACCTGCCCAACGTCACTCTGGAGTACCGCGTCACCGGCCTCACCGCCCTCACCACCTACACCATCGAGGTGGCTGCCATGACCTCCAAGGGCCAGGGCCAGGTCTCCTCCTCCACCATCTCCTCAGGGGTGCCGCCAGGTGAGCGCGGCGGTGCCGTGGGGACACCGGCAGGCTGCGGCCAGTGCTGGGGGTGAGCGGCCGGTGCCACCCACCCTGCCCTCTCCCCACAGAGCTCCCCGGTGCCCCCACCAACCTGGGCATCTCCAACATCGGACCCCGCACCGTCACCATCCAGTTTCGCCCGGGCTACGATGGCAAAACCTCCATCTCCCGCTGGCAGGTGGAAGCACAGGTACAGGGTGGCTCGGGGGGGGGGGTGAGGGGGTGCCGGGGGGCAGCTCGCCTCACTCCCATCCCGCAGGTGGGTCAGAGCGGCGAGGCCGAAGAGTGGGGGCTCGTCCACCAGCTGGCTAACGAGCCCGACGCCCGCTCCCTGGAGGTGCCCAACCTGAAGCCCTACACCTACTACAGGCGAGTGGCCGGGCTGGTGCGGCAGCATCCTCCCCGGGGGGCTGGAGCCCTCTCGCCCCCCACTGTGACCCCCCCTCTCCCCTCGCAGTTTCCGCATGCGGCAGGTGAACATTGTGGGCACCAGCCCCCCCAGCCTGCCCTCCCGGAGGATCCAGACCCTGCAGGCACCCCCGGACGTGGCACCCGCCAACGTCACCCTGCGGACAGCCAGTGAGACCAGCCTGTGGCTGCGCTGGATGGTGAGGGGGGGGACCGCGGCTCTGGGGGGGGTGTCTGTGCCCACGGGCGTGGGGCTCACAGGGGCAGGCAGGAAGGTGGGGGAACTGAGGGGGGATGGAGCTGGGGTGGCTGTGGGAGCTCAGGAGTGATGGTGCCCGTCTCCGCCGCGGGGGCCAGCCCCTCCTGGAGCAGGAGTACAACGGGAACCCCGACTTGGTGGGCTACAAGATCCGGTACGTGCGCTCGGACGGGCGAGGGCAGCCGGCGGTGCACGTCATCCACGACCGCGTGGAGAGGGAGTACACCATCGAGGACCTGGAGGAGTGGACCGAGTACCGGGTGCAGGTCCAAGCCTTCAATGCCATCGGCTTGGGGCCCTGGAGCCACGCGGTGGTGGGACGCACCCGGGAGTCAGGTACCGCTGCCCACCCCACAGCGCTGGGCACCCACCTCGGCTGGATCTGGCCACTGACCCCACACTCTCATCCCTCCACCAGTGCCCTCCTCCGGCCCCAGCAATGTGTCGGCGCTGGCCACCACCTCCAGCAGCATGCTGGTCCGATGGAGTGACATCCCTGAGGCAGACTGCAACGGCCTCATCCTGGGCTACAAGGTGAGCACCAACCCCAGCCCTGGTGCTGTGGCTTTGCCTGCCTGCAGCCCTGCCCGTGCCCTGCCAGCCTCCCCTGCAGAACTGGGAAGCACAGCTTTCCCTGGGGGGAATCACCCTGCGGACTGCCAGGTCCCCAGCTGTGCCACCTCCAAGAGATGGTGCCCATCTGTGCCAGCCCTGGCCATGCTGCTCCATCCCCGGGGGGTCCAGGGGGGTCCCAGGGGCTGTGGCCCTGCCCGGCCATGTCACACGGGGTCTGTTGCAGGTGATGTACAAGGAGAAGGACTCGGATGCGCATGCCCAATTCTGGCTGGCAGAGGGCAATGCCTCCCGCAGCGCCCAGCTGAGCGGGCTGGGCAAGTACACGCTGTACGAGATCCGTGTGCTGGCCTTCACCAGGATCGGTGACGGCGTGCCCAGCCGGCCCCCCATCCTCGAGCGGACGCTGGATGACGGTGGGTAACAGCACCTGGATGGGCAGAGAGACCTAAATGGGCTGGGAGCGTCCCTTGGGTGCCTAAGGCCCCCCCATCCCATCCCATCCCATCCCATCCCATCCCATCCCATCCCATCCCATCCCATCCCATCCCATCCCATCCCATCCCATCCCATCCCATCCTTGTTCCCTGGGCTGATCCCTCTCCCCCCTGACTGGGACACCCAGGGCTCTCATTGCCGGTGCACGGGGTTGAGCCCTGCTTGCACAGGGCCTGGTACTTTGCACACACTTATGCACCCCCCAGTGAACCCCATCTCTCCCCCCTTCCAGTGCCTGGGCCCCCCGTTGGGATCCTCTTCCCTGAAGTGAGAACTACCTCGGTGCGGCTCATCTGGCAGCCGCCCATGGCACCCAACGGCATCATCCTGGGTAGGTGGGGAGCCGTTCTGGTTGCACCACACCGGGATGCTCTGCAGAGGGGTGCAGAGGTCCCGTGGGAGCAGGGGTCAATGTGGGGGGGCAGAGACCAGCTCCCTGAGACCCCCCAAGCATCTCAGAGCCCGGTGCCCCCGCGGCTGGGGTTTCCCCGCTCGGCAGGCTGTGCTGGGTCCCTGGCTGTGGGTGAGCTCCCCGTGCAGGGAGCCAACCCCCCCTCATTGCTGGCCCCGTGCGTGGGCAGGGATGGAGGAGGGAGGCATGCATGGGGGGAGCCCAGGATGGTGTCCCCTCCACCAGCCCCACCGTGCCGCTCCCTTCCCCGCAGCGTACCAGGTCACCCACCGCCTCAACAGCAGCACGGCCAACGCGGCCACCGTGGAGGTGCTGGAGCCCAGCGCCCGGCAGTACACGGCCACCGGCCTCCAGCCCGAGGCCACCTATCTCTTCTGCATTGCGGCGCAGACCCGCAAGGGCTGGGGCGAGGCGGCCGAAGTCCTCGTGGTGACCACGGAGAAGAGAGGTAACGGGGCAGGGGGTCCAGCCCGTGGCGGGGGGGTGTGCACGCCCACAAGCGTGCCCATGGTGCTCCCAGCCCCTCGCCTCTCCCAGACCGCCCGCAGCCCCCCGGGAAGCCGCTGGCGCAGCAGGAGGAGGTGCGAGCCCGCAGCGTGCTGCTCTCCTGGGAGCCGGGCAGCGACGGGCTCTCCCCCGTCCGCTACTACACGGTGCAGACCCGCGAGCTGCCCAACGGCGAGTGGGCGCTGCACTCCGCCTCCGTCAGCCACAACACCACCGCCTTCGTCGTGGACAGGTGAGGCACGGGCCGGCCCCGGGCGGTGCTGTGGGGTGATGGGGAGCCGGGGAGATGATGGGTTCTGCTTTGGGCAGTTGCCCCGTGCCTCAGTTTCCCCATCTGATGAGAAGTGCTTGCTCCAAAGTTGGGAAGCACCAGCTGAGGTGCTCTGTGGGAGGGAGGGTGGCTCTTGGGGTCACCCGTTGGCCTCACCGTCCCTGTCCCGCTCTGTTTCCATCCAGGCTGAAGCCCTTCACCTCCTACAAGTTCCGCGTGAAGGCGACAAACGACATCGGGGACAGCGAGTACAGCGAGGAGTCGGAGTCACTCACCACCCTGCAGGCGGGTCAGCGCAGGCTGCGGCTTCTGGGGCAGGGAGAGGGGGTGCCCCCCTGCCTAGGCATCCCCCCATGCCCAGGGCATCTCCAGAGCCTCACTGCCCACTTTTCCCCTGCAGCCCCTGAGGAAGCCCCCACCATCCTCTCCGTCACCCCGCACACCACCACGTCGGTGCTCATCCGCTGGCAGGTACTGTCCCCTCCACCTTGCGGGGTGTTGAGGGACCGGCCACCCACCCCCTTGGGAGGTGGCACCGAGGCATACTGGGGAGAGCCAGGGTCTCGGGGTGCTGGGGAGCCCTGGGTCAGAGCAGCCCCTCCCTGTCCTCCCTGCGCAGCCCCCAGCCGAGGACAAGATCAATGGGATCCTGCTGGGTTTCCGCCTCCGCTACCGTGAGCTGGTGTACGACAGCCTGCGCGGCTTTACCCTGCGCGGCATCGGCAACCCCGGCGCCACGTGGGCCGAGCTCACCCGTGAGTGCTGGCGGCCCCGCCGAGCCTGGGGACCAGTGGCTGGGGGGGTGGCCCAGTGGTGGTGGGTGGAGGACGGGGCAGGGCAGCATCCTGCGCTCCACAGCCTCTCCCGGGTACCAGCCTGGAGCTGTCAGAGTCAGGCTGTGCCCCATGGAGCTGTCACCAGTCCCCTCGTGCCACCAAGTCCAGTGGTCCCTAACACACTGTCTGCGATGTTGCTGTGCTCAGCCACCATGTCCCTGTAGCAGGGGTGTCCGTGCGTCTGCAGCTAACATGGGTGTCTGCGTGACGTCCCGCTGTGTGTGTCCGGGTGCGCTGCCGTTCTCAGACCCCGAGGGGAATGGGGTCACATCCACTCTGGGGGCAGCGGGGACATGAGTGACAAGGGCAGAGCCCAAGACCGGACCTTGCCCCATCCACCGATCTCAGCCGCGGGCGGACCCCCGTGGAGACCCCAATGCCCAGATGTGGCTTGTGCCACTCGAGGGATGGGGCTGGAGGATGGAAAGGCTCCGTGGAGCTGTGACAGCCCCGTTGGCACCTGGGGGTGACAGGGCCCTTGCAGGGGACCCCTGGCCTGCCCTAGGGTGGGCAGCCGTGCTGGGGTGGGCGCTCAGAGGTGGGAGCCCACCTGTGCCGTGTGCGGGACTAACCGGCTGCCTGCTCTCCCTGCCCCGTGCCGCCCAGCCGTCTACGCCGTGCACAACCTCAGCGAGGTCTCCCTCACCCAGTACGAGCTGGACAGTAAGTCAGCGCTCCCCCTGCCCCTCCCTGCCCCCCCCACGTGTGTCCTCCCCACTGCCACCCCCCTGTGTGTCCCTCCCCTCTGCCTGCCTGTGCCATGGGGTGAACCGCGTGCCATGGGGTGAACGGCGTGCCCTGTGCCCGGGGGACACCTCTGCCTGTCCGCTCCTGTTGCTCCTCGGGGAGCCCCCCAGCAAGGGGGGCTCTGCCGGGTCCCCCGGGCGTAGTGGCACCCCCACACCGCCGGCCGCAGGGAGGGCCCCGCTCACCCCTTCTCCCCTTTCCCCCTCAGACCTGAGCAAGCACCGGCGCTACGAGATCCGCATGAGTGTGTACAACGCCGTGGGCGAGGGGCCCCCCAGCCCCCCCCAGGAGGTCTTCGTGGGCGAAGCGGGTGAGTCCGCCGGCACGGCCCTGCCTTGCGAGGGGCTGCCCACGGCTGGGAGCTGCGGGGAGGGGGCTCGACTGCCCTGGTACCCCACGGTCCTACCAAGACGAGGCAGTGCATCCCCCCGCATCAAGGGGGGCTTTCCCCTCCCTGGTCCCGGCTGGGCTGTGACACTGTCCCCTCCTTTGGCACAGTGCCCACCGGCGTGCCACAGAACGTGGCGGTGCAGGCGGCCACGGCCACCCAGCTGGATGTCACCTGGGAACCACCGCCTGCCGAGAGCCAGAACGGGGACATCCAGGGCTACAAGGTACCGCACCGCGTCACCTGGGAGCTGGCATCAAGTCGGGGGCTCAGGGACACTGGGTGCCCTGGGAAGGTGCTGGGTTCCTGGGGGGGCACAGGGTGCCCTGGGGAGACGCTGGGTGTCATTGGGGGGTGCTGAGCTCCCCTGGGAGATGCTATGTGTGGTGTTGGGTCTGGGGAGATGCTGGGTGCCCTGGGAGATGCTGGGTGCCCTGGGAGATGCTATGTATGCCGTTGGGGAAGGGATTCGGGGGAGATGCCGGGGGTCCCGGGGAGATGCCGGGGGTCCCATCCCGGTGCCGAGCGCCCGTGGGGCGGCAGGTGGCGCTGTCGGCCCTCGGATGTCGCCGGGATGCCACTGGGATGCCCCCGGGATGCCCCCGGGATGCTACGGGGGTGCCACTGCGGGGTGCCCCTGGGATGTCGCCGGGGTGCCGCTGGGGTGCCACCGGGATGTCGCCGGGGTGCCCAGCCCCATGCTCTAGGCACCTCCTTGGCCGCATCCGTTGCGGTTCCTCCTGCTCGGCCCCGTCCTTTGAGATTTAGACACAGCTCAAAGGTGGTCTCAGGGCGTTTGATCCGCAGGGCAGCGATGCTGGGTCCTGCGCCAGCTGCGAGAGGGGGTCAGGTCTGATGCCCAGCACAGCCTGGAGCCATCCTGGAGGAGAGGACGGAGTCATTCCCTTCCCTCCGGCATGCTCAGAGCCCCCAGCCACTCTGGGACAGGGGCTTAGGAGCCCAGGCAGGGCTGCGTGGGGTGTCTGGGCACAGCGAAGGGCCTGGGGAAGGCGATGTGGGCTGGATCCATACATCACCCAGGTCTCCATGCCCCCCCCTCCTCCTGCAGATCCACTTCTGGGAGGCCCAGCGCCAGAACGAGAGCATGCGGGTGAAGACACTTTTCCTGCCCGAGAACGGGGTGAAGCTGAAGAACCTGACGGGGTACACCTCGTACTGGGTCAGCGTCGCTGCCTTCAACGCCGCAGGAGACGGGCCCCGCAGCCCCCCCGTCAAGGGGCGGACGCAGCAGGCAGGTGGGGCCCATGGCATGGCTCCCCCCAGCCCTTCGCTCAGCACGGTCGCATCTGTACCCTCCTGCCCCTGGGCTCCGTGGGGAGGTGCCTCCATGGGTCCAGCTCCAGTGATGTCCAGCTGATGCCCCTTCATCCCAGCTGCACCCCGGCTCCTGCTCCCGCAATCCCGAGCAGAGACCAGCCCTGAGCTCACCCCAGAGGGTTTGTGGGTTGGGGGCACATGGAGATGAAGGTCTTGGCTGAGACTTGAGAAGAATGAAGGTCTCAGGGGGGGAGACAAGGACAAGGAGACTCATTTCCCCAGCCATGCGCGGTGGTTTGGCAGGGTCTTTGCTGCAGTGGGGATGGGGGCACAAGGAGGGTGGCAGCAGGGTGGTGTGGGATGGTGATGACGAGTGCCCCAGCCCCGGCAGGGTGGAGGCAGGGAGAGGGGCTGGCTTAGTGCTGGGGGTGTCCCCTGGGAGCACTGAGCTGGCCCCGGCCACCCCGCTCCCTCGCAGCCCCCAGCGCCCCCGGCTCCATCCGGTTCAGCGAGCTGACCACCACGTCGGTGAACGTGTCCTGGGAGCCGCCACCACTGCCCAACGGCGTCCTCGAGGGCTACAGGCTGGTCTACGAGCCCTGCATGCCTGTGGACGGTGAGGGCACGGTGGGGGCATCGAGGGGAGGCTGCGGGCATTGGGGGAGCTGGGAGGGCTCCGGGGAAGACCCGGCTCAGCCTTCGTCCCCGCAGGCGTCAGTAAGATCGTGACGGTGGACGTGAAGGGGAACAGCCCGCTGTGGATGAAGGTGAAGGACCTGGCCGAGGGCGTGACGTACCGGTTCCGAATCCGGGCCAAAACCTTCGCCTACGGGCCGGATGTTGAGGCGAACATCACCACGGGGCCTGGGGAAGGTAAGGGGGGACATGCAGGATGCTGTGCTGGGGCAAGGGAGGAGATGCAGTGGGGACAGTTCCCCCGGTGCCACCGGGGCTGGCATGGCCGTGTGCCGGTTTGTAGCCCTGTGCCTCCAGCTCTGCTCTGGGTCCCCAGGTGCTCCTGGCCCCCCCGGCGAGCCCTTCATCTCCCGCTACGGCTCGGCTATCACCATCCACTGGTCGAGCGGGGACCCTGGCCAAGGGCCCATCACCAGATACGTCATTGAAGCCCGTCCTTCAGGTACTGCAGCTCCTCTCTGCTTTCCATCCCCACCTCAGTACCAGGAGAAAGGGAAACTGAGGCAGGGAGTGCTGACCTCTTCCAGGCCACACGACAGGCTGGTTTGGAATGTAGGACCCGGGTGTCTGGGGTGTTCGCCACGTGCCGGTCCATGAGGATCACGCTGCCGAGCGGGTGCTGACTGGGGCTGATGGAAAGGGGCTGGCGAGCTGTGGAGCAGCACCCATTGAGGCTGCTGCTTTCATGAGCATGGAGGTCCTGACGCTCCTCCAGCCAGGCAAGGGGGGCCGAGGGGTACCAAGGCTATCCCAGAACAGGAGAGCCCTGCTCCTGTGTAGGCAGGGGCAAGCAGGGCTTGCAGGGAGCCCGCAGGCATGGCCACGCTCTCTCCTGCAGCCCCGAGTTAATGATTTCTCTCTGCCGCAGAGACCGCAGCTCAGACGACCCAATCGATCACTAACGGGGGTCGGTGCTGCTCCCCACGCGGTGGGGCAGCACCCGGGAGGGAAACCCCTCGCTCCCGTGAGCCCGTGGGGCTGCCGGGGGTGCTCTGGGGCTGCGAGGGCAGCAGGTCCCCAGGGAGCTGCCTTGCCCTTGGCGATCGATCGGCTGCGTGCATCGCTACGGGTTTTTAATGATGCTGCAGTGAGTGAGCTCGGGGCCAGGAGGGCCGGGCAGATGGCAGAGGGCACGTGCTCCTGGATGGAGGGAGATCAGCCTCTCGCCCTGGGGAGTCCCGCAGAGCTGGTCCCCCCCTCCCAGGCCCCTTCTCTCTTCCAGACGAGGGGCTCTGGGACATCCTCATCAAAGACATCCCCAAGGAGGTGACCTCCTACACCTTCAGCATGGACATTCTCAAGCAGGGGGTCAGCTACGACTTCCGCGTCATCGCCGTGAACGACTATGGCTACGGGACCCCCAGCACGCCTTCCCCTTCCGTGTCAGGTAGACAGGGGGGGCAGCATGCGGGTGTCCCCAGGGAGATGCTGTCACCCCTGTGCCGGAGGGAGGGTCCCAGCATTGCTCTGTTCCCGTGGCCAGTGCTGAAACCCCTCTCCCTGACCCTGCCGGGCTCCTACAGAGCCCCAAATCCTGCTGCCAGGAGCATCTGCCAGCACTCCCCTTGCAAAGCCTCCTGCTATCCCCCTTTAACCCGCTCCCTCATGTAGATCCAGGTCTCACAAAGTTCCCCAAGGCGACTCCATGCCCTGCAGCGGGGTCTCCCCACCCGTATGGTTTGCACCCCGTGCCCGTCCCCCTCTGATCCTCCCTGCTGTGCCCCAGCCCAGAAAGCCAACCCGTTCTATGAGGAGTGGTGGTTCCTGGTGGTCATCGCCCTGGTAGGGCTCATCTTCATCCTCCTGCTCGTCTTCGTGCTCATCATCCGCGGGCAGAGCAAGAAATACGCCAAGAAGTCAGACTCAGGTGAGCGCCGGGGGTGTGGTGGGTGGTGATGGGACCCTCCGGGGTGCCAGCCGGGGCGGGGGGGCAGAGCCCTGACCCCATAAGGAGCCTCTCTGGGGCTTCCCTGCCTGCCTTCAGGGTCTGAGCAGGGCTGAGAGCCCCTGCTTCAGGGTACAGCTCCTCCAGGGACCCGGTGACATCCAAGAAAGATGCTGTGGGCTGCCCAGAGAGCGCTGGGAGCTAAAGATTAAATAAGCGACTTGTCCCGCTGTCAGCTGCAGAGGCAGGGCAGTCCGGGGGCTCAGCAGAGGTCAGCGGGATTAGTCAAACACAGCTCTGTTTTCTTAGCTGTATCAAGGGCTTAAATTGTGGGGAAAATCCAGACCTCCTGGTTAAGCAAACAGAGCCGCTGAGCCTGGAGCTGGAGGCGATGGGGCAGGTCAGGGTGTGAGCCAAGGCGGGCAGGCTTGGCACGGCCGGCGGTGCTGGGCACGGGGCTGATACACGACCGTTGCCCCGGGACTGGCACCTCACAGCCATCCCCAGGCTGTGGTCTCGCCAACACCAGAGCCGGCACAACCCTCCTCAGACCATTCCCCAGCCCCCCTGCACAGGGTCCAGACCCCCACCGTGCTGTGCTGCCCAGGGAGGGTCTGGGGGAGGCTGAGCACCCCATCCTGCAGGGAATGGCTCCAAGGCGACCGCCCTGAGCCACGGCGAGATGGTGAGCCTGGACGAGGGCAGCTTCCCCGCCCTGGAGCTCAACAACCGGCGCCTCTCCGTCAAGAACTCCTTCTGCCGGAAGAACGGCATCTACACCCGGTAGGGACCCACCACCGCAGCCCCCTCCCCGGGCAGGGGGGAGTTTTTCGGATGTCGTGCCCGTCCCTCCAGCGAGTGCTCACCGTGGGATGGGCACAGGGCTGGCACCCCAGGGGGGGTGACCCTGTTCTGCCCCGTGTCCCCCCTGCCATGAGCTGCAGCCACTGCACCAGCCCTGATGTGCCGGGGTGCTGAACAGCCTGAAAAGCTGGCAGTCCCTGAGAGCCCACGAACCACGGGCAGGGTCTTTGCGGGGGGGCTCGGCACAGCTTGGGGGTGGTCCCTGTGCCTGCCCTGGGGCTCGGCTGGGCTCATCCCTGCATGGCACAGCCCCGACGAGGGACCTGCGCTGAGCACCCACCACTCCTCCAGGTCCCCGCCACGGCCCAGCCCCGGCAGCCTCCACTACTCGGACGAGGACGTGACCAAGTACAACGACCTGATCCCCGCCGAGAGCAGCAGCCTGACGGAGAAGCCCTCCGAGGTCTCCGACTCTCAGGTGACCACCCGGGGCTGCACGTGGGGACAGGGACCTGGGGCAGGGGGATGCGAGGGCAGGATGGACGGTGCTGGGAGCCCTCCCTGAGCATCAGCCCTGCTCTCTGCCCACCACGATGCAGGTCCTGGTGCACACTTGGGAAAAGCAATGCTGGTCCTGCTCTCCTGCCCCATCCCGCTTTTTAGGCAGCAGTATCCCCCGTGGCTTCACGGCACGGAGCCAGAGCGAAGCTGGCACAGCCCCCGGCCCGTGTGCTGGGGATGTGGCACCGCGGGGGGCCCCCAAGGGCTGCCGGGGACAGGGGACGGGAGGGCAGCGGGGTTGGGGACTGTCCCGCTGCCCGGTCGCTGGTGGCAACGGCCACGGCTCTGCCAACCCCGCAAAATGGCACCGTTGTCTCCTCCCGGAGAAATGGGCAGCTGTGGCCGGGCAGGAGCGGGGCCGCGGGCATCTCCCCGGGCAGGCAGCCTCCAGGGAGGCCGCGGGAGCATCGTCCCCAGGACGGATGCTGGGTGACATCTGAAAAGATGAGGCTGGAGCCCAGGGGAAGGTCCCGGGGGTCCCCACGAGCAGGAGAGGGACCAGCCCTGGGGGTCCCCCCCCATCGCTGCCTGCGCCGGCTGTTTCCTTTGCCTTTGCGCGGTAGATGCCGGCTCCGCTCCCTCTTGCCTGAACGGGGCTCGAGTGGCTTTTGAGGAGCTGTGAAGAGCGGCGGGAGCTGGCGCTGGCGCGGAGCAGCTTCCCCACCGCCCTCAATGGGCCCTTTGTGCATGGCGAGGGGAAGCTGAATCCAATTACCGCCGGCGGGGAGGCAGGGCCGCCAGCACCCGCCTCCCAAAACCACCCTCCCCGCCAGCCCAGGGACATCGCAGCCTTGGGGACCCCCACCGCGGGGCCCCAGGACCCTGCAACCCTTTCGCGTGAGGTTTTCTTTTGCTTTAACAAGAGGCAGAAACACCCCAGCGGTGCTGTGGCCGTCCCAGTCCCCGAAAGTCTTTTGGGATGTGCTCGCCAGCATCCCCAAAAGAGCACTGGGAAAGCCCACCCTATTTTTGGGGCTGGGGGTGATGCCCCCCACCCCATGCTCACCCCCCCCATCCTGTTCTTTAGGGCAGCGACAGCGAGTACGAGGTGGACCCCGGGCACCAGAAAGCCCACTCCTTCGTCAACCACTACATCAGCGATCCCACCTACTACAACTCGTGGCGGCGGCAGCAGAAGGGCATCTCGCGGGCGCAGGCGTATAGCTACACCGAGAGCGACTCGGGGGAGCCCGACCACGCGCCCCTCTCCAACAGCACCTCCACGCAGCAGGGCAGCCTCTTCCGCCCCAAAGCCAGCAGGACTCCCACCCCCCAGACCCCCGGCAACCCCCCCAGCCAGCCCGGTACCCTCTACCGCCCGCCCAGCAGCCTGGCGCCTGGCTCCAGAGCCCCCATCGCTGGATTTTCTTCTTTTGTTTGATATTTAAACAGAAGCAAAAACAAACAGGAGAAAAAAAATACAAAAAAAAAAAAAAGAAAAAAAGAAAAGCCCCAAGAAATTAAGAAAAAAGAAAAAAGCGGCGAGGGGGAGAAGAGGAGGAGGAAGCAGAAGCCGAAGGGCCCCGGGGATGGCAGCAGTGCCATGGAGGGCAGCGGCCTCAGGCTCGGTGCCACGACGGATGTTTCGCTTTCTTGGCAGCACCGGAGCAGAACGCCGAGCGCCTTCCCTGGGGCTGGGGAGCAAAACCCAGCTCCTCCTTTTGGCCAAAGCTTTCTGCGTTACGGACTTCTCGGCAGAGGTGGGGTGGGAGGGCGCGGGGTGCTGGCAGGATTGCACTGGACTTTGCCCTCCGTACCTGCTGCAGCTGCCCCCGGGCTGCTGGCGGCCTCGCCGGGGTCCCATGGGTGCTGCTGGGCTGCGTGCAGGGGCTCTCGCCGTGCCAAACCCCAGCCCCTCCACCAGCCTCTGCTTGTGGCTCCCCTGGGACACAGGGACGAGCGGTGACAGAGAGACTGCCGACTGCGGGGGAAGAGGGGCTCTGCTGATTGAAACCCTCTGGACATGAAACCCCAAACCTGGAGCCCCCCAGCCCTTGGGAGAAGGGGGCAGCCACTGTGCCAGGAACCCAGGGGGCAATTAATTCCTCCCCCCATGTGCCCCCCCAGGAGAACCCAGGACTTAAACCCCAGGAGAGCCCTGCTGGGGTGCAAGCGGCGCTGATGTCCCTCCAGATTTTGCACACTGGGGCTGTGCAGGGGCTCTGGTGAGGGCTCAAGACGGGGCGATGCGGTGAGCGTAGCCACCCCTCCGCGTTTCTGATGGGTTTTTTAATGGGGTTTTGCGCGGAGGTCTGGGAGCACGAGGGGCACGCAGGGGTGGCGATGCCCAGGGGGGTCTCCGAGGCCGTTTTGGTGGTCTCTGCATAGCAAAACCCCTGCAGTGCCTATTGGTGAGCCAGGCACCAGCCTGGCGAGGCCGCGGCACCCAGGCTGAGCCGAGGGAGATGCCAATAAACAGCCTGAGGATCAGCCCGTCTCGCCTCTCTGTCACCCTGCTGCGGCGGAGAAGGGGCCGGTGGGATGTGTCTGTCTGTCCCCCTGCCCTGGCTGGGCTTATGTCGGCCCTACGGCACTGGGGAAGGAGCTGGGCAGAGTGTGCCGGTGGCTGTGGTGCCGGGATAGGGTCCAGAATAGCACGGGGAGCCGTGATGGCTGTATCCCTGCGTGTTTCCATCCCGGAGCAGTGGGTCTGTGGTTGGAGAGAAAGGGGACCTCGTGGTGGGATAGGGGAGGAGGGAGGTGACCCCACTGCACTGGGCACTTTTGGCAGCGCTGGCACCGAGGATTTCTCCTGGGGCAGTTTGCAGCCGCCCTCGCTGCCTGCTCTGCCCTTCAGGCCTGGCAGGAAAATCCGGGTGACGCACTCGGGTTTCATCGCCCGTCACCCCTCCGGCAGCAAACAGCGTGGGTCTGGAGCCGAGGGCTGGGGAAGGCTCAGCCTGCCCACAGCGCCAGCGAAGCACCGGCACCTGCTTCCGTGGTCGGGGGCTGTTCCCTCGCCGGGGGCTACCAGGACCAGGGGCTGTGGGGTCTGCCCAGCCCCTTGGCGCAGGACCCCGCTACAGGCAGGGCAGGGGCTCGTTCCCCCTTGCGGGCACGTGCCCAGACCCCGACGCCAGCGTGGGCAAGGGTCTGGGGCTGCCAGAGGGAGCGTTTTGCAGGTGCTGTGTTTGGGGACCGGTTGGAGCTGGGGGTGCGTGACCCAGAGCCTCAGCACCGCTTCGCCCATCCCGTGGGCTGGGGAGAAACCGGAGACGCTGCGGTGGCATCGCTCCCGAGCTGAGGCCACGGGCAGAAGGGCTGTCCCCACCTCGTCACGTCGCCATGGCCCCGGGAGCAGAGGGCATTTCTGGCAGGTGACTCATCCGACCTACTTGGGAGCTGGTGCCGAAGGGAATGTGGCACCCAGGAGTGCCTGTCCCCTCCCTGGGCAGCAAAGGGAGCCCCAACGCCCCACTCAGATGGAGACATTGGCGCGGGGGGGCAGAGGGGGGTCCGCGTTTAGCCGGACAAATCCTGCCCCTTGTTTGCAGCCCGGCTCCAGCCCCAGGCATCCCGGCTTGTGCAAGAGAGACCTTCCTCCCACCGGGGCTGGGACACGGAGCCGCCAGAGACGTGGGGCAGAGCAGGTCTGGGGAGTCGAACAACACAGGCGAGCTCCCCGTGCAAGGGACGCTCCCCGTGCAAGGGATGCTCCTCGTGCGAGGGACGCTCCTCGTGCGAGGGACGCTCCCCTCCCGTGCAGGGCATGTGCCAGCCCCGGTGAGCAGCAGCGACCCAGCGAGCACTGACGCGGTCCCTGGACACGTCCCCCATTGCGGGGACAGCAGGATGCAGGTCCCGGGAGGTGCCTGCGTGGGGACTGCGTGTGCTCTCCGGCACGGCGGCGTGCCGCAGCCCCGACAGCCAGGGCAGAGCAGAGCCCAGGCCCCGCTTGCCCACCCTGGCCCGGCTCGTGCCGGGCCATCAGGAGAAGCCAGAGGGTGCAGCAACATCCGCGGCAGGTTTGGAGCTGGCCCCGTGCTGGAAGGTGAAGCCACCGGTGTGGCTGTGGCCGGAGCGCCCGGAGCCCTGTGGCAGTGATGGTGGTGAAGTCGGGATGAGCCCTTTCTGCTCGTGGTTTCCCACGGCTGAAGGATGCAGCACCCGAGGAAGTGGCGGATCCCACATCCCACTGTGGCAGCAGGTTCGCCCTCTGCTCCCTGGGGAACCTCCCTGGGATGGTCTGGGAGCTGCGCACGGCACAGAGCATGGTGTGGGCACAGCAGGGGTGGGCTGAGGGCCAGTGGCACTAGCGGGTGCTCTTGCTTGCCTCTGCTGCCTCAGTTTCCCCACAGCACAGATGTGACCGGACCAGCTGGGCTCGCGGGGGAAGGCCCAGTGCTCCCCGCCGAGCACAGCCACCTCTCTCCCGCCTCGGCTTTCACCACGCTGCTGCCACAAACAGCTCTTTCCAAAAGTCCCTCCTGCCGCCCCGGCTCCTCCGGGCAGGTCTGGGCTGCCTGCGTCCAGCCCCACTGCTGCCTGCGCTGCCGGCTCTCCAGGCTGCTCTGTGCAGCAGACGGGCAGGGCGAGCTGTCGGCAGCCATCAGACCCCGGGGACCGAATTGGCCTTGACGTATCTCCCGACTGCTGCTCGGCGATGGCCCGCGGCTCTCCCAAGGGCAGAGCGCCGCTCGCTTATCAGGGCTGGGCGAGCCAAAGGGGGGCAGAGGGGAGAAGCTGCACCCCCAGACCTCACAGAATCACAGAATCACTAAGGTTGGAAAAGACCTGTAAGATCATCAACCTCGCTGTACGGACAGGGCAGCACTGGAGCGGTACCCGCTTGCTGCCCCAGATGCGATGGGGAGATGTTTATGTTCCAGAAATGGGGGTTGCGACCTGTAAAGCTGGGCTGAATTCCGTGATTTTTTTTTTTTATTATTTATTTTAGCTGAAGCGGCGTTGGTGTTGGAGGAGTCAGGTAGCAACAGTTTATTTTCCAGGTTGAGATTAGATCAAGAAAGGAGTAATCAGAGCAAAGAGAAATGCTTGGTGGGCGGTGGAGGAGAAGCAGCCCTGCAGCCTGGGCTCTCCCTTTCATCCGGATTTCTCCGATTCCTCACCAGCTCCCGGGGCAGAGCCGAATGTCCCCACCTCTCCCTTGCCTTGGGCCGCGGGGACAGGGACAGCCCCTCCTGCCACGCCGGGGGCTAGACGGGTCTCGGCGCATCCTCAGAGCCCCACATGCCTCAGGCCCTGCCACCTCCTGCACCATGCCAGGCTGCGAAGCTCACGGCACGGGCAGAGCTGCCGGCGGTGGGGACGGCAGCAGAGCCCTCCCGGGGTGGCAGGGAGAGGAGAGCGGCGGAGAGGACGGACCCAGGTCTGTGCACCCCGTACCGCGGGCGTAGGTGCCTGGTGCACGCCATGGCACCCTGGCCGAAGGGGTCCCTGTGCCGAAGCTGTGCCAGGGCAGGGGGTTTCCATGGGCACTGCTGTCCGCGGTGAGTCCCCGGAGCAGCCGTGCTACAGGTGGGATGGAAGCCAGGGTGGCTGCACCATGGCCAGGCGATGGGTTCCCGGGCGGGTGGTGGGTTGTGCGAGCCTGTTCCCTGGCACTGCCGGCCAGGGGAGCGTGCCGGCTGGGAAAGGCGGGCAGCTGCACGGAGAATCTGCCCACAGCAGGTTCTGACCTGCGCACAGCTTGTCCTGGCATTCACCCGTGCACCCACGGGTGCCGAGGTGCCAGCGGTGAGCCGGCAGCGCGGTCCTGCCAGGGTGTGCCAGTTAGCCGGATAACTGCTCACCCCTGGGTGAACGGCACGGGGAAGGGGTGAAACCCCACGTCTGTGGGTGCAAGCTGGTGTCCGTGGGCTTGGCAGGGCTCTTGGGGAGGCTTCTGGCAGCAGCCAGCTCTGGGCCCTGGGGCTGGAGGGATCCGGGGGGGGCTAGGGGGGCAATGCCCCATTCCCGGCACCCTGGGGTGTCCGGATGGCGATCCCCATACCCTGCTGCAGCACAGGGGCTCGGGGAAAGAACCCAGCTCGCTCGGCAGCATCTCCTGCGCGGCCAAGGCAGCGTCGGCAGACAAAGCTGGCAGGCGCTGGCGGCAGGAGGAGGGGACGGGGCTGCCGGGAAACTCGGGCGCTTCTCCCTGCCCTGCTTTTCAAAGTGCTTTTCAATCGTTTTCTTCTTTCTTCTCCGCTTTCAAAAGCTGCTGAGAAGCAGTAAAAGGAACCAGCGACGGGTTCAGGAAGGGTGGGAGCGATGCAGCCACCCGCTCCGAGCCTCCCAGCACCCCGACCTCGCTGCCATCTCCGCAGGGCCGGACCCAGCCCCGGGGCTCTGCGTGGCCTGAGCTGCTGTGGAAGAGAAGGGAGGGGGCCCGTCTCTCCCAGGCAGTTTTTCAAGTCGAGTGGGTGCCTGCGCTTCCCAGCCGGAGTTAGGCCAGCCCGCGGGAGCCTTCCCCGGCGGCTCCCACCAGCCAGCTGAGGTTAATCCCTCTTGACTGCGCTGTCTCAGCCAGCGCTGTGCTCCTGTGACAGCATCAGGTGAGGCGAGCGGCGTCGCGCCGGTGCTGTGCCGGCCTTCGATTAACACGCGCTGGCCCCGTGCGAGTGGGTAGAGCTGCCGGCGGGGGCTCTGGCAAACCCTCCTCCTCTTCCTCACCCACCGACAAACCACCGCGGTGGCTCCCAGGGGACCCCTGCTCACCTGTGGGCATGGGGCTTTGCCTCCTGCCTCAGTTTCCCCATATGGAAAGCAAGGAAAATAAAATTTGCCAAACAAACAGGCTGTGAAAATGGCACTGGTGTGAGCCAAGGAAGCAGCACAGCCTGGGAAGCAGACTGCAGGCACTGGCGGAGGCGGGGTGGTGCCGGACACCCGGGCTGCGGGCAAAGGCTGTGCCCTGGGTGGTTTGGCCACGGTGCTCAGCTCAGCGGAGCCTCTCCACCGTGCCAACCCCAGCATCTCTGCAGTGCCACGCTTGCCCCGCTGCCCGCAGGAGTGACGGCTCCGTGGTTATGCCGCGAGCGGCCTCCTGCCCTTCCCACGGAGGGAAGTGTCCGAGCCAGATGAGCCACCAAAGCGCCCGGTGCTGCCCAGGCCCGACTGCCGCCGCAGCCACGGCCCCCCGGGTCGCTGCCGCCGAGTCTTGGGGAACGGAGCGACTTGCACCAGCGCCACGAGAAACCTTCGGTCCCCCACAGCGTCGTGTCCCAGCACCCAAGCCCCGGGGGTCGCAGCATCCCGGGACCCCCCTCGCCACCCGCCTACGCCCCAGCCTGGCTCCCTCCCCAGCGGCGCCAGACGCTGCGGAACACGCAAGAAACGCCGCATTAGGCAGATTGGGGATAATCTCGTCTTTCCCGCCCCTTTTCTCCCACGAAGGTCTCGCCTTACTCCCCGAGAGCGGCTCTGCAGGCCTGCACTCTCCCTTTCACCACATCGCCAGCGCCGGGGGGTCGGGGGCCCCCCGCCACCGCGTCCCGGCCACGGAGCACCCACCCGCCCCACGGCCTGGAGGGGCCCCGCGGCCCCCCGGGGGGGATGGAGCCGGGGGCTGCTGGGGACGGAGAGCTGGGGGACGGCGGAGGGCGAGTAGTGGGTGCTGCAGCCTCGTGGGTGTCACGGTCACGAGTGGAACGGGGACACCGGTGCTGCCCCGGGGCTGAACCCGCCTCCTCCTCCCGGCGGCTCAGTTCGGCTCTTAAATCCCCTTAATGAGTGAGAGTCGGTCGCCCCCCGCCTCCTCCGCCCCCGGCCGCTCTGCCGGGGGGGCAGCCCCCCCGGCTCTGCCCCCGGGACCCCACTCGGGACCCCCCACCCCGCGGATCCCTGCACCCCGCCCACGGAGGGGCGGGGGACCCCACTCGGGACCCCACTCAGTGACACCCGCCCCGCGGGACGCCCCCGGGGCCCCCCCACGCCTGGGACAGGGGTTACCGCCCCCCGCCCCCCGCCCCACGCGGGTTTGAATGGAGGGTGTGGGGGCTGCCCCGTGACGTGGCGTCGCGCCATTGGCCCGGGCGGGGCGATGACATCATGCCCGCCGCGGCGGTAGCGGGGGGTGCGGTTTCGCTCCGGCTCGGCTCGGCTCGGCTCGGCGCGGCGCGGCACGGCTCGGCCATGGGCCGGCAGCGGGTCCCGGGCGCCCAGGTAGGGGGGTCCGGGGCACGCTGGGGGCCGGTTCAGCCCGGCTCGGTTCAGCCCGGCTCGGTTCAGCCCGGCCCGGCTCGGCTCGGCTCGGCGCGGGGGGAGGCAGCCGGGCCCCGGCTCGGCTATTGTCCGGCGGCGGCGGGCGGGGTCCCCGGGGCTGCCCCGAGCCCCGCTCCGGTAGCGGAGCGGGGGCGGCGGTGACACCCCCCTCCCCACACCCACCCACCCCCCCACCACCACCACCGGGGCGTGGGGCCGGTCCGCGGCGCGGGTGGGCGAAGGGGTTAACAGGATGCGGAGCCGTGTTTGCCCAGCGCGGGGCACCGGCCCGGCTCACCCCGCCCCGGCGGCCGCTCGCTGGGGCTCGCCGTGCTGGGAGCCGGCGGTGGCCGCAGCCGGGGCGGTGGCTGCCCGCGGCCCTTCTCGGAAAGGTCGATCCTCCCCGCGCTGGAGCGGGTCCAGCAGCACCCCTGGGCCGGCCGGGGCTGGGCGCAGGCGGGTGCTGAGTCAGAGCCGCCCGAAATCCCCCTCCAGCTCATCCTCCTGCGGCCTGGGGCCGGGGTCAGGGCTTCCCGGCCGGCCCCCCCGCCCCGCTCGCCGTCCCCGGGGAGCGCAGCGGCTCCCACGGGCGCCCCAGAACGCGGGGACCTGCCCGGCTCTGCAAGCCCGGGCTCGGGGCTGGCTCCCGGAGCCGCTCCGGTGCCTGCGGAGCCGGGGGCTGGTGGGCAGCGACCGCCGGCCGGAGCTGGACGCAGCCCGCGCCGCCCTGGTTTGACCCCGGCAGGAGCGGCGTTAAGTATAGATGTTTCCGAGTGCCGAATCTATAGATCAGGGAGACTGTTCTATAGGGAGCCGGGATCGTTAGCAGTCTGGGGGAGAAACTGAGGCACGGAGCGAGGCAGCGAAGGAGCGCAGGTCTCGGCACCCTGGGACAGGGCTTTCGCCCCAGCTGGGCGCACAGTAAACAAGTCTGTTTTGGACACATCTCCCTCGGAGACCGTGGAGTGAATCCAGCTGAGGTTTAGCACCGAGGAGGTTTCATGGGTTTGGGTCCTGGGGGGGAAGAGCAAGGCTGGCCTGAATCCCCATCGCCGGGGCCAGCCGTCCGACTCTGTGCCGCGGGCTCACCCGGTGCTGGGGCTCCCTCCGCGGCCCCAACGGGCAGCCCCGCTGCCGGCAGCGTTGTGCTGACCGTGGCGGTCTCTCCCTTTGTTCCCCAGGTTTTGTCGTGAGTGCATACAACCGGCGCGGTCGCGGGCCCCCCGAGCCGGCCGGCTGCGGGGTGCCAGGCCCCACCACCAGGTAGGGTGCCGCGGCCAAGCCGTGGGAAGCCTGCCTGTTTACTTCCCGTCCACCCCAGCGAAACCGCAGGAATTTGGAGCCCGGCGGAGGTTGGGAGGTCTGTTTAGCCCCGGTATCCTGTAGGACCCCCGCCAGCCCCTGTTGTTGTGAGAGACGGAGCCGGGGCCAGCGAGGAGATAACCTTTCCCCCCCGGAAACGTCCCCTGCTCGCCCTGGAGAGCCGCGGGCCGGTTCGTGGCCCCGTAGCAGGAGGATTTATGGCCCTCTGCGTGTTCTGGCGTGTCCTGCCAACAGTTCCTCACTGAACTCTGGCTAGCTCCCGGTCGTCGGCAGTCCCTCGGGGAGCACTGCTCTGCTTCTGGCACCGGCGTGCCGGCGCTGGGGCGGCGAGTTCCTTGGCTTGGCTCTCATCGGCGTGCCGATAGCCCTGGCGAGAGCCAAGCTTCGGCTCCCACCCCGGCGAGCCGTCTCGCTGGCCCCGGCTCTGACGCTCGCTACCGGCTGCCTTTCCGCTTCCAGAGGCACTGCCTGGGCTGCTCCGCGCATCCCCCAGCTGAACTGCAGCAGCATCCCGGTGCCAGGGACAGGACCAGACCTGTCACCCGCACCGGGGAGGAGGCGGTCAGCGGGGCGCCTGGGCTGCCCGCACTAACAGGACCGTCTGCCCCCAGGCCCCGGGCAGACTCACCGGGGAGCCCGACGCGAGGGTGTGACAGCGGGCTGGTCCCCTCCCCGGGGCTGGCGGTGGCAGGGTGTGATCCGTGCCCTGTCTCCAGCAGCTGTCTGCCAGGCAGCAACATCAAAAGGCCTCCGGAGCCGTATCCCCGGGGGGCAACGCACCAGAAAATGGGGCTGAGCAGCTGGCGTGTCCTCCCTGCCCGGCGTGCGGGTGCTCCCTGGCCCCGGGCAGCACAGGGGGGGCCCAACCGGTCCGGCACAGCCCCTGCCCCAGCGCCCGGCAGGGTGGGGAGAGCATCCTCTGATCTCTGGGCTGGAGGGTGCTGCCTGGGGCGCTCTGCACGGCAAAGCTGGGGAGGCTCGTTTGGAGCCAGCCGGGCCGGCCGGGATGATTTCCCTCTCCGTGGATTTGGCTCTCCCAGCCCGTGAGCGGGACGAGCCAGGGACAGGAGGCGTGGGAGCGCGGCTGGACTCGGCGTTTCCCCCGTGCGCACCCATGCGCTGGCCTCTTTAAGCCACTGCTGCTCTCTGAACCCCGTGGGTGACTGGTGCTGGGTGGGATGAGATGGGGAGGATGCGGGGGTCTTGTGGGAAGCCTGCACCATCAGGGCATGCAGTCCCCGTTGCCTGCCCTGCGCCCGGCCAGCGCTGTCCCACCCTCCACGCTGGCTGCAGGACCCTGCTGTCCTGCAAGCAGACACCCATTCGCAGGGGAAATCGCATCCCCGGGGACCTGAGGCTCTCGCTCCTCGGAGCTCAAAGTCCCAAAGGGCTGAGAGGGCAGGTGGGAAGCAGCGCGTGGTCTGTCGGTTCACTTTATCCCTCTTGTCCTCGACCCATGCTTGCAGGTCCCGTCCCCTCCCCTTTCCCCGAAGCCCTGCTGGGACTTGGGCTCGCTGCCCCAGGACGGGCAGCGCTGCCTGCCAGCCTGCCTGCAAAATCTCTCGGGTTACAGAGTGGCTTTCCCTGGTAGGTAGCTGGAGAGGCGGTGGCGGTGAAGCCGCCTTGGCCTGGTTTCCTTTGTGAAAGTGCCGGCAGTGGGAATGTCACAGGATCCGCTCTCCTCTCCCCGAGCAAGAGGAGGAGAAAAGGGCTCTGTGTCCCGCTCCCCCGGGGCAGGACGGGGCCGGCAGCCGGGCTGTGCGGGCAGCAGCGTCCCGCCACGCTGCCATCGCCTCTTGGGGTGAGCTGGGAGCAAAGCGTCGAGGGACGGGGAGATTTTGGCCACTGTGAAAAGGCTTCGTGGGCAGGAGCGTCGAGGGGGGACGCGGCGGTTTGTTTGGAGGCTGTGACGGTGATGGAGAGCTGCTGGCCGGGGAGGCTGCTGCGGCGCGCCGGTAACGCTCCAACCTCCCGGTGGCCCCTTCGCCGAGGCTTGCAAAGTATCTCGCAAATGCTGAACTTGGCCCCGAAATCTAAATACAAGGGAGGGACAGTCCCCAGATGGCCTAAATCAGCAGCACGGTTGCCTGGCCCAGCTGGGGAGCTCGCCGGGAGTGTTTGTTTTATGTAAAACCAAAGGCTGGAGGAATGCCGGCCTGAAAGGAGACCTTGCAAGGGGAAAATGTCTGTGCCACGCACATGCACACACGCTCAGCTGGGCGTGCGGGAGATCTTGGCGAGGGGAGTGGGGCTCCAGTGAGCTGCTTGTCTGCATTCGGGTGGGGCGAGGAAGGGAAGAAGTCCACTCGCCTCCTGGTTTGAGGGTGCGGAGAAGGTGGCACGGCTGCTCCGTCTTTTCCCCGGGCTGCTGGGGATAAACTGGGGGCTCCTGCGGTCAGAGCCCCCGTGTGCCGTCGCGTCCCCGGGGCTCCGCCGCAGCAGAGACAGGCGGTCGCCCTGCCCGGAAGGGCTCACGCTGCCGCCTCCGCGGGGTGATGGGATCCTGCACGGGGACGGATGGGGAGCGGTGCTGCCGACGCCGTGCCGCGGGGCATGCCTGCCCTGGCCGGCCCCATACGGAAGCTGTGCGCAGCAGAGCTGGGAGGGCTGGGCACCGGGACTTTGCACCCGCATAGGGTCAGAGTCCGTCCTGCCTGCATGGGACCAGCCTGGCTGCAGCCTGCCTGAGGCCCCGCTGCCGCGGCGGGGGACGGACGGGTGTCGCAGGGCAGGTTTGGGAAGGGATGGGGGGCGGGACCCCTTCCCCAGCTGCGCTGGGAGCTGGGGGGCAGATGCTGCAGCTCCCTGCGGTGTCCGGCTGAGCGGGTACAGGGCTGGCTTGTGTCGGGACCACGCTGCCATCGCTGCCCGTGGGCTGTGGGGCCGGGGCTCGCTTCCAGCCAACCCCACAGAGCCATTCAGCCGCACCCTGGGGCTGGGTGGGCAATGAGGGGGACATGGCCCCCATTCTGAGGCTCTCTGAGAGGAGAGACATCAGTCCCTTCCCCGTGTGTGTCGTGGGGCCGCGGTGTCGCCGGCAGTGCCCGAAGGGAGGAAGCGGGTGGCCATGAGCCCTTCCTCCCTGTCAGCCTCTCCCGGGACCACCTGGGGCTGCCTGGCGCCGGGGAAGCGCGGGATGCGGTGACGTGGTCTCTGTCCTCGTCCCCTCCTGCGGGGCCACGGGCGCTGGGCTGGACCGGGTGGCCGGTGGCACTGCGGTGGCCCTGGGAAGGAGGAACATGCCTCTCTGCATCCTGGTCAGCCGGGGACCTCATCATCTCTGCCGCCGGCTGCCACCCCTGAGTCACAGCGGTGACGGTGAGGTGGCCGGGGAGGGTGGGCATGGCCACGTGTGGGCTCAGCGCCGGGGTGCAGCGAGGAGCAGCGTTGGAGGGCTTTGGGGTGCTCAAGGGCAGCAGCAAGGCTGCGTCCCTACGGCCCCATCCTGCCAAGCATGAAGGGGTACCCGCGGGGTGCCTGCCCGTCCCAGCTCCCCCCGGCACGCAGTTTGGCTGGCGGTGCCTCCCGGGGGCTCTACGCCCTCCTCTCACGCTTCCTGCCGTCTGTTTCCAATTCCTCCTGGCGTCTGCTCCTCCCTGCTTTCTTCCAATTAAAAAAAAAATCCCAGGCATCTTCTCGGCGTGCAGCTCCCAGAGGCTCGAATGCTGCTGTGCCCTGCTCCGGCGGGCTGGGCTGGGTGGGGAGGTGACGGTGAGTGCCCGCGGTGCCCTGCGTCCCTTTTGGTGCCTGTTCATAAAGGGGTACAGGGTCCGGGATCGTCCTGCAACATCCCTGTGCCCAGGTCTTTCTCCTGTGGTCCTTTCTGTAGGTCTGCTCTGTGGACAGGGTCTGGGACCCGCTCGTTTAGGGGCTGTGGGGAGCTTAGGGGTGTCTGGGGACCCGTCCCCCTGGGAGCGATGCCCTGCGTGGAGGCTGCTCCCGTGGGAGCAGAGCAGCTGGAGGGTATGGGGTCACATTTTCCAGCCTGGCGGGGTGAGGGCTGGTGTCGGCAGGGCCATGTCCTCGAAGCCTGACCATGTCCCTCCTTCCTGTCCCCTAGGAGTGACCTGTCCGTGACGCCGGTGGGAGCCCAGTTGCACAGCACCAGGCGTGAGCACCGGCCGGGTCCGTGGGACGCGTGGCTCCATCTCGGCTGCCCCGGTGCAGCGCGGCACAGCCCCTCCCCGCTGCAGCGATGCCGATCCTCAAGCAACTCGTCTCCAACTCTGCCCACTCCAAGCGGCGCTCGCGGGCCGACCTGACGGCCGAGATGATCAGCGCGCCGTTGGGGGACTTCCGCCACACCATGCACGTGGGGCGGGCGGGGGACGCCTTTGGGGACACCTCCTTCCTCACCAGCAAGGCTGGGGAGCCGGGGCCAGAGGCAGGCGAGGAGCCGGGCGCCTCCAAACCCAGCCTGCTCTCCCGCCGCTTCCGCAGCAGCAAACGCTCGCAGTCGGTGACGCGAGGTGACCGGCGGGACATGCTGGGTTCGCTGCGGGACTCGGCGCTCTTTGTGAAGAACGCCGTCTCCCTGCCCCAGCTCAACGAGAAGGAGGTGGACAGGAGCGCGGGGCAGCTGCCCAAGAGCCTCTCCTCCAGCCCCGTGAAGAAACTGCCCGAGGAGGTGAGCCCCGAAGAGCAGCAGCGCCCAAACGGGGCGGCCGCCGGGCCTCTCAGCCCCGGCTTGGACGAGCGCGACTTCGGGGACATCACGGAGCTGCCCGTCGTGGTGGCCAAGAGCGGGGCGGGCATGAAGCACGCCGAGTCCATCATGTCCTTCCACATTGACCTGGGGCCCTCCATGCTCGGGGATGTCCTGAGCATCATGGATAAGGAGCAGTGGGAGCAGGACGAAGACCCCGAGGTGGAGGAGAGCCGCGAGGAGGAGGTGGATGCCGCCCTGCCCGGCTCCCCGGCGGCAGCAGCAGCCCCGTTGAGCCAGAGCCCGTCCCACAGCACCGGCGGCCGCTGCCCCAGGGACAGCAGTTCGGCGTCCAGCTGCACCTCAGGGCCAGAGGAGCGCAGTCCTGTCCCTGGGCCACCAAGCCACCGGGGCCCCCCGAAACGCCCCGACAAGGAGTTCTCCTTCGCTGACGAAGACGACGACGAGATCAGAGTATAAAAGGCAGGCGGACGAGCCAAGGGGTCTGGTTCTTATTTGCGGTTGCTTGGACACGGGGCCGAATACCCCGGTGCTGCAACGGGTGGCACTGGGGAAGACTCAACTCCTCACTCGTTCCCACTCCCCGTCCGGCGGCGGACGTGCCGCAGCAGGACAGCACTCTGCTCCCGGGGATGGGGCATCCCCGATGCCTCTTGGCTCCCAGAGAGTTCCAGCACATCCCGGGAGGGGAAAGCAGACTCGATTTCGGTTCTTTTTGTTAGACTTTGGATATTAGCTCTTTTCTTCCCCCCCCCCCCCCCCCCCCCCCCCGCCCATGTAAAGCAATATAGGCTCAAACAAGACGAGGCTTTGAAGTTTTTAGCCCCTGTAGTAATATATTTTTTTTGTTTGTTTTTCCGCCGTATGGTTTTTACTGTTCTCTGATTTGTACTTAACTTTCTCTACTCTCACTTTTGGTTTTAACGGAGGGGAGATCTCCCATGAGGAAGGACATGGCTCTGGAGCTCAGAGCGGGCCCAGGACTGTGGGCAGCTCCAGCTCCTCAGGTTTCCTGGGGACTTTCTGCAGACCAAGAGCCTCCGGCCCTGTGCCGCGGCGGGAGCTCACTCCCCATCCTTCTGATGGATGGATCCATCCCCGATGTCTGACCCTCCAAACAGCCTGGGGGTCGCGGGGATGCCCCCTGGCCAGCCCTGGCACTGGCAGCTCCCGGGGATGCTGATGGGAGCGTGGGTCCGTTCCCCATGGGAGGAATGCCTGGGACCCGCCGTGAGCCAGGGCGAGCCCCGGTGTCCTGCGTGCCCGGCGGCCGCTGTCGCGGGGCCGATCTGGCTGGGCAGTGCCGACGCTGGCCTGGTGCAGGCGGGTGGAAGAGGAGGGTTTTATACCGTGTATGTACAAATGCAAAGAATAAAAGGAAATGGTAGTGACAGCAGTGCCCTGAGTTTCTGGGGTACAAGACACCTGGGTGTTTGCATAGGTGGGGACTGGTTTTCTGCGTGCTGCCAGTGTCCCCAGACCCTGGCGTGCCACCTCCACCTTTGCCGCCTGTCCCTGGCTAGAGTCCTGCCTGGCGGCTGGTCCTCTGGCCGGCGTTTCGGCACCTGCAGTGGCCGTGCTTTATCTGCCCGTCGCGCGGGGCTGCCTGCAGCGGGAGGAAGCGGGCGAGCTCCCACTGGCCGGATCTGGCTCCGGGCTGGGACCCTCCGGCCAGGCCGGTTCCTGCCAAGGGAGGGCTCTGCCAAGATGCCGCTCTGCTCCCCGCGGCCCCGCTCCCTGCCAGCCGGGGAGGAGGGGAAGGTGATGGCCGGGCAGGACTGGCTGTCCCTGCTCCCACGGGCTGGGGGCCAGGGCTGGGGTTGCTCTGGGTGCTCCCGGCCCCATGGGGTTGCTCTGGGTGCTCCCGGCCCCATGGGGCTGCCGTGGCCCCTGCCAACCCCAGTGAGGGTGGGTGGTGGAGGGGCCGCATCTGGCGCGGTGAGCAGGGTGGGTGGCTCCCACCCCATGGCCGGCTTCCCATGGCTCAGCCCCCAGTGCGAGCGGGGCTCTGCCAGCATGGAGGGTGTCTTCCCTCCCCGGCCCCACTGGTGGAGCTGGGCTATGATGGGGCAAGGTGCTGGGAGCAGCCTTGGAGCCATTCCCCCAGAGGGTGCGAGCACAGCTCTGCTGGGAGCACAGGCCAGGCTCTCCTCACTGGTGGATGAAGAGGAAAGGATATGGCCCTTCCAACATCTCTTAGCTCTAGGAGGGGCTGGGTGCCCCTGTCATCCCGGAGGGATCTCCCCTGGTGAAGCCGGTGGGAGCGAGAGCGCTGTGCCGCGACGGAGACACAATGGGGTCCTGTGCGCGCGCCAGGGCCGACACAACACCCCACGGCGTGGGACATTGGGCTATTGTCCGGGCTGGGGAGAACAACAGCAGCTGGTGGCTCTGAGCTCACCGGGCTGCCTCTGCCCCGGCTGCTGCAGCACAGCCCCCCCGCCCTGTGCCAGGGTCCCGGGGCCGCTGCCCCTGCTCCTGCTCTGAGCACCCGTCCCCTGAGCTGAAGGTGCTGGTCCCTGCCTCCTGGGAGGTCACCTGGATGGACCTGGCTTCTCTTGTCCCTTAATGATGCTCTGACGTGAAGCAGCGGGGCTGGGCAGGTCGCTGGGGTTTGCACCCCCTCCCGGGACCCCCTCGCTCCCCGGGGCCTCACCGGTGCTGCGGGGAGGGGAGAGGCCCTGGGGCAACCGGGCACTGGCTGCCTGCAACCATCACTTGGCAATCGCGATCTTTGTGATGCCTGTCAGCTCCAGCCTCCCACTCGGCAGCACCGCGCTGCCGCAAGCTGATGGGGCAGAAAGTGCGCGCTGTCTGGCTGAGCACGCACGGCACTCGGCCCCGCTCGACGGGATGGGATGGTGGCTCCAGCACACCGCGAGTGACTGAGCACGGGGCCAGCGCAACGGGTCCCGGGCTAGTGGGGAGTAATGCCAGCACCACTGCAATGCCAGTAGTGTCTGGCCAGTGCTTGCTGCAGGGGAGGGCAGGTCAGCCAGGCTGCACCCGCAGCCTCCCCAAAACCCCTCCACCTGCACGGCACGGGGTGGGCATCTCAGTGTGGGACCCGGTGTGTACACAGGATGTGTACATGACCGCTCGGTGCTGGGTGCACAGCACCTGATGCAGGGCTGTGGCTGCGGCACCCGCAGGCAGCGCTCCGGCAGACGGGCAGCGCTGGTCCAGTGCATTTATAGCTAGTGACAGAATGGGAGCAGGTCTCCATCCCCGATGTGTCAGGCCACGTCGCTCCGGGCGCGTGCTGGGGATGTGCATGGCCACGGGAGCCGCATGATGGAGGAGCGTCAGGTTAAACCTGTGCGGTCTTTTCTGGGTGGCTCCCCGGCAGCCCCGGGAAGCAGCGTGGCACCGTGGTCGTGCCCGGCACGTGCCGCTGCAGCCTGGCATGCGTGCAAGCCCCCAGCGTGGCAGCAGGGACCAAAGGGGCTTCTCATCGGGGCATGAGGTGTGACGTGGCTGTCCCCACCAGGAGCCCCGGGCCGTGGGTCTGTCCCGCTGAGCACCAGGCGCTGGAGAGTGGGGCTGGGGATGGTGCTGTTCTGCACCCAGCAATGCTCGAAGCACTCAGAGCACAACAAAAACCACGCAGGGTCCGTCCCTTGCTATCTGAGCATTTAGTTACAGCACTCAGGCCGCATTCGGCTCTGTTTAAGGCTGAGCAGCAGCGCCGGTGTGAGGGGGTTAACCCAGCTCACGGCCAGCCCCGGCAGACCCCTGCTCCGGGAGATGCATCCAGCTGCTCTGCCCCAGAGCCGGGGCTGGAGGAAAAGCAGATGTCAATGCAGAGAGGCAATCGCGGGGGATGCGATGGGGGCCTGGGGCTGAGCTCCCCGCAGCTGGGCTGCGGCACCAGGCAATCACGGCTGCAAATTGAGATCAGATGTGGGCAGCTTCTCTCTCTAAATGGAGGGCTCAGTGCTGCTGCTTGGGGTGGTTTTGCTCTGGCTTGGGGAGGAGGAGGAGGGTTTTTCAGTATTGCTGAGGCCCAGGGTGGCTGCGGTGACCTGCAGAGCGTGGGGCTCCCTTGGGAGACCTGCGCTTTTCTTGGGCAGCCCCTTTGCAGCCCTGCACGCTGCCTGGGCTGGGCGGGAGGTGCCTTGTGCTGGAGCAGGGGTGATGCAGGAGCTGGTGGCTGGTGTGGAGAAGATCAGGTTTGACTTGGAGGCTGATGTGGAGCAGCAGCAAGGAGCTCAGCCCCTGCCCTTCCCGGGTATGGACAGTAAGTTGGGGACAAGGTCTTGTGGCATCCTTGGAGGGTGACAGGGGTGCAGGAGGTGTTGGGGTTCTCCTCCTTGCTGGTGCTCCTGGCTCTTGCTGTGCCCACCCACCGTGGTGCCTCTGGTCCTGCCTCCTCCCCGGGCTCCTGCCGGAGGCCAGGCTGGCTCCGGGCACTGTTCCCTCAGGGATGCAGCTGGCACAGCTCTGTAGGCACTGCTGGCAGAGCGAGCCGAGGCGCTCTTGCCTTCAGTGGCGTGGTGGTCCTGGCACTGGGGCTGGCAGGTGAAGCTCTCCCTGCCCTGCTTTCCCCTGCAGAGCTGGGAGCGGCTGTCTGCAAGTTTTTCCATCGAGGGCTGTGCACCAAGGGTGAGTGCTGGGAAGGGATGAGGATGGGACCAATGCCACCCTGCAAGATCCTGGGAATGCCACGGAGCTGGCCGGGGCCCCCCTCCGCTCCATGAGCAGCCCACATCCCTGGCAGATTGCTCCATGGCCCTGTGGCCGGTGGCTTGGCAGGTTTTGGCCCAAAATGCTAATGCTGCTTGGAGTCTATCACTCCCTTCGGCCCTTTGGATGGGTTGTCCTACCCCTTCTGCACCGGGGAGGGCCTGAACACCTCCAGGGCAGCCAGACCTTGGTAGTGCCCGGGGGACCGTGCCCCATGCACCCAGTGAGTGCTGCAAATCTCCTCCACATCCAGGAAAGTTCCTGCTGGCATGTCCCGAGCCAAGGAGCTGGGGGATGCTGGGGTGGGGGGTTCCCGGGTGCGGGAAGGGCTGGAGGAGCTGCCCAGGGCGCATCCCGGCTGCTGGGGGGCTGCGATGGCGGGGGCTGCGGGGCACAGGCAGGCTCCCACAGCGGGTGTGTGCCGGGGCCAGGCGTGCGGTGCCCCTTCTGGCACGTCGGCGGGGCGAAGACGGTGGTGTGCAAGCACTGGCTGCGCGGGCTCTGCAAGAAGGGCGATGGGTGCGACTTCCTGCACGAGTACGACTTGACCAAGATGCCCGAGTGCTATTTCTACTCCAAGTTCGGTAGGTGAGGGACCGGGTCAGGGACCCCAGTGAGCCTCTCCCACCCCAGCACCCGTGTCCCTTGGGTCTGGCCTCGAGCAAGTGCCTGATGCCACCTCCTGTCTGTGGGAAGAAATGCCATTGGCACCCACCCAGGGCCACCATTCCCTGGGCCAAGCCTGGGTGCTCCTGGGGCACCTCGGTTCCTCCCATCCAGCCCATCCTTGAGTGTTTTCCACTGTGTTTGGTTTGAGTGAGCGTCATCCCACCCACCCCACCCCTTGCTCCTGCAGGTGAGTGCAGCAACAAGGACTGTCCCTTCCTGCACATTGATGCCACCACCAGTACCACAGGCTGTCCCTGGTACGACCGTGGTTTCTGCAGGCATGGTGAGCTGCTGGGGTGGGTGCCGGGGTGAGCAGAGGCTGCCACCTCCAAGGTGACTGAGCCAGAGTGGGGTGAACCACCGTAAATTGTCTGGGGACTGCCTGGGAGTGGGACCAGGTGCCCGGTGGGGATTTGGGCTTGGGGCAGCAAAGACCCCATGGAACTTAAGGGGACCGGGGCTGCTGCAGAAAGCTGGGCTGCCGAAACCCCTGTGGGGCAGGGGGTGTGCTGCTGCGTCCCTGTGAACGGGAACCTCTCCTCTGCGTGGCAGGTCCCCTGTGCAAGTACAAGCACACGCGGAGGGTGATGTGTGCCAACTACCTGGTCGGCTTCTGCCCAGAAGGACCCAAGTGTAAATTCATGCAGTACGTATGGGGCAGGCTGGGGGGCAGCTCAGCATGCAGCCGGCCCGGGACAGTGGGAGACAGCCCCCTCTCCAAGGCTGCAGAGGTGGCCATAGCCCTTGCAGTGTCTGGGTCAAGGACAAGGGTGCTTTAGGTCTTTGCCTGAGCTAACTGGACCCCTCTGGTCTCTTCTCATGTCCAACCTGAGCTGGTGACCACAGGGTTTGCAGTGGGTGGGCAGGGGACAGCCCTGGTCCCCATGGGGATGCCTGTACCAGCTGCCTGAGCCCCGGGACAGCCTTGACAGGCCGTGGGAGCCATGGGGGGATCTGGGGGTACTGCTTGCCATGTCCCAGGAATAACAGCCTGTCCTCTGTGTCCCTCTCCAGCCTCAAGGCCGGGTTGATGACGAGCAGCATGGATCCATCCAAGGTGATGCAGGGAAGGTCCTATGCCATTCCCTCTTGAGCCAAAGCCATCTTGCTCTGTGCCTCTGCCCATCAGGGTGATGCACCAGCTGTCCCTGCCCCATGGCTCTTGCTTCCCTTGCTTCTGCCCCAGCTCTTGTGGGAGCTTGTGGGACAGCAGTGGCCAACTGCCCCTCCTGCCCTGTGTTCTCCCAGGGAGTTGGCTGTCCTTGGGGGCTGGCAGAGCTGGATCTGGCTGCCGGTGGGGAGAGTGGATGCAAGGATGTGCCACCCATGGAGGCCCCTCTACCAGTCACTGGTGCTACCCAGCACCTGACAGCGCAGCTGTGGGACACCAACAGCTGCCCCCCAAGCCCAGAGAGCCTGCTTGAACGAGGCATCTGCTTCAAGGTGAGTGTTTCTGGGACTGGGAGGCCTGGGAGCAACCCAGTCTCACCTTGGAGGGAGGGTAAAGCGCTGTGGCGAGGGGCAGCATGCGGTGTGGGGACTCCCACAGCGCTCTCGAAATAGCTTCTTTGACTAGAGATGTCCGTCTTCTCCCTGGGCTGTGTTTCTTGGCCCTGGAGCCTGCTCCTCCCCTCCCCGGGCAGCTGGGGTGTGAACCTGCAGGAAAGAGGCTGTGCTTGGGTTGAAATAATCTGACTACGAGTGATGGTGGGGAGAAGGGACTTTGGTGATGATAAATGCTCGGCACACAGTGGAATGGCCCGCAGAGCTGCGAGCCCCTCACACCCCTCTGGGTTGGGTGTTTGTTGCGGTAGGTCTTGGGCTACTGTTTGTAGGAGAGAGCCGTGCCACAAGGCATGGCTCCATTAGCCCACTTGCTGGGAAATGATGGGACAAGGAATGCGTGGTAACTCAGCACAGGGTCGATCAGCACAAAACTGTTGGCTGCCTCACCCTGTCCCCCCAGCGAGGACAGGAAGGTCACTACGCCAGCAAGTGTGGGAAGACACAGCTGGAAATCCTGCCGGGGAAGTGACTCGAGTGCTCCTGCAAGGACTGTGGAAGGAGGCCACCGTAAAGTGCGATGGAGCCAGCCAGACGGCTACTAGGGCAGTTGCTGGACTAGAAAAGCCAGTTGGTTTTGCTCGGCACCGGTTCTCGCAGCTCTTTGCACAAGCAGCAGAGAAAACGCAGCTTCCCTAATGCAACTAGAATTGGACTCTTCACAGCTGCCCCTGCTCCTGCCTGCCTGTGGACTGGAGCAACTGGAGCGGTCGCTGTGCAATCACAGGTTTGAAGGGGTGTGGGACCAGCTTGTGCGGGGTCCTGGGCAGAGGAGGGTGTGCTAATCCCCTGTGAAGGGGTGGACAAGAAGCACCAAGTTTGAGAACACACAGTACCAAGCAGGAAAGGAAAATTCACAAAGGCTTTTATTGCTGGGAAGAGGGTGTTTTTGGTTGAAACACCTCTGACACAGTACTACTGCACTGCTCTTTGAATAAAGAGTTCAGATTTTTTTCTTGGCTTTTTTTTTGTTTTACCCTTCATGCCTGTAACATGACCAATCCTTTTCCAGACATGTTTGGTGATGGCAGGCTACAACTAGCACTCTCATAACTGTCCTCGTTTGTCTGATGCAGACATGGGTTTGCCCTTTGGGCACAACAGCTAATCCAATGGATTTTCTTCCTCCAGAAATAGGGCGCTGCAGTCTGAGCTGCTGCTCTAACGACTTCACAAAGGTCCTTCCCTCAGAGCCTGGGCAGTCCTGGTGGGTGCCAGGGGCCCTCTGTGGAAGGGCCCTGCAGGGACCACCCTTCTCCTGCCAGTCGGTAGTGAACCCCATTGTGCTTGCTGCGGAGAGGGGTAAGTAAAAGCTGGGCTGTGCTGGGCACAACTGCTAACTTAAAGGGAATGGTTATCCCAACCTAACCCCACCCTTCCACAACCCATCACAAACCTTACTGCCAAACGCTCAGACTACAACATACACATTGATTAATCTATATTAACAGCCCAGGTCAAGGAGTTGTCCTGTGTCTGGTGTCCCAAAGTGAGAGATTTGGGCTCCTGCAGACTACAGGAGCCCTGCGGCATGCAGACCTCTGAAGGGCGGCTCTAACACTTTATTCTTTCAGTACTAAATACAGCCTGAACCACAGAGCAGTGGCTGCAGGCTGTTACCGTCAGTGTCACCCCTCTGTCTGCAGGAGGGTAACTGAAAAGCAGCCCTCTTGACAATTAAAGAACCTGTTTCTGACAGTAAATGGGCCTCTGCTGGTTTGAATCCCTGTTGGGACACTGGTCCTGAGCACTTCTGCTGACTCTCAAATATTTGTGACGGTTCCTCGGGTGCTGTTCCAGCTTCTTCAGTGGTATTTACGCCAGCGATGACACTCTAGAAAAACAGGGCGGGTGAAAAAAAAACACAGAACAGTGTTAGCACAGCGCTATGCTTGGGGACAACGTGAGTGTGCTCTGCCCAGCAGCAATGAGCAGGAGACTGGCTGCAGCCTACTCTGTTTCTGTGCTGTAGAGCTGTGCATGAGAGCAAATCCTGCTGGGAAAACTACACAAACACCAGTAAGTCCCTTGTCAATTAACAGTAAATCCAGGGAATGGGTGCTTAGTGTTGGAACATCTCCTCCCTCTGCTTTGCACAGGGTTTAAAAGTGCTCCTGACGGTTCCTGGTGCACTCCAGGGAGAAGCTGTGAATCAGCAACTGTTATTAGCTAAATTCTTCTGCCTACCTAGGCCAGATCAGAATACTGTTCTCTGAGCTCTGCTATTAGTCTTAACTGTGAAGTATTTAAACTATTTCAGAGCTTGAATTAACATGAATGGCAAATAGACTTTCCACCTGCTGCAAAAGGGGGAATTGCCTGAAATAAGACGGATACCAGGAAGGAAATCTTACTGATGTGCTGATAGTTCCAGCCATAGCTGAGAAGGCAGTACCCAGCCAGCAGCATGGAGATCCCAGCTGGTCCGCCCCTCTTCACGTTGATGTATTTGTCGTAATAGCTGCTCCAGGCTGTTGGAACAGAAATGCAAGGGTCAAATCACGTGTAGGTCTTAGGGCATTCACTGGTTTCCATGTTACTTTCCAAAGCCAAATGGTTGGGTCTATTTATTTACTTCTTTATAAAGACCCAGACTGGCCACTTGGACCAGGCTGCAGCAAGTAAATCAGGTAAGTGGGACAATTCTGCCCCAAGAGTGGGGAATTTAGCCTTACCTTTCTGCACTCCTCCAAGCAGCCCCTGAGGAGATAAGTTGCAGGTGGCCAGCCATGTGGGCAGCTCCCCCAGCCTTACATCCATCAGACGCCTTGCTGAGAGGGGACCTGTGCGATGAGAAGTTGAGTGGTCAAAGGCAGGAAAGCAAGGGCAACATGTGCAGTGCTCTCGCATTCCCTGTGCCGGGTGGTGAGCACAGAGCCAGTATCTGGTACAGCTGCAAGAGATGTGGGCCTGACTGCTCAGAAAGGAAGAGCGAATTGTCTCTCCCACAAAGTGAGTTGGCTCCGCCAGCCCAAACATGCAAGAGCCTGTCTTAAACCTAAACAGAAATGTAAACCATTGGTTTTGCAGGCTGGAGGGTTGGACAGTTAACCTCCTTGGATCCTTCCTGGATCATTTTCTGGACAAGCCCAACAGCTTAGCGTTTCCTACCCCTCCTCTCCCACTCACATTGGACAGTTTAGCTTGACAGCACAGTAAATCTCAGCAGCAGAAACTTTTGTTTCTCATGTTACCTTGCTGTCCCTCTGAGAAATTGCCCTTTGGTGTCTTTGTTGTCATCCCCACGTCTTCTTGGGAAGGCTTCCCGGGAAAAATACTCAGCCCATCATAATTAGGATACAAGTCTGGAAACCACTCGAAGCCCAGGGCACCTGCTGGCGTGCTCCTGCCAGAGCCCTGGGAGGGACAGATGGGTTGGCTTTTGGAGGTGTGGAGCAACAACTGGCGCAGCGCCAGCTCGGTGTCTGTCCTCGCATTCAGGATGGGCTCAGAATCTACAGCCATCTGCTTCTTGCTCTCTGGAAGCTTTTGTATGCTGTTTAGGTAATTTTTGGATGTCCCTTCATTGTGACCTCTGAAACCCTCTATCACTGACAGATGGAGGTTCTTGGTATGCAAAGCAGAAAGAGGGGCTTTATATTCCACACCAACTTCTAGGTACAGCTGCTTCTCTTCTGTCACAGTTTTATCTACTCCCTCTTGCTGAACGAGGTCACCAGGGCTACTTCTGCAGTCAGCTTCAGGGGCATCTCGAAGTATGTGTGTTTTCAGTGCCTTTAAACTACTGCTTTTTTCTCCCTTTGAGCTCGCAGACGCATTCTCCGCAGCTTCAAGGCTGCGTGTCTCTGTGTTTGCAGTTTCTGGAACAGTTATTCCCTCCTGTGGGTCAGGTTGGGCTGCATTGGTGTGGTCAGCAGCACTGGCTGGATCTGGCCCTTCCACAGGCGACCTGTGTGTATTGTGGCTTCCTGCTGAAACACCCCTGCTCCTGGAACTGCTCTTCTCCCTGATCACCCTGGCACGGTGCTTCTCTATTACTATTTTCACTCCGTTACTCAGCTTTTTGGGTATATCTTTAACCTCTTCGGGGAGCAAATCAAGGGACTTGGCTATGTCCTCTATCGTCGGCTCCACCTTCCGCTCTGCGTGGCGTCCGTCGGGCTGGTGGCGAAGCCCGGGGCCGGACCCTCCACCCTGCTCGGCCCCGGCCTTCTTCCCCTTCCGGGCCTCTGCAGCCGTCTCCGCGCGTCCCGCCGCCGCCTCCCGGGGGACCGCGCAGGGCGGCTCCTGGCCCACGCCGGGGCTAGGCGGCCGCTTGCTGCTCTTACCAGCCGCTCCCGCCCGCGGCTTGCTGCCTGCCCCCGGCCCGGCGGTGGGGCTGGCTCCGTCCGAGCCAGAGCCGCTCCCGGGCGCGGGGGGGCCGGCGGCCGGGCCGGGGCCTAGGCCTGGGCCCGGGGCGCTGCCGGGGGCTGGGCTCGGCGCGGCCTTGCAGTGCGGGAGGTGGATGCGGAGCCGCTTGAAGGGCTTGTGGCAGTGCGGGCACAGCTCCCGCCCCGGCGGCGCGGCGGCCATAGCAGCACCGCGCCGCCGCCCTCCCGGGGCCGCTTTTCCGTCAGGCACCGACACCGCCCCCAGTGGGGGCCTCGGCCGCGCGTAGTGCGCATGCGCGCCCGCCCCGCCCCGGCGCACGCTGTGACGCAACAGAGGGGCGTGGTTGTCCCGGAGAGGGCGTTGCGCGTGCGCAGGACGCGGAGACGCCGGAAGCGGCGGTTGCAGCCGAGCGGGGGACGTCTCTCCTCAGCGGTGGGCGGCGGGCCGCGCCGGGCCAGGCCGCACCGCAGCCTCTCGCCTTGCTCCGTCCCGCCTCGCAGAGCTCAGCCCAGCCCGCCATGAGCTGCCGGCAGCCGCTGCCGAGCGAGCGGGGAGCCAGACAGAGGTGAGGGACGAGCCGGCGCGGGGGTGGGGGAGGGGAGCGCGGCCTGAGGGGAGGCGGTGGTTGGGGAGGGCGCCCGGGGCGAGGGGCAGGGGCTCGGCCTCCGGGGGACAGCCCCTCGGGCACCGGAGGGGGAGGTTTCGGAGCGTAGGGGGTATGTAGCGACCGGGGGAGCGGGGCTGGCGGGCGGGAGGAGGAGGTGAAGGTGGAGGATGGCTTACGCTGCCCTAGAGCGGTTGGCTTGAGCAAGAGGGTGCGCGGGAGGGGGGAGCTGCGAGGGTGAGGGGTGGGGGGGAGAGGGGAGGAGCGGCCCCCTGATCTCTGGAAGGGGTTAAACTGGGGCTGGGAGTGTGGCGGCGGTGAACGTTAAAGGTGTAGCCGGGGGGGCGGTCGGCTGCGTTCGGGAGATCAAACGAGCGTAGAGAATGCAGAGGATAAGGGGCCTCGCGGTGTTCTGGAGGGGCATTTCTCCGCTTGGTGGGAAAGGGGAGGAGGTAGGTCCTGTCTAGGCGGAGGATCTGGGGTGGGGGGAGAAACAGGCGGGGCCGTGAAGCGTGTAGGAGCTGGGTTGTGAGTGCCCAGAGTATGTGAGGTGGCAGGGCAGGCCGTGGGGGATGGAGGTGTTGCGTTTGTTTGTGGGCTGGAGGCGTTAAGAAAAGGAGGGATCTAGAGGTAACGCAAATGTGGAGCGCGGGGGAGGGAACGTCCCCTCTAAGAAGAGCGATCCTACGGGGAGAGAACCCGATGGACTGTGGTGGACGTCGGCTGAGAGCGCTGTGGGCATCCCAGGGAGGGGAGAGCTGGGAGGCAGCTCCTGGTCTGTAGGCGTGGACCAAATACTGGCAGCTGAGTCTGCTGCTGAAGCTTTTCTGTAAGAAAAGATTCGGTTATAAATACCTCACTTGAATCTGTTTTGACTCATTTGAGTGTGTATTAATTTTTAGCTACCAAAACAGCTCCATCCTATATTTTGGATAGTGCCGAAGTCCCAGTTGACTTGTGGTGTTTGTATTGTGGGAAAAATTATTTGATATTAGCATTAAAATTTTGTGGACAGTGAGAGACGTTGGTTCGCAGGGATTCTAGGTTGCTGTTGTTGGTCAGTTGCTGTGAAGCAGCACTGATGTCATAAGAGGATGGCAAATATAACAGAAACAGGGGAGGGTTTGTCTTCCTTGAGGTGTTTTCTGACAAAACTTTCGGCATGGAAAATAATGTTGCTCAGGAATGTGATTTGACTTCAAATGCTGTCAGAGTGGAGAGACTAAAGAAAGTCATTGAAGGCGCTAACTGCAGACTCATGTAAGCAAGATGAATGTAATTGGGTATTTATTGAAAGTGTGGTCACTGCCGCTCTTCCCAGATGATTTTCTCGGCCTGTCAGATGTCATTCAAAGTCCCAGGCTTATTTTCAGACGTGCCTGAGTACTGAGAGCAGTTGCAAGGCTGAGAAGTGTCAAACGAGTTTATTTAGAAAGATGTTCAGCACTGGTTTTAATGGCAGGTATGAGTCCATGGCCCTTAAACTGATATGAAAACATCAGCCTGGCTACTTTGTGAGAAACATGATCATTTTCTCTCTGTTCTGTAGAGAACAGCTAAAAAGAGAATATGAAAGTCCATAGCACATCAGAGGTTTAGATACATCCTTCATTAATTTATCATGTTTTCCCACTTTTTTTGTAGAGTTGCCTTTAGAGAACAAAACAGAAGGTATATCAGTAGATTGCTAATTTTTTTTTTCTCTCCTTTCTCCCTGAACTTTCTTCAGGAAGAGGAGACGGAATGGCAATGAAGATGACGGTCATGTACCCCAGACAAAACGTAGTACCAGGAATACTGTCCTTCAGGACTCTTGGGACACTGAGGTGAGAGCCTTCTGGGGCAAATTCAGTTTCCTTTAATGCTGAATTTAAATAGCGGTTGGAATATTCTGTGAAATTTTATTTGTGGAGAGTAGTTAATGAAAACATGTTTTTTTGTGTTTTTTTTTTTTTCCTTTGTATGTGAAGTCGTGAGGCTTGACTCTGTTATGTACTTCAGAGATTGAAATCTGTAAAATGTGGTTGGGAAATCAGCATGTTTTCCAGTGAACCTGGTTATCTTTGGCCTGAATATTTCTGTTGATGTATTTCATATACTGATGTGTAGCACCCAAGTGAAGATACAAGAAAAGTATTTGCTGCCACTTTTAGTTTTGCTGTCTGAAATGAGGTGTAACATATCCAGGAGATGAGGAGATGACTAGGGTGGATTACAAGCGCGTGTGGTCACTTTGCCTGGCCATCTACTCTTCCAACTTTGCATTTACTTATAGTAACGTGATTATTTGTGGTAGAAAGTCAAAAAGCATTCCAACTAGTGCAATACACAATACTGTTGCAAGCAGTAGCGCTTATCTGATGTTTAAAAAATGCTCCGATAGAGCTCGGCAGTTTAAGCAAGATTTGCTCGTTCACAGCTGAAATACTTGAACTCAAACTATTGGGTTTCTACTCGTGTTTGCCATGATCTTTTGCTGGACGTGGGATAAACACTCGCTTATTCTCATCGCTCACATGACAGGTGTTCTAGGATGGTACAATTTGCTAGCTATGAGATTTCTTTTTTTAAAAAAATGCTGATTTCCAAGCTGCTGCCAGATTTCCTGAGTTGTTGCCTGTATTAATCATCTGAAAATTCACTGTATGCATTTCTAATTAGCAATGTAGTTCTGTTGCAAAACGTTTATGGAAAAGAGCATGCAGAGCAGAGGCTCCCTCCTGATTTGTGTCCCTGGGAGTTAATGAAATGGATTTATTTTAAGGTTTTTGAAATATCCTTGTGGGTTTTTGTACAGCCCTCTGGCTCTGAAGATTGGCTGTAATGAGTAGTTACGAACTACTGCAGTTACATTGAACTATTAACTATACTTTGCAGAAAATACTTTGTGCTACATAACTTTTGAGCAACATATCTTTTATCATATGGTAATGGCTTCAAATGTGTACTTACATTTAAAATGATACAAAGCTCTGTATCCCACCGTTCCTTTTGCGAGGGAGACTTTCTTTTAACCAGTACACCTTTACATGTAGCTGATGCGATAGTCAGTGATAATGTATGGAAAATGCTCTAACAACCGAGGTGTTCATCACAAAGGAATTCGCTGTGATGAAAAATGTTCCTGGTTCCTGTATTGCTGTTTTGCCAGAAGTAAGACTTGCTGGGATGAAGTCGTTTTTGCTTCTTGGGTATAACGGGTAGAACCATAAATAGTTGCTTGCCATCTGACACTGAATCACTTGTCCAACAGGTTAAACACCTCTTCGTGTGTAGAGTAGTTAATGGCTAAACGAGCTTTGTGGCGGGAGGAGGAAGAATTTAGTGTGGAACAAGGGATTGAAGTAGGAGTAATGAAATTAAGAATATCAGGAAAAACCTTCATGGTGAGTGGCAGAAGCACCTTTGCTTGTCATATAAACACTTGGCGTTTGACTGGGCAAAGCCACTAAAATGCAGAAATGGAAATAGTCTTGTAGTAGCCACACAAGAGTGGATGACCTTAACTCTGTCCTTAACGGCTGTTTTGTTTGGGGTGCCTGCAAGTGAACAGCATGGGCATGAACTGCCAGCCCCGCCACCAGCAAAACCGGTGCAGAGTTCAATTGCTGAAGCTAACATTAAGACTCCTGCTTCATGCATGCACTTGTGTTGCAAAAGTATGTTTTTAACACATTAAACCCTGATATGCAGGCAAGGAGAGTCTCTAACTGTTGATGTTGAAGTGGAGGAATGCGCCTGCTGGACACAGTTTTACAAAAATCAATGTTCTCTTCCTCAAGGGAACAAAATTCACAATGTCATCTACTGAATAGAGCTTTTTTTTTTCTTGCTTGTTTTCTTGTAATGTTGGGTCACTGAATTGAGCATGCCCAGAAATTCAAGCTATGAGATTAAATCAGTATTATTTGAATGTTTCTTTAAGGACTTCCTGTGCCAAATGGAGAAATTCTTGTGCTTATAGTGCACAAGTGCTTCCGATTGATGTCACTTTGAAATTCTTGGCCATTTGTAATACTTTCATTTAGTTTCCTGATACTTTGCCGTTTGCAAAGGCAGCTCTTGCTGATTACAAATCCTCACTAGCTTTAGGACATTGAACTAGGAGAGAGGGGTGCGTGTGAGAGCAATTTTTAACTTCAGAGAGTACATGAGGAGAGAATTCCCTTTCATCTGAGGGCATATGCACACCTGCTTTTTGTGAAACGTTAGCTAAAGTACTGATTCCTTTTGCCTTCCTTCAGTTGAAAGTTGACTGTTTTCTCTTGCAGAGCACGGTTTACTTGAGAACATAACCACAGTGTGAAAATCAGGCAGCTGTATTACTAAACCTGAACTTGGCTTTTGTCAGGATCTCTTTCCAAGTTTTTTTTTTTTCCTTAATCTTCGTAGCTGACAGCAACATGCGTGAGATAAAGGAAGATTTTTTTTTTTCTTAGAGGCAGGTCAAATGTGGGCTGTTCTGTGATGTTAGCCCTCAGTCCCTCACTTTGAATCCTACTGCTCACATTAGATGCGGTGCAAAAGGATATCGCTGTTTTCTCCCACTAGATTGTCCTTTTATCCAGGGTAGACAGCATCCTTGACTCCCACTGGCTTTTACAGGAGGGAAACAGAATCTCTGTCAGCATTACTTCTTGGCAAATTGCTATAACGAATCGCAATTCCTCCTGCTCCTGGAACAAACCGCTCCTGCACTCTTAGGTGACAGCCACCCTGAGGATGACAGTAATCTTCTGCCGTGCAGTTCAGTCCATGAACAGGCACCTGACGCAAACGCTGGAGTAGAACTGCAGCGAACGTTTAACGTTAGCGAAGCAGAGCATTTGCCACTGCATTTCACTTCCTGTTCAGCCTGTCCTCCATTTACCAAGAGGTTAGCTGTGTTGTTTTCCCTGGTACTCGCTTATAAATTCAGCGAAAGCCCTTCCTACTCTCCTGTCATTGCTGTCCTGTGCATGAAGTTAGGCAGAGTTGTAGTGGATCCTCCGAGAGGCCGGCTGCAAGCAGCCGCTCATGGGAATTATGAGAATCCGCAATTCTGCGCTGCAGCCTGCGGAATCACCAATGAAGAGCCCTTTGCTCTGATTTTTCCCTGGGAAGGAAGGGAGTCTGCAGTGTTCTGACTAGCTCTTTTCCTTCCTGAAAAACCTTCCTTCCTTCTGTAAAACCTCATTTCTTGTGGTTCCCCTTTGTTGTTCTGACCGATGACAGGATTCCCCAGAGCTTAGAAATACCACTGTTTTATTGGTGGAGATTGCTGACGCACAGCAGCGGTTGCTTCTCTCAAATCAAAGTTTTTGTCTAGCATTGCAGCTATGCCACTCTACAGTATTACACTATTGAGGAAGGGCTGGTCTTAAATTCTGATTAAAACCAGATTACGCCTCTGTTAAACTCATCTTGAAAGATTTTGAAGGCAGCAGGGCCTGAATGGCTGTTTCTTAAGTTCCTGTCATGAAAGGTTGAGGTGCTACATCACAGGTCAGCCGACTAATACTTTTAACAGGACATTTGTTTGGAAATTATTTAAAACTTCTATAGCTACTCAGTGTGATGTTGAGGGGCTAATGAGTCAGGTAAACCATGAAGATGTCCTTTTGAATACTTAAAGTACTTGTAAACTTTCATTAGGGTACTTTCCTTGGCCCTTTCGCTTAAAACTTTGTTTCATTGTGTAGATGCCTGTCATTGCTGACATGATGACTTTAAGGATTCTTTTTTTGTCTAATTGTAGTCCAAATGCGTAACAGAATGTGCACCACAGCCTGGGGAAATGGTAGGTCTTTGACGTGATTTGGGCAATAAACGGGCTTCACGTGCTAGTGAATTTTTGCATTAGAGAAATGGAAATAAAGAGGGTCTGACAAACCAGATCTGTCAACAGCCTTAGATGTAGGAAGCACGTCCCAGGACACTATCTTGGTTTTAAAGAAATCAGACATGCGTAAAATAATAATTACTAACAGCTCTAAAATGTTTGTTGAGATGTGCAACTTTAGCAGCAACTAATACTGAGTTCTCATTTTGATTTTTACCTTGATTTTCAGAAGGTGGCTGTAACGAAAAACAGTAAGGAACACAGACTAAAAGGAAACAAAGTGTCCTGTGCGGTGGGTTTCTCTCCAAGGCTGCTGTGACTTGTTCAGCGTAACATTTCAATATTTGTGCTTCTATGCAAAACGAGATGGTCTAGCAAGCACCATTTCGTGGCTCCTCTCTGTCCTTCTGGTGTTCTCTCCCTCTCTAGCGTTAGCAGCATTAGGAAGAGGAGCTGGTTGCTCGTGTAGTTACATCTGCTGCTTCCTCGAGAATGACTTCACGTGTGTTTCATTGTTTTCTCCTTGCTAGCTGAACCTAACACACCAGCGCGGGTGCAGCCTCGGTGCCATTGTCTTGCTTGCTGTACTACAACAGAACTGAAGCATTTTTGGTGCTTAGCAAAACAGGAAATTTAAATGGTTGAACTGTCACGGTCGATTGTGGAATCAGTGCCGTGGGGTTTCCAGTTGGCATTGAGATGTGGTTCACCTCAAATATTGATACAGTGCTTTCCTGGGCCTTTCTCACTGCTCGCTGACAGACGTGTCGGGTGCAGTTCGCACTGTTCTTCAGATTTACTCCAAAGTGAGGCCTTCTGGATGCAGTGCTGACTTAAATTACTGTGAACATCTTTAAATTTGTCTTCCTCTGGTGTGGCCACCAAGTTTTAGTTTAATACTTAGCAAAATGTGGGGGTTTTTTTAGCTGCTGTCACTTACACTGGCTGCTTTTGTGAATTTACTTCTTATGGGATGGCAAAGTAGCCATTCTGTGATTCTTAAGGACCTAAATATTTGCAGTGTTGTCCTGAACAGCATATCACGCAATAATGAAATATTTCAGCTGTACCTAATGGAACCTTTCATTAGCAGCCCTTAAAATGGTGTAAACCAAACAGTTTTATGTCTTTGAAACACTGAAAATGATGGCTAATGCTCTTCCAGTCATTACCATGAAATGTGTTTATCCTAAACACTGGCAAACGAGCCCTGTCCTCTATGCGAGCTAAATCATGATTTCTCTTTTCTGCATGTGGAAGTCTCTGATGCCTGTCGCTCTTTCACTGTCAAGTAAATTGTTACGGAAAACTACCAGTTAACATTGCTGTCCCAGTACTTAACTGGGAGAAGAGTAGTTGTATGTGTGCCAAGGTGTTCAAAGACTTAAAATGGGTATCATGTTGCATTGGATTTTAACAGCCTGTTGCTTTGGATGCTTCAGATCTCATTTTAGAAAGATTGACTTGTAGGAAAATGCTTTGCATGGTGCTTACCTAAAATGTCTGCTAGAACAGAAGTGATAAACTTTTCCTCATGCCCTGCCTGCCTTTACTGACATGTGCAGTTCAGTAGGAATGTTCTTTATTTTCCAATTCTCGGATGAATTCAGCAAACTTCACTAGTGCTAACGTGGGTCATGGGGGCAGAGCTGGTGGGCCTAAAACCGAAAGGTTGAAATCCAATGTACTGGAGGTCAATGAACCTCTGGGTGAAGGCTTGCTCATCCCTTCAGCTCTGTGATGCTTTTCATGTATTGGCAATAACGGAAGCTATGAATGCCAAGAAGGCACTTGGTGGATTTATGTTGGTCCATCGGGCTGAAGGTGAGCCTGAAATCTGGAAGGGAGGGACTTAGTGTAAAGAATGTTTGCTTACCTGATGCGTTTCATTAAGGACAGGAGAGAAAACTGTGTGATTTTGCTGTTAACGTTCTCTTTGTCTCAGTCCTCCAGCAGCGATAGCGGCAGCAGCAGCAGCAGCTGTAGTAGCAGTAGCATCAACAGCCCTGACAGAGCGTGCGGTGCAGAAACCAGCCTAAACCCGATAATTGCGGGATCCAGTCCTGTCTCCTCTCAGTCCTTCCATGAGCAGTCTGCACTAAGCCAAGGTCCTTACTTCTACATCAACCAGATCCTGAAGGAGGCACACTTTCACAGCTTACAGAGCCGGGGACGCCTTCCTACATGATGAACCAGCAGTTCCCTGCCTTCTGTGAAGGGACAGCACTGTGTAGATTTGTTATTTCAACTTAAAAGTTTGTTAAAATGGAATTGCACAAAACGCCTGTTGCCTTTTCAGTCTATATTTGAAATAACAGGTTAACAGGAAATTGTTTACTTGTGGTTTGCTGCACTATTGCAATGCAAAAGGGGCTTTGAAGCAATTTTTATAGGATTCTTTTTGGGGTGGTTATAAAGTACATGTCATGAGGAGACTGAGGAATCCACATCTGTGTTATAGGATTGCAAAATGTCCAATTCCAATTGACTGCCTAATCTGTTTGTTAGCAATTTGTTGCTTTATGTAAAGTTCTCTCAAATGTTCATCTTCAGTTTTATAAGTCTTTTTTAATTTCAATAAACTAGTAAAAAATTTATTTGGCAACATAATTTTTTTGAGCATTTAGAGTCAGTAAGACAGTAAGAATAGGTGTTGTCATAATCACTTAGGACTGCCTCAGCTGCACACTTTCCACCCAGCTTGGTGTGCGATGAGCCTTATCTCGCTTGATTATTACTGCTGCAGTACTGAAAAGAAAATGTGAAACAAGAACCAGGAAAGCTTAGGCAGCTGTAGCCAAAAGGTCAGGTGCCCCCTGGGTTCACTTAGCGGATTCGTCGTGCCTGTGGAGACAAGTATAGAGTAGCCTGGGGAGGGGTTTTGGAAGGAGAGGAGGCTTACATTGCTCCAATATGCATTTCTAGCTGTGAAATGTTTTTTTTCTGTTACAGTGTGTACATTATTTTGGGTTTTTTCTTTAATTTGACTTTAACAACTTCTAAGGAATAGGAGGTGAAAGAGTAGCTACACCTCTGCTCCAGCAGCCAGATGGCAAGGACAATCCTGACCTGTGCCTGGTTCAAGGGACAGACTATGATCTGGCTAAGGCTGGGAAAGTACTTCTCTTCTGACAATGCCAGCGGAGGTGTCACCGCTCCCTGCCAAGGGGAGAGAGCAATCTCGGTGAAGACGAATCCATAGACAAACTTTTTATTTTTTATTGCATCACTTGGTCATGCCAGAAAGCCATCCCAGCTTGAAGAGAGAAGGGGCAGCTGTGTCTTCCTCCTCGGTTACAAGCTGCCTGAACAAAGAGCCAGGGCGCAATGCCTCGTCTTCTGCTCTTGCGAGTGCAGGGGGTGGAACCTGTTAGTTTTGAAAAACAGAAGTGCCAGTAACTATTACAGCATACCTTTGACTTACTCCATACCCTTGTTTATAGTAGCTGCAAGGAGGTATAGCCCTACAGCAGAACAGCTCTTCCCAGGCAACTTGAGCTTTAACCACAACCTAAGCGGTGTTGCTCCTGGTGGTTAGCGGCAGGCGGACAGAGGCAGTTCTGAGTGGCAGAAGCACAGCGCCTCGCTGCTGTTAGCAACAGGTAACTTTTCAGCTGTTGTTTAATGCTCAAAAAAATAAAATTTATCATTCTGAACTGCAGGGAAGGGGCTGTTGCTCTTAGAGCAAGGGGATAACAGCATGGCAGTACAGCAGTTGCCCTTGCAGAGAGCTGTTCTTGAGTAACTATGGACTTTAACCTCTCCTGAACTGTTTCAGCACAAAAGGAGCAAGCAGCTGGCAGGGATTCGGAGAAGTGACTAGCACAGAACATACGTGTGCCTCTGCAGCAGGCGAGGGGAGCGGTAGGAGCGAGCCAAACATCACTGCACACTTCTACGCTCTACTACAGCTGAGGTGTAAGAGGTAAAGAATACCTTTATTGGGAAGCTTTGGGCTTTTAAACAACCCTTACGCTATGTCTGGTCCTTAATGCTTCTGAGTAACAGAAAACAAGAGTTGCAGAGTAAAATCAGCATCTCAAGTAACACACTCTGCTCTGATAAAGCCAGACCTTTACTCTTCTGTCCCACTTGAAAAAGGCATCACCACAGATGGATTATTAGGTTAATAACAGCTAAAGGAAAGAGATTACTAATTACTGTTTCCTGTAGCGGTGAGGTATTCCTTGGCTCTCTCAATCCTCAGCATAGAGAACTCCATCTAAGCAGATGTTTTAAACTGGGGGACACATAGCAACATAATGGTTGTCTACTGATAAAACTCAGAATCAGGACAACACAGAGCCTTCGCAAGAGAAGCAAACCACTCTGTTCACACAGGCTTAAATACCCAAGCCAGGCTTCGTCAGGAGTTAAAGGTCAGCATCGCACTGGAAAGGAGTTCAAATAATAATTAGCTAGTCTCCTTCAGTGTTTCTTGCAGGCATCTTTAAATGAATTGTCTTTTATGCATTGATCTCAAAATGCCCTATCTGTGTAAGGCAGTCTTCACTGCATTTTCATGGTGGTTATTGCGTATGTTTTACCGCAGAGCAGTGGGCCCTAAAAATACAGGGGCCGTCAGGTTTTTTTTGAGGGTCAAGGAGAAATCCAAACCATCTCATGCTGTGTTGCCGTTAATGGTTCTCTCATTTTACTGAAAATAAAAATCAGGTTAAATATTAACTGTTTGGCTACTTTCTTCTTTCCCCGCAAGCTCTAGTGTTGGTGGGAGAATGAGTACTGGCAAAAAGTTGGTATGGCTCAGTTTTACCAACCTGAACTCTTTCTGTGCTCCTGGTAGCAGACTTGCTCTTTCGCGAGCTCGACATACTCAGCGGCAGAAGTCCAAATCTTAAGAGATGGAAGAAGTAAATGCAACCAGTCACAGGGAAGCAGCAATTCTAGACCCGCTTCCCAAAGAGACGTGAGAATGCACAGAAGAGCCGAGTACCTTACCTGATCTGGCTGGACGCTAACGGCAAGATGTTGTGGAGCTCCTGGGAGCTCAGAGTGCCGCTCCTGCTTGTGTACTGGTTCTCTGTCCCGGTCAGCAAGCCCAAGAGAACCTAGAAGGCACGAAGGAGCTGTTTGTATTTGGGGGCAGCTGCGGAGCTGACCACACAATATGTTGCTGGCGAGTCTAGTGGCATACCACAGTACTTGAGATTGTTTTCAAGTCTGAACATGAAATGTCTCCCTTCCTTCCCCCTCTAACTCTTGCTTTTAATTGGCACTGCTCGTTCTTACCACAGTTGAGTTCTAGGTCTTTTTCAGCACTACTTAAACCAATTAGGATTGCACAGGCCCCAGTGAATCCCGTTAGATAAAGTTCAGCCAACTCCATGCATGATTATGTACCATGTAGCCAGCTCAGCAAGCTCCTCTTATCTTCAGCTGGCATTAAATACCCTTCCCATTTCTGAGTAAGTGCCAGTAGTTATCTTTAGGCATTAAGCAGTTTATAAAGCCACCCCAGCTGCCCTTCAAAATGTGTTTTGCAGCCCTGCTTCCTGATCCATCCCTTCCTTTTCCTTGAACTTACAGAGGTTCGCTGAACCAGGCGATTAAGGTTGCTGTTCAAGTGTGGAGTAAAAACGTCCAAGTCAAACGGATCTATGTGTCCCTCCAGGAAGTCAGTCACCTTCTCAATCCTACAAGCAAAGCAGAGTCCTGTCAGGGCTTACATCCTAGCGGCTGCTGATGCCAACAAGGCGGTTTCACGGGTCCCTCTGAAACAGTGAGGGACTTGCCCCTAAGAGGTGACTCAGCAAAATGGGAATTACTCAGCTGAACAGCAGCTGCCTAAAGGGTTTCCAGCTATTGCAGAACCTACACCATCTGCTGTCGGAGGAACCTTCTCCCTGCGGTAAGTCTCAGAGAGACATGCTTCAGGTCTCAAGACTGGAGCGTACGTAAGGCTTTAACTTGGGTGGAAGCTTAACTGTTCTCCCCAGGGGCATCCTCTGATGGTATCCCTGCCGCTGTACGGACACGCTGTGTACGCAAGCGGGGGGGACCAGCCCACTGTCTCAGCTCTCAGCCGCAGAATCCCACCCCTCCTTTTACATTTTGAGGATGAACTTAGCATCGGTGAAGATGTCAGAGCTTAGAGTCTGCACTGCACTTCTCCCGTGAGGCCCAAAGGCACCACTCCTGGAGGCATTCTCCTGAGAGCCGGTAAGGCTGTTGGTTTAAACCATTTTAGGGCCCCATAAACTACTGCTAGTATCTGAACCCCAGAACTGCACCGCACCTGGAGTCATGCTTGATCCTGCTGGTTTTTGCTTCTTCGCTCTTTGCCGTCAAGATGATGCTCAGGTACCGCAGATCGTAGAGTAACTGCAGAGCTCTGTTCTGGGTCATGGGGAAGGTGCCTGCTTTCTGCAAATAGGACAGTCAGGAACAGGGTTCTTCACACGGAGAGAGGGATGTCAACAGATCGCTTCAGGGGAAACGTTTAAAAACACCAGGACCAAGAAACAACCAACCTAACTGAACCGTTCTGAGCGTGCAGTCTGGTGTCTGATCCCTTCATTCTTGGGGAGGCAGGGGAAGAATGTACTCACCCTTTCCAACTCTCACACGCAGACATTTTCTGTTCCAAGGGACAGGACTATATGCATTGCCACGTGCCCAGCGACCCTCCCATCCCACGCCGGCTGGAGTGAGGGCTGACTCTACTCACGTACCTTCTCCTGCTTTTCTTCCATGAGCTTTTCATAGGCAGCAAGCACTTCTGCCATGTAGGCCTTCAGCAACTCCTGCAAGGTGACTTTCGGAAGAGTGTGACCGCCGACCCGGTTCACCTCTTGGCACAGGCTGAAGAGGAGGCACTGGACGTACCAGGATGGCTGTTTAAGAAAACAGAGTTACCTTCATGTGATCTGTAAGCTATGTTAGCTTTATCAGCAGCACAACATCGCTTCAGTTCCCATGATGTGAGCTTCCTACTTCCTCAGCAACCACAAAGCTCTGCTGCTGAGTCCTACCTGCCCCCATAGCATGGCTCAAGTATCTCACAGGTTTTTATTTACTGACACACCAGGCTTCTGGTTATAGCAGTCCTCAAAGTCCCACAAGTACTTTTACCAGAGGTATTCACCCAAGTGTAGTCAGAACAGAATTGCTCTTTGTGCTTCTTCTGGCACCACTGACCCTGCTCTGACCACCCGCTACCTGGGCTCGTTACTTACTCCTTTCCTCTTCTCCTGGGCCTCCCAGCTATCCTGAGCTCTCATCTGGCTGCTTTTTCCTTCAGAATCAACAAAATTCACCTTATAAGGTTCACTACAAGAGGCTGTTGTCCTGTCCAACCCGCCCGTACTGTGCAAACACAGAACTCACTCTTGCCCTGGCCCTCCTCTCCCTCGCAGGGAGATCACCACCTGCTTTGTCACTGTGAGTGTCATTCCTGCACCACCATCCTGCCTATGGAAAGCTGCAAGCCTCGGTTCTCTTAGGGTTTGCACAGTCCCACTGTTGCAGCCCTGTCCTTCAGCACATCCAGTTTCCATGAGATACCTCTCCTGGGGGCCTCTGTGTATAAACCAGGCATAAGTCTTTCTTTGGCTCAGTTTTACAGGATCTGGGCCAATCTTATTCATTTGAATATACAGCAGCAACTATCTAATTTCCTTCCTCTGACCTCTGTCCTTAGGAGGCGAGTATCTCAAAGAGCAAATAAGAGCACCAGAGAGTGTTTGCCCTGCGCTCGCAACACAAGCAAACTCCACAGCAGGTCAGCACTATTTGACAAAGCAGTGGTTTAGGAAACCAGGGTTTTTCTCCTCCCAGCAGACTGTTTCCCTGTCTTTACCGAGAGGACGTTTCTCGTACCTGCACAGGCAGACGGATCTTCGATGTCACGCTGTTTCCAGACTCGGTCTCCTCCTGAATTTCAATTTCATCCCAGTTGGTGGCTGTGGCCAGGACAGAGCCAGCTGTGTCTAGCAGCAACGTGTGGGTAAAGCACTGAACCAGACCCTAGAGCGCAAAACACAAAAGCACCCAGTCGTAGACAGACAGGTCTAACGGGACTACCAAAGGATGAGCAGCCTGCTCCTGCCTGCAGAGAAACCAACCTCCTGCAGCCCCCTCCTCCTCCCCAGGTGAATCTCATGGAGACCATCCCACTGGATGCCACCTCCAAGCTCCCTGCAGGCTGACTGAGCAGCGTGGCAGCAGCGGGGCGAGCTCTCAGCAGCCAGCTAAGGAGCAGCAGCACTGACCGCAGGGAGCTGAGCAAGCGAAACCCACGCAGGAAGCAGCTGTGACGAAAGAAGCGGCTCCTTACTTTGGTGACAGCTGAGCTCCAGATCTGGTAAGCAAAGAGGCTCTGCTGCAGGAGCTCTGTCTTCACCCCCTGCCACTTGGCCTGCACAGGTGTCACTTCCTGGGCTTTCCCCTTCCCCAGCTTCTTGGTGGAGCGGGTTTCCTTCAGCGCCATCTCTGTGCTGCCCGACTGGCCCAGGATACACTGCTTCAGGTGAGGGCAGAGCTCGGTCAGGGACTGGCAGAGTCTCGCCATGAAGAGGACGGCATTGAGTCTGGCATCGCTGGGAGCGTCCGCCTGCCCCCCCAGCAGGCTCTGGGCACTCTGGAGCTCTTCGCGCATGCAGCCCAGCACATGGTGGATGCAGGCAACGCAGTGGTCGCGGAGCAGTCCCTCTACCGTGCCGGCGTCGGCGTAGCGGTCGAAGGCAGAGCGTGGCTGCACCGCGGGAGTGGCCTCCTTGGCGGCCGAGGAGTCTGCGGGAAGGTAGGACAGGAGGTCGTCCAACCTGGCCTTCAGCTTTGAGTCCAGAGCCGAGCAGAAGCTCTGCACACATGGCGTGAGCGCCTGTGCCTTCATGGACAGGCCGCTCTTGGTGAACTGGCCGCGGTTTGCCACGTTGACCCAAGCAGCGTCGGAAGGCAGGTCGCTGGAGCTCTCTGACCACAGGAACAAGGCCACGTTGTGTTCAAACTGGATGTGCTTGCTCAGGGCAGAGGTGCTGGATTTGACTTCAAGTTCCTGCAGGGCTAAGGTGAGAAGCTGTTTGGAGCTGCTTGAGATGGAGTCAAACCCTTCTTTGGTCAGTGTCTGGAAAAGAATGAGGAAGAAAAAAAGCACCTTTTACATGTGCTTCCTGCCACCTAGCACTTAAAATACGCACTTAGTGCTGCCAACAGGCACCACCGTTTGAGACAACAAGAAGGGGCACAGAGCAAGGCTGCCCATGAATTGCCGCGGCAGAGCGCCCACCTCTAGCCTGTCCAGGAACAGCTGCTGCAACAGGTCCTCCCAGAAGGAAGCAGGCTTGTCCAAAAGGCGACAGCACACCGCCTCCCAGTTCTGGCTTATGGACTCGCTTGTCAGCAGCTCCCACACTGCGTCGCGAATCCCCGCGAGGCCTTTCATGCTCTTCACATAGACGAGCAGGTTGCTGACCCCGGCCCTGATGTCATCACTGCACCTGAAGGCAACGTTTCGTTTCAGTCTGACTTGCTGAGATGCAGCCCCGGGGAAGGCAGGAGAGAACATCGGCTACACCAAGGTGGGGGAATTCTTAACCTGTTGGTAAGAGGCTCTGCCTGCAGAATCACCTGCGGGGCTGAGGGTACCTCTGCCTCTCGGTGAGGCTGCTGCACGCTGGATCCCCCTCTGGGGCCCCACAGGAAAGCCACTGCCAGGAACCCTGGGCTGTGGCAGGTGTCAAAGCCAGCACAACACCCCAGGAGTGCCAGCAGGCAGGGAGGGGAGATGGGGGCTCTGGAAAGGGTTGCTGGGGAAACATCCCATGGCCAGCAAGCACACCATGGGGGGCTGCAGCTGACGGCAGGGACCAGCTGCCCCCCCCAGCAGCAGCTCCAGGGGATGAGGACACAGGTGCATGGCTGACGACAAGGCTATTAAGGGGCAGGCAGGGCTGCCAGGCTGTCCCCATCTGCAGGGCAAGGCAAGGTGGTTTGGGGCGGGGCTGGCAACTCTATAAAGGGGGTCTGGCTGCCCCCACACAGTCCAGGGAGAGGCAGCAAGGAGGAAAGAGGTGCTGGACCAGGAGCCAAAAGAGCCAGGTAAGGGATTTTCTTCTCATTTACTCTGTGCTTGTTTGCTGGCGGTTATAGCAGTGTAAAGCACCTCTAGACAAATACTGCTGTGCAGCCCAGGTGGTCTGTTACATTGGAGTGTTACAGCCTGGTTGTTAGGATGGTGCTGTGCTGCCTCTGGCTGTTTCACTGCTGGGGAGAGGGGATGTAGGGCAAGAAGCCAGTAGAAGGTGCAGCCTGGCTGGAGTGAGCGAGGAAATAGGTGAGCTTGGGTTTGCTTTGTGCTGCTGCCTTGGCACAGAGGCTGTGTGGTGTCTGGGAGAGTCCTGCAAAGGGGGACGCTGTCACACTCACATGGCGATCCACTTTTGCAGCGCGTCTCTGAGGTAGTCCCGGCTGATGGGGTGTGCTAGGGTCCGCAGGGCTGGCTGGAACTCCACCACGGACTCCGGGAGGTACCTGAACCAGCTGCTCAGCTTCACCTCCTCCTCCAGAACCCCACCTCTCCCTGGAAGCACACGGGGTTGGGGGGAATTGGCCCAGCACAGGGGTGGCCTCCTGCCTGCAAACCCGGGCAAGTGGAGGCCTAATGCAGAGCTGCCGGGGCACTCACCCGCTGGGTGCTGGCCTGTGGTGCTCTCCAGGGTCGAGAAGAGCAAACCGCAGGGCAGGGCTGGATCTGGCGGCATCCCTTCAGGTACGGTGTAGAAGAGAGCATGAGCCTGGTACAGGGTAGTGGTTAGCAGCTCCATCAGTGAACACACCTGAGCTTTTATACCTGCACCTGCAGAGAAATGCCTTTCAGCTGAGGCAGCCCCTTCAACAGAGATGCGAGCAGCCCTGCATTTCAAGGGCTGCAGTTCTAGTGAATCCTTCCAGGGAAGGGCTGGAGGGCGAAGGACTTGGCCCTGTGCACCACCTGCTTCCCCATTACAGATGGGCTTGGCTTAAGACCCTAAGCACTGTTAATTTTTGCAGCATTTTGCTGCTGTGGCAAAATGCTGCCAGTGGTAGTGCGATGCGGTTGCGTCCCCACCGTCATGAGCTTTACGGGATTCACTCACCTGCTATTCTGCAGGGCAAGAGAGAGATGAAGCGAAGGGGGCTACCCTGACTCTAAAAAGGGGGCAGCCCATTGTACTGACCGTGGTGCGGCTGGTTGAGAAGCTGCTGAATGGCCAGCTTCCTGGCCAAAAGGAAGTCGGCGAGGGCCTGGCGCGGAGAGCTGTCCTCCAGGAGCATGATGGCACACAGGGCTTCTGCCACCGCCTGGTCCGACACGGTCTGGCTCTTCAGCAGGGACTTGCTCTCCTGCAGGATGGTGGATCTGGCAAGGGAATGAGGTGGACAGTGACTGGTCTCGGTGCTTGACTGAGATATTCAGATGTGGTTATGTGATAACCCACCAAGCAAGGATGTTGTTTTCCCCAGGCAGAAATGGAACTATCTGGGTGTTATGGGCGAGGTGTTCTTGCTCCCCGGGGCAGGGCAGCTGGCAGGAGGGGCCTCAGGGCAGCACTGGGGGCTCAGGTCATAGGCTCGTAGAATGGCTTAGGTTGGAAGGGACCCTCAAAGATCACCCAGCCCAACCCTGCTGCCACGGGCAGGGACGCCTTCCACTAGACCAGGCTGCTCAAACTGACCGCTTCCAATGACGGGGCATCCACCACTTCCCCGGGGAAGTGTCCCACCACCCTCCTGGTACAGCGTTTCTTCCCAGTGGCCCCCCAGGAGCCAGCCACGGCCCCACGCTGGCCCACCTGAGGTGGCTGGCGGCGGCCACTTGCCGCAGGAGGATGGGGAAGCGGGCGAGCACCGGGCTGCCGCGGGCGCGGGGCGCGTCGAGCTGCAGCTGGCGGCGGAGGTGGCCGCCGAGCAGGTGGAGCCGGGCGGCGGGCAGGTACCGGCCGGCCTCCACGGCCCCCCACACCTTCTCGGGGACGTCCAGCAGCAGCTTCAGCTGCGCCGCCGCCCGGTAGAAGCCCTCCTGAGCCGGCGGCCGAGCCTGGAGGGGGGAGAAGAGCGGCTCAGGGGGGCTCCGCGGCCGCCCCCCGCCCCGCCGCAGCCCCTCGCCCCCCTCACCGGCGCCGCCGGGGCGGGCCGGGCCGCGCCGCCCCGCTGCAGGCCCCGCACGGCGCCCAGGAGGCGCTCGGCGCTGAGGCGCATCTCGGCGATGGTGTCGGCCGCTTCGATGAGGTCGCGATACCGCTCGCCCACCATCTGCCGCAGTTCCTCCCGCTTCTGTTCGATGCCGGCCCGCAGCCGCCGCTCCACCGCCCGCAGCTCGGCCGCCGTGTGCGCCTCAAAGAGGGCCTCGGCCTCCGCGCCCCGCGCCGCCATGGCCGCCCCGGCCCGGAACCGGGAGGGCGCTGACGTGGGCGCAACCGCCGCCGCCATCTTTGCGACGGGAAGGGGAGGGCGCTTCCGGGCTGGCGTCGGAGCGGGCCGCCGCCATCTTTGTGCAGGGCAGAGCCGCGCCCGGGCGCCGTTGCCGTGGCGACGCGGCCCGGGGCCGCGGGGGTGGAGAAAGCGCCGGTTTATTTTTCATTTATTGATTTTTTTTTTTTGTGTCCGTTTCCCGGCGAAATGGGCCGGTTATCGCGTCCTGCGGGTGCCGCTCTCGCTCCACACACCCCGGGAGGCTCCTGTGGAGCCGAGGCGGGGGGCGGGTTGCGGCCCGGCTGCCTCTAACGGAGCGGGCCGCGGCCCTGCCTCAGCCCCGGGGAGCGGGCCCGGGCCCGGGGGGGCTCCCGCTGAGCCCCCGCCTTCCCCCTCCGGTGGCTCTGCCCCAGAGGGGACCGCCCGGCGCCCCCCCAGGCCCGAGACCCGCCACCGCCGCCCGGCAGCGCTAGAGGGAGGCAGCGGGACGGCGGGGGATGGCGGGGCCGGGCCGGGGATGGCGGGGCCGGGCCGGGGATGGCGGGGCCGGGCCGGGGACGGCGGGGCCCGGCCGCCCTGTGCGCCCCGGGGCGGGGGAGCTGCGGGGGGGCCGGGCTGAGCCCCGCCGAGCCCGGGGCTCTCCTCCTGGCAGGACCTTTGGTTCGGTGGGCTCTGCTCAGCAGCTGCCCGGGAGGGGGGCGGCGGGGCTGCAGCTGGGGGGGTGCCGAGGTCCCCTCCAACGGCCCTGCTCTGAGCACCCAGGTTTCCCCCGAAATGCTTCCCGCAAAACGCCGCCGGCCCCATCTGAGGTGGTTGTAATAAAAAAAAAAAAAAGCACTTCTCCTGCTCAGGTTTGGCAAAATCGCGCTGAGTGAAAGTGTGTCTGGGGGGGCACAGTTGGAATGCACCCACTGGAAATAAAAAGGCCCCTCTGAATAGTGTTTTATTTCTCCCTCTCTCTCTTTTACGTAGCTCCACCTTGCAATACCTACACTTCCCATCATCTCACGTATTTTCAGCTTGTGGAGGCAGGATGAAGTCGGCACGCTCTGGTTTTTGTTTGCAAAAATCTTCCCTGGGCAGTTACTGGCATCAGCCTTCGTGTAAAGACTTAATATTTTCTGACGGAAACCTGGAGCCACCTCTCTGTGTACGTGCTCGTGCGTACATACAGTTATATATAAATCTGACCAGAAGAACTCCCCGGAGCCAATGTACCTGTTTAGCACCTAATGTTGACTCAGCCAGCTACAGCACGCTGCAGCAACGAGTGTGGCAATTCTTTTCTTACAAACGCTTGTTCCCAGAGGAAAATCCTGCCCTGCGAGCTGCGGATCTCCAGGGGCAGGGCTGCCGGCGGGGCCGCTTGCCTCTGCCCGGCTGGAGAGCATCCAGCTCCCCAGAAGATGCTGGTGTAACCAGAGCGCGTGGTCTTGGGGGCTGTTGGGGCTTTGCTGGTAGAGGTTGCGTTCAAATCCCGTGAAACCCTGTTTGTGTTACAAATTGAGAGTGGGCAAAAGAAAAAAAAAATCATAGGTGTTTTGGAGTGAAGGGGTGTATTTGCATGGAAACTGTTGATGGCAAAGCTGGCCTGTGCAGCTGCTCAGAGCCGAACTTGCAGTTCATGGCACAGCCAATTTCTTTTCACTGGTGCGTTTCCCCGGTGAGGTACCTCTTCCCTAAGCACACGCCCAGGCGTGCACACCCCGCCCCGTGCTGCTCTCTCCAGTAGATTAAACCTCCAGCGATGGCACTTTACATACCCTGATCTCATCAAAACCAGCCTGGAGGTGTGGCTGTCTTGAGAAGTTTCCCCTTCCAGCCGCGTTTCTGCATCCCCTCATATCGAGGAGCTATTTGTGGTCGTGCTTCATCTTGTGACCCATCTAGTTTAGGGGTTGACGCTGGCACAGATGTGCCTGTACCTCAGTGCCCCCCGAGTTTGTGCTGATCAGGGAGCAATCTTGTGGGGTTTTCGGGCAAACGCAGCTCTCCTGCTGTGTGGACCCTCCGAAGCTGAGACCACCCCGCGGGTGAAGAACTGGGTGTGTTGCTCACTGAGGGGGAGATGGATGCAGGGAAGAACTGCTTTTGGGAGGGGGACTGAGTGCGAGTCGTCCCATGGTGGAATGCCAGGGTTGGTGCCTCTTCTCCTGCCAGGGAGGAATCCAAGCCTGGGTTATACCCCGCTGCTCCCACCCGGCTCTGACACACGCACAGAGTCAGAAAACGTAGGAAAACTTTTATTTCCCTCCCACCCCCATCCGCAGCTCCCTCCCCGTGGCACAGACCGTGGCAGTCGGGAGCCTTTGCTGCGGGAAGGCTTAGTTCCACACCGAGACATCGAGAAACAATCGCTACGGGAGGAAAGCAATACTTAAAGCAGAGAAACACTCTCTGGCATGTTCCCGTCCATGTGTCGTACAGCAGACCCACGCACACTATACAGAGCACAGCTATAGATACAGAGGAATGTATGTACAGGAGGTGGGCAGCGTGGTGCGGTGCTGCTGGGGGGATGACCCCCGGATCGCTGCAGCCCCGGCTTGGTAGGGAAGGGCTCTTGTGTTTAGTAAAGATTAAAGCTCGCCTTCCCTTGCCCTGCAGAAGTCACCTGTCAATGTGGGAGCAGCCTCTGCGGTCCCTCCCGGCTCGTGCATGGTGCCACCAGCCCCACGGCACACGGGGAGGGTGAGTGGGAGCCAAGGGACCCCCGAGGGGCTGGGTCCGACTCGCTCCTGCGTGCACAGGGAGAGGCTGCTCCAGCAGCCGCAGCAAAACAGGCTGCAGAGTGTCTCTACAGTGTCAGTATAATAAAACCCTTTGCTGGCGTGTCCAGTATATACACATATGTACAGGCACCCACCCCTTCCCTCCTCCTGGCCGCGCAGCATGGGGTGGGATGGCTGGGGTGCCCAGGCTTTGCAGCCCTTGTCTCCTTCTGGTCAGGACATGGCTACGAGGCAGGTTCTCCCGAATCTCAGCTGGAGCCTGGCTGTCCTCCTGCCCTGGCTTTTTGCATTCCAGGTCCTGGAGCAAGCGGGGAGAGGGCTGAAATCTGGCAGGAGACACGGGTGCGAGGCTGGGGGTCGGAGGCTGGCAGGGAAGGGCAGAGGTGTCCTTGGGTTGGGAAGCAGCAGCTCTCGTTTCAGACCTAGTAGCGGGAAGGGCGGTTTGGGGTCTGTTGTGCCCTTTGCTCGTGCCTTGCTGGTGATCCCCACTTTGAATAGCCGTGGGCAGGGCGTGCGGCTGGTGCAGCCCTGGCAGAGGGGATGGAGACTCTCCCTGAGCGGTTTGAAATCAGCTCGTTCACAGCAAGGGCTGAAACAACTCCCAGAGCTGTAGAAGTTGATCCCCGCTCTAAAGCAGCGGCATGGATCTGGATCCTGGGAGCTCTCGTTGCAGGGGATGGAGCTGGCTGGGGATCGCAGGCTGCATGACTGCCTGCATGGCTGCCTGCGTCTGTGTGGGTCCAGGAGGAACAGGACCTCTCCGTGGAGTCTCCATCAAAGACAAGGCTCTTCCCATTGGGACGGAGAGTCAGGGAAACCCTCTGGAGTTGGGACAGTAGGGTTCATTAGGAGATCATTATTTTAAAGAAGTCCAAGGCAGCTTTGGGGCTGATATGAGGAGCTGTAGAGATGCAACAGGAAGGCTCCCGGTCCAAACCCAGCCTCTCCCTGCACGTCAGAGCGGGATCTGTCTGTCGAGCACTGGGGGGGCACTGGCCATCACAGCGCCAGGAGCCAGGCTCCGTCAGAGGTGGGCACGGTTGGAAGCACGCCTGGGGTGATGCTCAGCCCAGCCACAGCACCAGCCTTCGCGCCCCTGGCCCCCGAGGGCTGAGGAAGCAGGGATGGCGAGGATGCCTCCACGCAGGTCAACCCCGCGGGGGCTCGGGAGAGCTGCGGAGCTGCCCCTCGGCTTTGCTGGGGTTCCTCGTCTGCACGGGGGGAAGCCAGTGGAGGGCAGTGGGAGCTGGTTTCTCATGGGCTTTGTGGGAGCCACGCAGGTGCTGGGACTGGCAGTCTCTTGTGAGAGTGACCCACTGCAAACACCCCCCGTGACAGCCTTGCCGCCGGTGACAGCCCTCGCCGAGGTGGCACTGTCACGTCCACAGACCCGCAGCAAAGCGTCCAGCTCCAGTCCTGCTCCGAGGAGTGCGGGGCTGGATCCGTGCTCCTGGTGCACAGGGGAGCTCTATGGGACAGACGGGTCCCTGCTTCCCATCACCTCCGATTTGTGATAAATCTGTTCCTGCTGCTCCAGCCGGGCAGGCGGGAGCTGTAATTAATCTCGCCTGCTCGGGGACAGTCTGCGTGTGAAGTAGCAGCGGAGCCACTCCAGCACTTGCAGGATCAGCCTATTTGCTCTCCAATAACTGGGAGAGATTTCTCATTATGCTGCCAGCAGCCCTGCGAGGCTTTTCAGAGCAGATCCAATACGAGGTCAAGTTCCCACTAAAATCAAGTGGCTGGGAAGGAAAACTTCGTTACTCGCAGCAGCAACGGAACTGCTGTTTATTAGTCAGCAATGAACCAGCAGAAGGTTTCATTTTGCTGGTTTTACTGCGAGCGTTGGGCTGTGGCTGCGGCTCCCTCCCCTGCTCGCTCCACTGAGGCAGCAGCACGTTTTGCTCTCCTGCCCTTTCCCCCGGGGTGAGCTGCGGCAGGGCGGCTGCGGGGTGCCCTGGCAGCCCCTGGGAGCTGCCTCGTGCTCCTGCCCTGCAGCATCCCACCTTGGTGGCCTTTGGGACATCAGTGGCAGCCCCCTGTGCCCCTCACCTGCAGCCCCATTATCCCCAGCCCAAGAAAGCCCCTGGGTGCAAAGGGGGGGAACAGGGTATTTCAGCTCACAGCCCCCTTGCACAGCTCCGAGCTGCCAGAAATGGCACTGCCCGGGGGGTTTTGCCAGGAGAAAGCTGACCTGGGCACAGGCAGGGCTGGGCACGGGTCCTTCCCAGGGCTCGACAGCCGGGCTTTCCGTGTTTTTGACATTAAACCAGCACAGAGAGGAGATGCTCCCGGCTGGGGGCTCCTGCTGGAGACTCCCATGGGTGTGTGGCTGGGAATAGGCATCACCTTCCACGGTCCCCTCCACCATCATCGGGGCATTGGTGACAGGGCTTGCACGGACAGGACCGGGGCGAAGCCGGCTGCCGGCAGGTCTGGGTCTGGCCCCGCTGAGGGTGAGTGCCGGGGGGTGCGAACATCAGCTCCCGTGATGGGCAGGGGGCTCAGTGCACCCCCCTCCCCGCCGCCTCCCCTGCTTTCCATACAAATAACTCCTTCACCGCCCACCAAATATGAGATATCCAAAGCCCCGCTGACGCATCGCTGCAGCTATGACACTGAAGCCTTATCCTAACTGAGGGCTCCGGCTGCACCAGGCCTGGCCATCGCCATCCAATATTTCACTGTAGTGTGACACGCTGCTCTTGTTTTAATTCCTGCAGCATCAGCAGGGCAGCCTGCGCTGCCTCAGAGCCCGCGTTGGGCTTTACTTAAGGAAGCCGGTGCAGGGATGCGCTCGGCGAGCAGCTGCCTGCCCAGCCCGGCACAGGCAGCGAGGGGACGGGCAGGCACCCGCTCAGCGCTGAGCCCACCGGTGCCTCGGCGCGCGAGTGCAGACATATGTTCCTTGGTGGAGCAGTAAATGGTTAAAAGCAAATAGATGCTGACAACGCTCTGCTTTGCCCCACAGAAAACCCCTGAGCCCTGCGCCGTCCCCGGTGCCCATGCTGGACCCAATGTCCCACAGAACTGTGCCGGGGAGCAGATGTCGAGCCCAGCACTGAGGTCTTTTTGGGGGGCTGGCGGGGGTGCTGGGGTGGCACAGCCGGGATGGGTGTGATGTCCTGGGCAGAGACTCACTGCAGGGGCTGGGCAGAGCCACAGGAAAACTTCTCCCAGAGCTGGTGCTCTCGGAGCATCGAGCCGGGGTACGCAGTTGAGCAAGGCGGCACCCCAAAGTGGGCGGCACCTCATGGGCCACGCTCATCCTCACCTCCCACATCGCGTGTAGTGCGAGGCGGAGGCTCCGCGGCTGCCGGTGACGGGGCTGGTGCAGGGACACCCGGGTGGGATGGGAAAGGGGAGGGTGAGTGAGACCCGGCTGTTTTCTCCACCTAATCCACTGCGTTCCCACGGCTCAGCTCTGGAGCAAGAGCCTGTGAACAGAGTCTGGCCTCTGGCACAGCAACTGCTCCGGGTGCTCTGGCAGGAAGACGGCACTTCTCCCTCTCCCCTGGGCTTTCCCTCATGCTCCCGCTGGGCTGGCCGAGGAGGGTGGCTTCGCCGGGGCAGGAGCAGGCGGTCAGGGCTCCCAAGCCTCCGGTCTGTGCGCTGAGCTGGAAGGGCGGACAGGGACAAGGGCAGAGCCGAGTGTTCCAGGATGGTCTTGAGAAGCTAAACGCAGCGGATGCTGGGCCAGACCCACCACCCCTCTCACTGTGGCCTCCACCCTGTGTCCCCCCTTTCCCACTGTGCGGTGCAGGAGCGGGACCGGAGGGGCTGGATGCATGCTGCCCTGCTCTTCCTCACACCTTGGTGCTGGAAGCCCTGTCGCCTGCTCTGCCTGGTCCCTTCAGCTCGGACGAGGGTCAGGGCCAAGTCCCCAGCACCCCCCACCTCCCGTCCCCCATCCTCTCCATCACCCCTTCCTCCGGCGTGACTTGCCTGGAAGGAGCAGGGCAGGCGTCACTGGCAGCCGGTCGATGCTCGCTCACCGCACGCCGTGGGGCCGGCAGCCCCAGCGATCCTTGGAGCTGGGGCAGGACAAAGCCCGTGTCTCACCCCGGCGCGGGAGCCGTTGGCAGCAGGATGTGCCGCAGCCCGTGCCGGGGTGCTCCAAACCCCCGCTGTTTTGCTGCTGTTTAAACGCTTCCAAGGATTTCCCACCAGGGACTGGTGCCGGACGATCGTGCCGTGGCTGCTCAGCCAGCCCGGCTGTGGCTCACCGGGGAGAGCAGCGGTCTTGGCTGCCGGCGCAGCCTGGGACTGACCGTGAGCAGATGCGGGCGGCAGGAGGGCCAGTGGCTACTGGGGAGGGAAAAGGGGGAAATCCTCCATCCGAGAAGAAAACCTGCGGGCAGGTGACGTCACAGCGGGAGGAGGGAAGGGGCTCTCCCGCAGCGGGAGATGGCGGGGCTGGAGGAGGCCGGTGGGAGCGTGGCGGGACCGGAGGGGCTGCCGAGGCAGCAGAGCTGCTTCCCGCGGGGCGGATGCCTCCGTCCCGGTCCTGGCGTGCCACCTCCGGGCAGGGCGGCTGTTGCAAACGATGCAGTCAAACAGCAGCAGGGAGGCTTCAGGGGAGGCGATGGAGTAACTGGTAAGCCGGGCAAAATGCAACCCCAAATATCCTTGTCTCCTCGGGGAGGGTGGCTGCGGGAGTGTGCTCAGACTCGCCGGGGAGCTCCCACCAGGTCTTTGCTATAAGACAGTGCATCTCCGCAGTGGCACATGTGTTGGCACACACCCATGGCCTCGGCTCCTCCTGAGGTCACCCCGCCACACACGTGTGTGTCTGCGTGTGAGCACCTCTTCTGGGGCAGAGCACCCAAAGCCAACCAGCCCCGAGGGTAGCACCGGGGAAGCCAGCGGAGCCACCCCAGCGTTGGCTGTGGCCCACAGCAGCACTTTGGTGTTTAAATGCGCTGCATTGCTAGAAGTTGTCTTTGTTTTCCTGGCGAGGCAGCACTTCTTGATCCGTACCCTTCTCAGCGCTTGAAAGCCAGCCCACCAGCAGCTCAGGAGGAGCCCAGCCGAGGACCCACGCCGCCCATCCGTGTGCGCACTGCCGTCCCCTTAGCTGGCACTCCTGCCCCGACTCCGTACGTGCCCCTGCCAGTTGGGAGCAAGCGGGGAGAGGAGAGCGAAGGAAGGACAACCCCGCTGCCCTCTCAGATGCTCGTCTGCAGGTCACCATTGAGCAGGGTTCTTTGGGTTTCTGTGGTCTCGTTGAGCCTGGATTTGTCCTGCTTGCTGTCGCTCCGGTCCGCCTCGTCCATGCCGCTGACCTTCACCAGGCAGAGGACGTTCTGAAAGCTCTTCTTGAAGTTGTCGGACAAGAAGGCATAAAGGATGGGGTTGGCACAGCTGTTGGCATAACTGAGGACCACCACAAAGTCGAACATGCCCTTGAGGACAGGCGTGGGCACGATCAGGACGGAGACTGAGGAGACGTTGAAGATGTAGAAAGGGAGCCAGCAGAAGATGAAGACAGCGACCACGATGGAGACCATCCTGGTGACTTTCTTCTCGGACTTTTTCCTCTTGGAGGAGCCCACTCTGATGCCCGAGGACTTGACTTTGATAATGATGAACAAGTAGCAAAGGCAGATAATGGTGAGAGGCACCAGGAAGCCCAAGATGAAGGTGTAGATGATGAAGCCCGTGTACCAGGCGCCCGACTCTCCTGGCCAGATGATGGTGCAGCTACTCCTGCCGTGATTATGCTGCACCCCAGCATAAATCATGATGGGCATGATCACCAAGAGGGAGACGCCCCAAACGGCCACATTGATCATTTTGGCTGTCCTGGGTCGCCGCCACTTGGCAGATTTAATGGGATGGACGACAGCCAGGTACCGGTCAACGCTCATAACTGTCAAGCAGAAGATACTGGTGAACTGGTTGATCCCATCCACCGTCATGACAATTCTGCAGATGGCTTTGCCAAAGGGCCAGTGTACCAGGGCGACCTGCATGGCCAGGAAGGGCAGGCCGAGCATGAACAGCTCGTCTGCGATGGCCAGGTTGAGGATGTAGATGTTGGTGATGGTCTTCATCTTGGCATAACGAAGGATGACGTATATCACCAGCGTGTTGCCACACAGCCCGATGATGCAGACCACGAAGTAGATGAAGGTGAGGATGGCATTGCTGGTCAGGTCGAAGTGCTGGCCTGTGGCGTTCTGTGATGCATTGGTGGGCGCCTCCACGGAGAAGTTGTCGAAGGCGGAAGCCGGGGAGAACCAGAACGCGGTGGTGTTGGGCAGCTCGTATTCCAGCTCCATGGCTCTGCTGGTCCCTGAGCACTGCTGGTTCAGAGAAGCCGAGATGTCATCTTCCCTCGCTCTGGGGATAGAGGAGAAGATTCTAGAAATCAGAGATTAAATAGAAATGAAGGAGTTCCTGGGGAGGATTTGCCCATTGCGCTACCGAGCTCTGTGGGAGAGATGCTCCCTGGAGGGGCTTTCCCCGAACCACCTCCCCATCTCCCCTCCGGAGCCTGTGCGGTGCCGAGCAGTCTGCCCCGGAGACACCACAGCTCCTCCGGACTCCGGCGCTACCGGAGTCCTTATGACTCCCAAAATCCAACCGGTGAGTCCCCCGGTGGGTGCGACTGACGGCCGGAGCACTGGGCGCAGGGGGAAAACCTCTCCCCTTGCCTTGCCTTTCGGCGGGGTGCCAGCCCCCTCCTTCCCGGCCACGACCCGAGCCGGGACGGGCACCCCGAGCCGGGACGGGCACCCCGAGCGCGGACGGCTCCCGCGGACGATGCGCTCGGGGCGGGGGTGCAGCCCCCCCGGTCCCACCGCCCCGCTCCCCGCCGCTGCAGCCGCCGAGCGGCCCCGCCGCTCACCTGCTCCCGCCGCCGGGCAGCGCCCGCCGCTCCGCGCCGCTCCGCTCGGCTCCGCGCACCCGCCCGCCCCGGCGCCGCTCCGCCGCCGGACCCAGCGCACCGGCTGCGCCCCGCCCCGCGCGGGGCGGCTCTGCGGGGCCGGGGCGGGGACAGCCCTGCCCGCGCTGCCCACCCTGCACTGCTCTGCGCACCCTGCCTTCCTCTGCCCGCACTGCCCTGCTCTGCCCGCACTGCCCTGCTCTGCGCACCCTGCCCTGCTCTGCGCACCCTGCCCTGCTCTGCCCGCACTGCCCTGCTCTGCTCTGCCAACCCTGCCCTGCCCGCACTGCCCAGCCTGCTCGGCTCTGCCCACCCTGCTCTCCTCTGCCTGCACTGCTCTGCCCGCACTGCCCTCCTCTGCCCACCATGCCCTGCCCTGCTCTGCCCACCCTGCCCTGCCCGGCTCTGCCAACCCTGCCCTGCTCTACCTGCACTGCCCTGCTCTGCCCACCCTGCCCTGCCCGGCTCTGCCAACCCTGCCCTGCTCTACCTGCACTGCCCTGCTCTGCCCAACCTGCCCTGCTCTGCCCACCCTGCTCTGCCCATCCTCCTCTGCTCTGCCCACCATGCCCTGCCCTCCTCTGCCTGCCCTGCTCTGCCCACCCTGCCCTGCTCTGCTCTGCCAACCCTGCCCTGCTCTACCTGCACTGCCCTGCTCTGCCCACCCCGCCCTGCCCACACTGCCCACCCTGCCCTGCTCTGCCCGCACTGCCCTGCTCTGCCCACACTGCCCTGCTCTGCCCACCCTCCTCTGCTCTGCCCACCCTGCCCTGCCCTCCTCTGCCTGCACTGCTCTCCTCTGCCCACCCTGCCTGTGCTGCCTGCTCCCTGCGCTGCCTGCTCTGCCCACCCTGCCTGCTTTGCCTGTCCTGCCGTGCTCACCCTGCAGTGCCCACTGCCCTGCCAGGACCCGCCGAGCCAAGCAGGGCACCTCGGCTGCCTGCAGCTCTGGGTGCTGCTCCCAGGGGTCCGGCCGGCCACATGATCCCAGGCTTTGCGCCTGGGAGCGGAGCCTCTCCTCGCAGAGGCTGTGGGTGTATGGCGAAGGGTGCCCAAAACCAGGGGCTCAGAGGGGGTCCCAGGGGCATGTGCTGGAGGTGCTGTGCAGCAGGCAGCGTGGGTGCAGGGACCCTGCTCCACCCCAGAGTGTGGTGGGACCTGCCTGGCTTCATGGGGCTTCCAGCAGAAAAGACCCCCCAGGGCCACATGCCCCTCAGCTCCTTCCTCTTCCTCGCACCACCCTGGCCTTGCTGCCTGGCTCCTGCTGCAGAAGCTGATGCTCCACATTTTGATTCCAGTGATGGTGCAAAGGGCTCAGCCTCTCCTGAGATCCCAGGGCCATGGAGGGGAAGGACAGGCCACGGCAACGGCAGTGTGACAGTCACGTTGTGACCCCGTCAGGAGACCCCGGAGAGGTGTCCGAGAGTCCCAGTTTCTCCCAGGAAGGTGGGAGTACCTCGCCCCCAGGGTTTTGCACCTTTGCCACCAAAGGCAAGGCAAGGCAGGTCCTCGCTGGCTTGTCACAGCCTGGGGGAGGTGGGAAGGTGACGGGTGTGGTGGTCGCCCACAGCTTTGGGGTCTCTGGGGACTTGCGCAATATGGGTGGCTACTGCTGCAGCCTCTCCCTCTGCAGTTATCCAGTAATGATGACTGGAGGAAGAAGACCAAAAAAAGAGGTTTGGGGAGATAACCTCTGCTCTGGTTTGTTTGAGATCTTGAAAGCAATTAAATAATAGCTACTCCTTCTCTCCCCCCCCTCCATCACTTATCAAAGAGACAATAGAAAGCAGGAAATTAAGAGTGACTTGGAACAAAGAGCCCAGAGCAAGGCTGCTGATTGCGGCAAGAGGGGCTGGGAGGTTCTCATTTGCACTTAGCCGTCCACTTCCCAAGGTGGATCTGAAGACATCGGGGCCTGGAGCATGAGTGAGAATCATTATCAGCCTCATACATCTTTAGGAGGCTGGAAGAAGCTTCTTCTGGTATAGATGATGTGGAAATTAATATCCCAGTAAAAGTGTGTGAGGAAGGGAGGAAGACGGTTTGGCGGATGGGGGATCGGGTCTCTGTGGGGTGCTGCTCGCTGGGGTTGGGGTGTCCCATTGCGTGTCACCTGTGCAAGCCCCGAGGGCAGCTCCCTGGGATGCTGCTCTGGGCAGGTGCTGCACATGGCTCCAGGGACCAGCGCCCTGCTCTGCCTGCTGGAAACGCAGGCAGAGATGCAGGCAGAGCAGAGATGTGCCCTGACATCAGGCAGGAGGGAGTGCAGCACACCAGCGTGGCTCAGGAGAGGGTTCTGATGCCTTGTGACCTTTTCACAGTTGTTTCATCCTCTTTCGGCGGGTTCTCGTGCCCAGGAGGGATGTCCTGACCGTCCCTTTCCCTCAAAGCCGCGTCGGTAGCCATCGCCAGTAGCGGGAAGGGCAGTGTAAAGCCTTGCTGTGCGCGTTCCCAGTGCTGCCTCCTTGAATTTCTCCCCTGAATAGGTGACGCTGCCACATCCCTCCCTTGGGTCCCTTGCTGCGCAGCAAGCCTCGCTCGCGGCAGGTCGGCGTGCCGCGGTGTCCCCTCGCCTCGGCACCGAGACCAGCCCCCAGCCCGGGCTCGCAACACTTTCTCCCAGCGCCCAGCGTGGTGCTGAGCATCGTCTTCCCACTGTGCTGGGGGGCTGGAGCGGTGGGCAGCCGGGGCAGGGCGAGCGCAGGGGTCCCGGGGTGCTCGGGGCTATCTGCAGAGCGTCAGGGCTTCAGCTGCCCTCTGCCCTTTGCTTCCACCTCCGTGGGCAGCTGTGTTGGATGCAGGGGCCAGGGAGCTGTGGAATTCAGCCAGCAAGCTCACTTGCCTAAAACCAGATCTGATCTTCTTTAAAAAAACCCAAAAACTAATGAAATGGTGTGCCGGTGTGTATTAAGGGGCTGATCTGAGCTGGTACCCATCCAGCGAGGAGTGCAGCAGCAGCTCGTTGTATTGGGAAGCCGTGCTTGAGCCTTTTGAAGAGATTTTTTTTATTCTACTCAGATTTAGGGTTGCATTATAGCCTAGTGTAGGGTTTGGTCTGTACCTCTGGGTGGTCCCTGGTTTGGAGAGACATTGTCTTACCCCAGCAGCTGGTTTGGTGCTGGCAGATAAACTCCTCTTTGTCCTTTAGCCTGGGAAGCATCCACTCTGCTGAAAAGCAATTTACTGGCAGAGCTGGATATAGGAGAAATGCACGACCTCTTCCCACACGGCTTCGACGTCCGATATAACCCATGGGAGAGGGGCATGGGGATTACGTGACCACGAAGCAGTTCTTAAAGTCCTTCCAAGTTTCCTGCCATCCATTCCCAGCTGTTCTGCGAGACTCCCTGTGGAAAACAGCGCTTTCAACCCCTGTCCTGGAAATGAGTGTTGTAAGGAGCTGGGGCTTTGGTTGCCAATGGAGGGGTAGGGTGAGCCGCCCTTTATTCCCGATACGTGGAGGGGAGGCAGCGAGATCTCCGGCATTTTGCAGGAATGAAGGAGGCTGTGTTGGACTGGTGGGGCTCTCTGATGGCGGAGGGGAACTGGAGGAACTGGGAGGCAGTCACCATTCTCCAGCAGTCAGGAGGGGATGGATTTGCTCCGGAGCGCAGCTCGCCCCGCAGCTTGCTCCTCCTACGCTCCACTCGCCTGCAGCTGCCCCACGCTGCTGGGGGAGAGGTGGGGGTGCGCGGGGCCGGTCACCCACGTTTGGGTCCCAAGCGGGTGCCACGGGGTCCCTGCGCATGCCCTGCCTGTCTCAGCCCTCGGTCCATCACTGTCCTCAGCAGTATCCCTGCCCACAGCCCTTCTGCCGGTCTCTCCAGTTACCTCTGTTACTGACTAATGGCAAAAATGCCGGGTCATTGCTCCGGACCCTGTTCGTGCCGGGGGACAGGTCCCTGCGGGTTAAAGCTTCCTCTCATCTCCTCTCCTCTGGGTGCCCGGCTGCAGTGTCCTATGGTGGGGTGGGAAGGACCTTCACAGGGAGTGAAGTGATGCCACCTCAGCCTTGCTGGCCCTGTCACTGTCCCCGTTCCCAGCGCGCAGGGTGCAGGGCCAGCCCGAGGAGCCCCAGGGCTCATCATCGCCTTTGCAGAGACGCGAGCCGGCCCCGAGCAGCTCTGCCTCCGTGCACGGGGCAGCCGTGCCCAACCCTGCTCCTCCCCAGCACGCTGCCCTCGCAGGGACCCCGCTGTCCCCCATGGCCGTAGGGACAGGGCCAGCGCAGGCAGAGATGACTGTGGTGTTTCCTCTCCCGTGGGTGCTTTGGGTGGCACTGCCCTTTCCCTGCCCTTTCCCTTCCCATCTCCAGCCCGACAGCCGCCAGTGGCTTTGGTGGCTCTGCTGACGCCTGGCTGGAGGCTGCCTGGCTCAATTACAGGGATGCCTGGGATGGGGAGAGGCTTTGCTTTCTGCTAATTAGCCAGACAAACAGGCCTGGACCATCTCCCCGCACCCTCGGGGCAGGGCAGAGCCAGGCTGGACCGTTGCTGCCCGTTGCTGCCGGACGACGTGATCTAATCGGGCAGCGTCTGCAGCCATGATTGATGGGGAGGGAGAGGAGCTGGCGCCTTCACCTGCGGCCAGGGTGGCTGGCAGCATCCCCGCACTCCCCGCACCATCCAGACCCCACGGGATGCAGGTTTCTCCGCAGCCCCAGCCGGTCGCAGGCTCTCCCGGCGGAGCCCAGCACCCTCCGCATACAGCGACGGCTCCTTCCTCCCGCTCCCACCTCTCCCATTCTCGCCCTGCTGTTATTTGCCTCCGTAATGAGTTTATTGATCTCTGCCGAGGGTACCGGGGCTGGGCTGCAGTGAAAGCTGCTGCACACATTCCCCGTGAAGCATATTGCTAAACCCCTGACGCTAATGAGCCTTTGGCAGCCACGGACCAAAATCTCTGCTCCTGCCTGTGTCTCTCCCTGCTGTGCCTGGCTTGTTGGAGGGTTGTGCGCATTAAATTGGGAGTTAACAGTACTCTGCATTTGGCAGTCGGGCTTCCTGCACCGGCTTGAACACAGGGTTAGTTACAGCCCGCGCCAGTCCGCTGCTCCTCGCATCCCCTCCTGTTCAAAGCAGCCGTGGGTCGTAGCTCAGTGCCGGCAGGACTCTGCGCTCCCCCAGCCTTGCACCGGGTCCATCGTGTCTCTCACGGAGAGCCTAAAGCCAGCGGAGAAGCGTAAAGCTGTCACTTTGTGCCCTGTGACTAATAGGTGCCATTAGCTCGTGGGATGGAGACGGCGTGCCCCTGCCTGGCGCTGCCTGCGGTGCTGTGCTGCTCCCGGGTCCCCTGGGATGTCTCTGGACGTCCTCGTTCCCTCGGCTTGGCAGCTGCCTTGGTGCGAGTCCAGGCTGGCTCCATCCACCGCCCCAGCTCGACACGGGTGGATTTGGGTTGGGAAAGAGCCCAACCACGAGCCCAGCCTGCGCAAAGGGGACCCAGGGCGGGAGCAGAGGGACCCCCACTTGCCGTGCCTGGCGAGAGGCACGTCTGGGGCACCTCCAAACCCACCTCAGCCTGCGGTGCCCTGGGTCATCGCTGTGCTGGGATGTGTCTCTCCACACCTTCTGCCTGCCACAGCTACCCCAGACATCGCTAAGGAGCTTTATTGCAAAAAACCGAAGGGATTTGGGTCCTGGCTGCCCAGCGGCCCCGCGGCTCCCCGGAGCCAGGACTGCGGTGCTGCCCCTTGCAGCGTCTTACACACCTTAATGAGAAAGATTGCACAAGAATTTGTGCCCCTTTTGTTGTTTTAAAATGCATTTTAGGGACTCCAGGTAACGCGTGGTTGCAACCGCCGGTCTCATCCTTCCTGCTGCTGCCGCAGGCAGGGGCCACGCAGGAGCTGCCAGCCCTCCTTTTGCCTGCCTGCACTGGGGTGCAGCGGGAGGGTAACTGCCCGTCTGCCCAGCGTGGGGAAGGGGCTGGAATTAGCCCTGTCCCTGTCCCCATCCCTCGCCGGGGCTGAGCAGGACCGTGCAGGCAGGCGGGAGGCGAGGTTGGTGCGAGGGCAGCCCGGTTATCCTGGGGAAGGTGACGTGGAGGTGTCCCTGCACGTGGCAATGACACTGGGGAAAAAGGGGGGTGCGTGAGCTGATTTTGCTGACGCTTCTGCATGGAGCCTCTCCACCATCACGGAGCCCCATTGCCCGTGGCTGCCCACACGTCCCCAAGCAGGGACATCCCTGCCAGCCGCCCCCAGACCACGGCAGCGTGTGGGGCTCCCCTGTCAGCGGTGTCCCCATGGCCAGCCCCGCTGGCTCACCAGCTGTCCCCAGCCCTGCCAGTGCCTCCGTCGGGAGGAGCTCTGTTTGCTCTGTCTCGGTGTCCCTTCCAGCTGGCACCTCACCCTGCATCTGCCTTGTTACGGGAGCTAACGAAGGATGCAGGCAATTACAGGGGGAGATTGATTAAATCCTGAATCAGGGAGGTTTCAAATGGCCTTGACCTTTCCCAGCTGTGGCAGGGGAGGCTGATCAAAGGCTGTTAAAAGATAAACACTCTAATAAAGAAAGGTTATGTTGCAAAAGAGCTGGATGTGTCCTTCTGCTCCCCCCGCACCCTCTGGTGTGGCACAAGCAGGAGGCACCAGCAAGCCCCTGGCTCCCTCTGCCCCATGGCCATCGGCGTAAGCCCCTCTCCCTCCTGCCAACGCTGCCGAGCTCCCAGGGCGGAATCGGTGCCGGAGCTGGTTCTGCCCCCGGCCCATCTGGGGCTGCAGGTCTGGCCCCTGTGTGCCCTGTGACGGTGCTTTGCAGGGACATCACTGGGTGGGAGAGGATGGGTGGTGCTGGATGCACCCTCCAAAGCTTGTGCCGGGGATGGATGGCTCCGGTGACGCGTGGAGGGGTGTATTTCCAGCAGGCTGCCATGTATTGGTCATTAAGGTGCAGCCTCTGTTTGTTAATGAGCACGGCTGCTTGCACTGCCCGGGCACAGCTCATCACACCAATGGTGGGGCCGTGCTCATGAGCTGCTGGGTGGCAGGGAGGGACGCTCTCCGGGCCCCCCAATCCAAAGACCAGCAGCTGCCTTTATGCAGCCCAGCGGGAAGCCCTGTCCGGGGGTCACCTTGCCGCGGGTGGCAGTGGCAGTGCCCGCGGGTGGCAGTGGCAGTGCCAGCCCCTTCCCGCGCCCGCCCGCGCCGCCCGCCCGCCCCACTCTCCCGCCGCCTCGCCCACCCGAAACGCAGAGCCGCGGGCGGCCCGCCCCGCCGCGCTCCCATTGGCGGCGGCCGCGGTAGTGGGCGGGGCGACGGCGGCGACACGTGTGCCGGTACCAGGAAGTGGCGGCGGGGCCGCGGCGGGGAGCGCCGGGCGGTGAGCGGGGACGGGAACGGGAACGGGACCCGGGGGGGGGGTCTGGGGGGGCCCCGGGGGCTCTGGGCCCCGGGGGCTCTGGGCTCGGGCGGTGCAGGAGCCCTGGTCCCAGCTTGGCGGCTGTAGGGCCCGGGGGTTCAGGGCGCCGGCACCAGGGCCGGAGTGCCCGCGGTAGGGTTTGGGGGGCCCGGTGGGGTGTTGGGGTCCCCCCTTGGGGACGGGGGGAGCCCAGGGTGCTGGGGGGCGCGGGCTGCGGGGGGGGGGGGCTGTCTCCCTCTCCCCCGGGCCGGACAACCGGTGGTGGGTCTGACCCGGGCACCCACCCCGCAGGGTTTGGCAGCGGCCCTGGGGCAAGGCCGGGGGCCCGGGAGGGCCTTCTGGGGGGAGGAAGGCAATAGTGTGTGTATTTCCTATATATTCCTATAGAAATGTATAAATATATGTGTATTTTGGTGTATTTATATGCCTGTGTTTGTGGCCATGCCTATATTCCCTCCCCTGGGCCTGGGCACCCCTCGGGCCCAGCCCTGAGCCCTGTTTTGGTGCCCCGTCCCGGGGCTCGTTCCCCTTTTCGCCTGGTCCCAGGGCGCCTCGAGCCGGGTGCTGCGAGGGCGTTCGCCTTCAGCGCGAGGAAAAATTGGTTTTTGGCACAAACGAGTGCCACCAAGAAGCGGGACGCGATGCACGTGCCTGGGAACCGCCCGGGGACGTGGGACGAAGCGTCCCCTCGCTCGGCGAGCTTTCAGCGCCGTTTCTTCGCGTTTCTCTGGAGCTGCTCTGCCCAAAATCAGGAGGCATTGTGCACCAGGTGGGATGTGGTGCATCCCATCCCTCCTTGGTCCCTCCTGCTCCTCTGAGCTCGGATTAAATTGCAAAGCCTTAAGGAGAAGAGAGAGCCTTGGAGAGGTGTTGCGGGGAGGATGGTCAAGCTCCCTCTGTCCCCGTTGGTGAGGAGGGGTTTGGGGTGCTCCCCTTTAACCAGGGAGGAATTTCTCTTTAACCACCAGCCGCTTCTCCTGACGCACCTTATCTCTCCTAGGTCAGCATGATCCCGGGGCACGGGCCGGTGATCCAGTCGGTGCTGGGAACTTTCCTCACCTGGGGGCTGACAGCGGCTGGCTCGGCACTGGTGTTCGTCTTTTCCAGCGGGCAGGTGGGTGCCGGGATCGGGTCCTCTGTCCTCGGGAGGCAAGCGGGGTCTGGGGCGGAGGGCTGCGCTCGTGGGTGGGTTTGGCTGCCTGGTCCCAAGCGTGAGGGACTTGACGTTGGCCCTGGGAGGTCCTGGGGCAGGAGGAGGAAAAATCCAGCTCATTTCTCTCGTGTGTCAATACAGAAGAGATGAAGGAAATGAAATTCCTGACCGAGGCTGTGGTATGTGCTGTAGCTCAGCTCACGGCATTCGGGAGATGGGGCAGAGCCGCAGGCAGGGCTCTGTGTTTGGAACAGCAGGTTCTCCTCCTGTCACCTGGTTTCTCTGGTGCAGGATTCGGGTCAGCCCGTGCTCAGAACAAGCAAAGTGCTGATCGTTAAGTCATCTTGTATTCCAAAATTGGAGGCCCCCCTTGCTGTTGTGCTCAAAATTGCCCGGATGAATTTATTATTTATGTCTCTCTCTTCTGATGATTTATTCAGGAGTTTGTTGCAAAGAGAGATTCCCTTTGCAGTAGCACGTTGGTTTTTCTTCCTGGGGGAGGGTGACGTGCTAAAGAAGAAAAACTGCACCGGGAGTTAAGTGGGCAGGATACGTGCTGGGTTACTGGAAGACTAATGGCTTTGTTTATAGCAGCCTGTTATTAGAGGAATCAGAATCTTCATGGGAGGGAAATGCAGGGCAGCGGGCACAGATGGGCAGGAGAGCTTCTGGTTTACCTTTCCGTATCCTCGGAGCGTTTTGGTGTGGGCACTGGATGGGCCAAGCCCAGTCCGGGCAGTGTCGGTGGGCTGAGGGAGCCAGGACGCGCTGTAGGCGCCTGGTGAGGTGCCATCACCCCAGGATGGTGGGCTGCTCTGCGTGAGGAGCATGGCTCTTGCCTCGAAGCACAGAAATTGCTTGGGTTGCAGAGATGGGGAGAAGAAAGCTACGTCAGTGCGGCAGCGGTGCAGCTGGCTTCCCCCCTTGGCGCGGTTTGTGGTGTCGTTGCACTCCGCTGCTTCTGCCAGGAGTAAATGGTGTTTTGTGTTTGGTTTTTTTTTTTTTTTGCAGAGGCGGATCCTAGATGGGAGTTTAGGCTTCGCCGCGGGGGTAAGTACAGCATCCTTCTACTCATCGTCTCTGCCTGTGTTCTCCTGCTGACACCTCCGAAGCCCTGCCACGCTTCGTTTGGTTGCCTGCTCCCGTTAGTGTTTCTTGGCTAATTGCCTGAGGTGCAGGTGGGGCAGGGAAGAGCACGGTGCGGCACTGGTCACGTCTTGTCATGTCTCGGTGCCTCTTCGGTGAGGGTGGAGGCGGCATGAGGGGGTTCACGAGGACATTGAGCTGCCCATGCTGGATTTGGCTCTTGAGTTAAACTCTTCTCATTTCTTTGGGCTTCTGAATCACTCCCCCTGTAGCAGTGGTGCGATGAAGATGGGCAGGAGAGCCCTTGTCCTGGAGGTTAATTTGTGTAGCTTGCTTTGTGCTTCTTGCTCTCCTGCAGAGCGTGGGTGCTTTAAGCCCTTGGGAGAAGGGGGAATAAAGACACTGCAGCTCTACATCAAGGGTGCACACTAAATGTGGGGCTTATTGCATCTTTCTTGAAGGAAGATATGAAACTGTGTGGCTTGAAATTGTGTTGGGGCTTGTGAATGTAGACCTCCTCCTGCTGCCCAGCTGCTGGGGTGATGGGGAGCAGGTGGAGGCTCATTCAGACACCTTAAATCACACTTGTTTTCCTTCAGGTGGTGGAGTGTGCCTGAGAGCCTGGGGGATGTGCTGTGGGTGGAAGGTGCATCTTCCCAGGGCATGTGGTGTGTGTGCCGGGGCACAGGGCTCTGCCAGGTCCCACTCGCTGTGTTCTGGCTGCGTAGCTGGCACCTGGAGTCTGGGCGATACTACCAGGTTTCGGGGTGAACCACGAGCCCGGCACCGCGGGTGGTCTGTCCTGCAGCGTGCAGTAACGCCGCTCATGCTGAGGCTGTGCGTGGAGTGGGGCTCCTTCCTCCCTGTGCATCCCCAGACACTGCAACGCCACTGATCAAGGTGAAATTCGACTGTTTGCAGCTCTGGAGATCACAGGTCTTCTGCTTTTCCTGAAGCTTGAAACAAACCCAGCTGCACTGAGCAAGAGCCTGCCATGGTGGGTGATGTGAAATGCTACGAAGCTCGGTTTGCTCCCTAGTAAGGTTTCCTGGAATGTGCCTGTGACCTGCTAATGATGTGAATAATCCAACTCGTCTGTTGTAGCGGATTCTTGGGCCATCCTTTATAATCACTTGCATTAGGAATTGCCAATTCTGGAGCTTTCCTCTGTGGTTTGATTTCTGAACTGTTTTTCTCTGGAAGACACACCCTTGTCCCTGCAAGCCAAGTCGGAGCCACTTCTGCGGTGTTGGGGAGATGCTGCTGGGGACAGCGTGGCCTGGGCTGTCCTCTTGCCATGGCGCTGCTGGGGACAGCGTGGCCTGGGCTGTCCCCTCGCTGTGGCATCGCTGTCTCCCGAAGCAGCCACTGCGACCATCCCATAGCTGGGGAGGTACCAGGGCACGGCGCGGTGTTTGCCCTGGCCGAGGACTGGCTCGGGTGCTGTCCCAGCACGGCGCAGTGCCGTCCTTCCCGCAGCCACCGCATCACCCTGCCAGGAGCACTGAGTCATCCCTGCGCGGCAGAGGTGTGGCTCGGCTGGTGAAGCAGAAGTCCTACAAACATTTGCTTTTCCTCCAGCTTCTTTCAATTTGCTGTACTCGGAGCAGGAAAGGGGATTTTTTTTCTGGGCTCGCTGCAGTGTCTGGGGGGGAGTGTCAGTGAGGAAGGCAGTGGTGGCAGGTCCTGCTGGCAGAAGGTGCTGCCACATAAACCACCCACGAGCTGCAATTTGTGAAGGTTTCTGGGGTGCGTTTATGGGCCTGAGCTGCCGAAGCTGGTGCTGGCTGGGATGAGCTGCCTTCTCACCCAGGGTCACTGCAGCCCTGATCTGATGCTGCGTGGCCAGGACCAGCTCTTTTGGAGGAAGGTGCCAGAGATCCACAGGTGATTGTGCCACCGTTGCTTCTAGGGCTGCTGGGCTCACTGGGAGCAGGTCCTTGCTCAGTGGTTGAGTGTTTGGGTGGCAGTGATTTGGCAAAAGCACCAGAGGTTGGAATTTTTATCTTCCTTTTTGCCTGGTTTGCTCCAGATGTGCCCTCAGCTTTTTGCCTTGTGTCTGACAAGGGGCTGGTGTATCCCCCTGCGCTCGACCCCGCACCTTGACGCTTCCCCTGTGCAGCGGCCCAGGAGGGGTTTGCTGGATGTTACCCCCAGGCAACAGGATCCCCCTGAGTTTTTAGCACAGTTTTTCTGGGCAGTGTTGTAATTGCTTGACCGGCAGTGTGACTGGCTGTGTCTCTATCTTTTCCTTACCCGAAAGGGTTTAACAGCACAAGAAGCGTTTTCTTCCCTCTGCAGACAGGGAAAGCGCTTGTGATGTGTGTGCTTGGTGGCTTTGTGGAGGGTCCATGGAGAAGCTGGAGGAGAAACCACCTCCTGACCCAGCCCTTTGGCAGGAGGGACCGTGGCTGACTTGCGGCTCCCTGCGTGTGGGTGGAAGTGGGGTGGTGGAGGTGGGAGGTGATGCTGGAGCTAAGCAGGCGGCATGCCTGAGGCTGGCTGTGCCTGGAGAGGGAACCCAAATGGGCTGCGAAGCCCTCCCGGCTGGCTGGGACGAGGGGCTGTTCCTGCCTTGTCCAGGCTTGTGCTGCAAAGCCGGTGTCGGGGGAACCTCAGGAGCAACATGGGCTCTCTGTGTTTTGGCAGGCTGGCTTTGTGTAGGGGGAAAAAGCAGGATATGGAGCAGCCGGTTTTGAAACCTATTTTACTGTTTTCTCTCTTCCACCCTGTAAGAAACGTTTCTTCAGGCAGTGATGTTGCTCTCATCATGGACTACTTCTCTTGCTCAAAGGGATTTCCGTTTAAAACACCGTGTCTTTGATGTAGGTCTCTTGCAGATACGGACGGGTTGGTTTTTCTGAGCGTTGGGATAGAGCGAGGCAGAACTTAACTTCCTCTTTATCTCCCCTCTGAAATCTGGGCTGCTGGGTTTAGTTACACTTCCCCTGTGCTCTGTCAGAGCCAGAAAACCTCCTCTTCCTATGCTTTTGGAGGCAGGTGGTTGCTTCTAACCTTGCTGTTCTGGTGCTTAGCTCAGGATCCCTGATAGTCATCTGGGTTCCAGGGAGCGTGCGTGGTGCTCTCCGAGACCAGGATCGCTGGTGAAACAGGGTGTAATGGATCGTTCTTTCTCCTGTTGGTGACTATTTGCCTGCTCGTCTTCTGGGGGCTTGCAGAGCAAAATAAACCCGGAATTGAGAACTTCTCTACAGCCAGGAGGAGGACGTGGGACAGGGATGTCCAGGTGACCTCGAGGAGGATGGTCCGGGATGCAGAGTGTCAGTCGGGATCCAGAAAGCCGTGGCTCGGCACTGCCTTCACCGCAGATGCGCCATCTGATCTGGGGGAGCTGGTGTAAGCCTGGGCACGTGGTCAGATTGCTGTGCCCTGAGTGGGTGCCTGCCGGGAGAGCCGCCGGCGTGCGCTGGGAGCATCCCGACTGCAGAGCAAAATCTCCTTTTGGCACGGCTCAAGCTGCCCATGTCTGATGGTACAAGCGTCATCTCGGGCGAAGGGGACCTGCACGGCTGCTCGCTGCGGTGTGGTGGAGCTCAGCTTCTTCCAGCCCGGTACCTCCGCTTGGGTGTCTGAGCGTTTAGCTTCTCTCTGCCTCAGTTCCCTTTCTGGAAATCACGGATAATAGAGGGTTTTGTATGCAAAAAGCCTCCGAGGTGATGTGTTTCCATGGAGACAAGGCTTCGCTTGCTTGGGCATCTGATGTGGAATTCTGGCTTTTCTCTTAAATCTTGATATTCTTAAAGACGACCTTTTTTTTTTAGATGTTCTCTGTTATGTCAGTGTTATCCTGGAGGTGCTGTGCTCTCAGACATCATAAACACTACATAAACACTACATAAACACTTGCAGTCCTCCTTCCCTGCAGCCTCGCATGGCTATTCCTCTTACTGGGTTGCAGGTTGATATATTCTGTCCCAGGTGAAGCAGAAAATCGTAAAGACATGCTCTTTAAACTGCACCAGGCATGTCTGCTATTGAATATTCCCTATCAGTGCTGCTTAAAACAGTATCAGTAATTTATATGGGTCTACTGAGGCTGGTTCTTGTTCTTGGAGCCTTAATGAAGTCAAGCTAAAAAGTTTGGCAGGGAAAGTGTCCTGCCAGTCTCTCACCTTCCACTTTTCTTTCCCATCCTGCGGAGAGGATCTCTTTCACTTGTAAGCAGCTTGAGTTTTCTGATCCGCATGCCGTTAATGTACCTGTTTCCCTTGAAGCTGCCGTTCTCATCTTGATGAACCCGCAGGAGCGTGACAAGATGTTGCCGCTTGCAGCGGACGAGATGAGGGCTTTAATTTTAACGCAGCGGTGTGATACCAGACTCGGATGTGCAGGGACTCTCCCTCTCGCCCTGGGGTCCAGCAGGACCAGCTGTGGTTGGAGATGAAGATCATTGTCCTGTTTATTCTATATTTGCAGAATAAAAGCTCCCATGTGCTCTGAAGCTGAGGCAGTGCTGGCTCTGCAGTCCAGGTGGGGAGGAGTGTTGGCACCACAGCATTTGGGAGAGCCCGGACCGGGCACCTACATCAAGTCCCTGCCTGGAAGGAGATGCTGGTGCCCAGGGGTCAGCGATGGAGACCCGTCAAGCCCTGGGAGAGCTGTTGGGGCACAGTGTGGTTATAAATCCTGCTGCCTGGCACATTTCGAGGGTTTCCCATCAGCCTGAGGACACAGACCTGGGTTCAGTCATTTTCCGTGGCCTGAGGCAGTCAGGTTTTGAGCCTGGGTTTTCTCTCTGGTTACGCTGATGTATCCCAGGGAAGGGTTTGGGCTCCCGGCAACCCAGGGATGCTTTAGATACGCGGCTGCCTTCTGTGTGCTTTCTCCTCCCCCATCAACTGCGGCTTGTTTTCCCAAGAGCTGGTGGATTTACGGTGTTGTTGCATCTTGGCTGTGGAGCACGAAGTCTCTTCGCAAAAATGTCCAAATCCAGTTTGGCAGGAAGTGCGTGTCCCAGTGCCAGCGAGCCAGCGCACTGCGGGTCCCTGCTCCCCATCTTGGCTGGGTTGAGCGGGGCTGGTGCGAGGGGGAGGCTTTGTGCAGAAAATCATACCCTCTGCCAAAGTGGCTTCATGTTTTATTGATCTGAGGAGAGCCCAGGCAGGCTTTTTCTTTTTTTATCCCTGCCTTCGACGCCAGCCTGCCTGGTGACATTGGTGGGGTTTGGGTTCCTGTCCCTGGCTGGACAATTACAAAGATTTGTAATTGAGTGTGGTGGTTTTTTTATTATTACTATTTTTTGCTTAAATCAGCTTGCTGGCAGAAATCCTCACCCTTTTTTTAGTTCATGAGCATCATCTACTAAGGGATGCTGCTGAACCAGAGGGGTAAGTGCCAGCTCTGGTGCTGAACAGGGTGGGCAGGAGCTGGTGGGCAGGAGCCAGCACCCTTGAGCAGGACCTTGGCTGCTCCCAGGCAAGCTCGTGTCCCTAAACCCACGCCTGAGCTCAGAGACGGGCTGAGGGGAGGCACGGGGACATTGTTGCTTTTGCTGGCTGCTGCAGGGCAATGACTTCCAGCTCCCCCACCAAGTGGGGTCAGGGGGGTTCCTCTGCCTAACAGGGCGTAGGGATAAACCGCTTTTCCGTCCCAAGCAACCGAAGGTGGCTGGTGCAGCGCTGCTCCTTCAGCTGGTGAGGCTGGGGTGGCTTTAAGCTCTGTCATCCTCTTCCCCCGGAGCCCGTGTGCTGTGAAGCCGGTGGGAGCTTCGTTGCTGACTTTGGTGGTGACGGGATCTGGAGGCTGAGCAGTGTCAGGCCTCTGTTTTCCATGGGGAAATGATATCTTAACATAAGATGACAATATAATTCTGTAAAGCCTTTCCCTGTTGCTTGTGTTACCATGTTGGGGTGTGTGGTTGTTTTTTAAAGGAGGTGGCATTTGAAATATGAAGTTTGACAGCCGTGGTTAAGCCTGACATGACAGCTTGCTTTCTTCTTACTCATAGTGATCTGAGATTTACACAATCCCTCAGGGACTGGTGTCTACGGCAATAGGCATCTCGTTCCTTCATTAAAAGTGATTTAAAATGTAATAGTTTATTACGCACTTCTGTTCCGCGGGCGATTGCTGGTGCCGTGAGAGCAAGCTGAGCAGCATCTCTTCTGAGCATCCTGCAAACGGGATCGCGTGGGGTGCTCGGGGTGGGGTCTTGCTGGACGGAGAGATGGGATCACCTTCCCTTGCAGCATCCCTCCTGCTGCTGTCTCCGGGCTCGCTTTGCTCATTCCTGCTGGATCCTAATCCCGCATCCCTTTCTCCATTGAAAGCTCCTCTTTGATGTGCTTCCCTGCTCGCAGGCAGGGCTGGGAGAGAGCTCGGAGCATCGTCTTGTCCACCCCGAGGCAGCGCGGACCCTGCCTGCCCACGGCAGGGCAGTGGGTGCCATCGCTTCTCTGCCCTTGCTGGTACGGAGCGGTTCCCAAAGCCTAGCACGGATCTCCACTGTGATCTTTAAGCCCATCTGTGCTTGTCTTGCTGACTTGCTTCCTCCCAGTGTGTGTGATGGGACCGGTCCCCAGAGCTGGTCACAGCTGAGCTCCCGCAGAGCTGAACGGCTGCAGGGAGAGAAACCGGGGCCGAGGCGGCTGCTGAGGGTGTTGTGCTGCACTGATGACTTTTTAATCAACCCAGCCCAGTAGGTCGGGCAGCAGAGGTGATGAAATGCACGTTAATATTGTGTTCTTTAGTGTAAGGTTGTGAAACTGGTGCCTTGCCTGGCTTTCTGTTCTCTACACTGGGTAACACCCTGAGCGACCAACTCTGAAGCCTGCCCTGCTTTGGGTTGGAGAGCCCCAGAAGTCCCAAATTCTATTTTTCTATGGTCTTTTGAGTAGCTGTTCCTTCTCCCTCCCTGCTAAGCAGCAAGCAAAGAAAGAAGCACTCTGCCACTCGGAAGGTTTATTTTCCTGGTGCAAGCTGTGTTGGTGAAACACCGCAGCAGGACTTTGGCAGCGCTGTGCCGGGAGCTGCTGTGTTGCTGTTCGGGATGGGAACTTGTTCTCCTCCCAACCTGGGAGCTCTGGCTCGGATGCTGGGGCAGGAGCGGCCCAAGCGTTATTGGTCTGTGCAGAAGCAGGAGTAGCAAAGCCCTCGTGCTGCGGTTGCCTTGGTCGGGGCTAGCGAGGCGGGGACCTTGGCAGCTACACCGCAGTGGGCTTAAATCTGCGTAGCAAAGCCTTGGTGTGCCCTTAGCTAGCTTGGAGATGGCTCTTTGGCTCCAGGCGTTATCCAATATTTATTCTTTTCCTGCATGAAGCCAAGGCTGTGTTTCCTTCCAACCCTGCCCGCTCTGCAGAGCCGCGTGCAGGATGGATGTGGTTCACCGCGGCTTTGGCAGGAGTGTGGTGGCCGGTGGGGTCATGAACCCACCCCCGTCGCTGCAAAACACCCGAGGGGAGGGCGGTTTTCCTGCTCCTGTGCTGCTGCTGTTCCCGTTTGAAGGACTGTCGTGGCTGTGCGAATCCCACAGAGAATCGACCTAATGAACTCGTGTCGTTCATTTGCTGCCTTGGGCTTTTGAGCCAAGAAAAACGCTCTTGGTGAAAATGGGGAAGAACCTCACTTCTCCGCCCTTCAGTGACTTCTTCTGTCGGAAAGAGGGTTCTGGTGGCCCTGCTGGGTTGCAGTGGCCGCACAGCTCGCGGGGCCGGGCAGAGGGATTTCCTTGGCTGGAGGGTGGGCTGTCGGTGGGGCTGCCATGTGGCAGCCGGTGCCAGATCCTCGTGGCATCGGTGCCTACGTGGTTCTCACCGCTCCCCTTCTGTCTCCCAGGTCATGCTGGCTGCTTCCTACTGGTCCCTCCTGGCCCCGGCTATCGACATGGCCGAGGAGTCCGGCAGCTTCGGAGCCTTTGCTTTCTTCCCCGTGGCCGTGGGCTTTGCCCTGGGAGCAGCTTTCGTGTACTTCGCCGACCTGCTCATCCCGGCGCTGGTAAGTAGGCGTCCCTGGGCTCGGGGGCTGCTGCTCTTCCTTTGGCTCTGCCGTGACAGAAGCCGGATACAGATTGGTTTCTATCACAGATTTAATGAAACCGTGTTTTCTCCAAGACCCCGGGTGGCTCTGCCAGTGCTGAATGCAGCTTTAGGCTGTCTATGTGCTTTTTTTTCTTCCCTTTTTTTTTTTTCCCCCACTTCTGCTTTTGTTCTTTTCACTGGCAACACTTTGCAAACACTTCAGGTGTGACCTTCTGTTTCAGCCCAGGGGTTTAATTTGCAGAGCTGCCAACCCTCTAAGCATTTCAAAATTGAATGAACCATCCTACTGTCTAAGAGTATTATTAATAAAGTAAATAAATCGGAAGCTGTTGGATTTTTACAGCTGAAAACACAAGAATGGATTAGTCGGTAAAAATATTTTCAAAAACTTCCAAAGAGCTCTTTAAATTTTTCACTTATTTTAGTGGAAGGGGGGATTATCTGGTTATGAGTAAGGAGTGTGAGGTTTTCCATTTGGAGAGCAGTATGGCTGGTGACCCCGGCGCCCAGGGGAGCCCGCAGCATCAGCCTTCCCCGCTCCCTTGCTTTTTGAGCCTCTCATAACAGGTACAGTCAAACGCATCCTCAGCTATGAAGAAAATTGCTTGATATTACAGTGTGTCGCTTCCAGTGCAAATGGATGCATTAGAGTAAAGAACAAATAAATGAAATGACAGCGGTGTCAGACGGCTGAAAGCCTGGTCCTGCTCCGTGCTCTCTGCCTGCCCGTGTCCTGGCTTTTCTCGGGGCTCCTGAACCCTTTGCAGGATACGGCGGGGGGGCTGCTGTCGGGCAGCCGGAGCCCTTGGAAGTCAGTTGCCATCAAACCCTGCTTTTTTCTTTTGCTCTCAGTAACCCGAGGTCTCTTGCCTGTGTTGGCCATCGCAGTGATCGCCCTTGTTACAAGGTGCTGGAGGGGGCCCGGGAGATATTTGATCAGCTGCCCGAAGCTGATGTTTCCCAACAGGGTAGATAAACAGTTGCACCACAAAACCCGCTTCTTCCTGATGGCCGGCGTTCGTCTCTGCCGCCTTTGGAAATGGGAGTGTGTGGAGGGGGAAGAGCGTTGTGGGAGCGAAATTCTTGCGTTGCAAAGAGGAGGAGGGAGTGGTGACAAGGGTGGCCAGCGTGCGTGGTGGCGAGGGTGATGGTCTTGTAGGGGGCAGTGCAATATATATAAAAACCCATACAATTATATCTTGCTTTAAATCCGGTTCAAATACCGATGGGAGAGGAGCGGTTGCCTCCTCTGGCTCGACACAGCTGTTTGCACCGTGCGGGAGAGCACGTGCTGCCGCACGCTTGTCCCATGGGACTTCTGGTAGCTGGTGTGTGTGCTAACGCTGAGCTCGAGGAGGCTTTATGCCCTGTGGCTAATGCTGCTGCCTGTGTGTTTTGCTTCCTGCAAAAAGGGGTGTCCCTGTGCTGGGGTGTCTCCCCCAGCCACAGAGCGGGCAGGACCCACCTTCTTAGAGTTTGTGCAAATGCAAAATGCCGCTTGTCCTTCCCTTGGATAACTCGGGCAGGGTCAGGAGAGCTGGGTGGGGTGGGTGGGGGGCTCCTGCGCTCCCGGCCCAGAGGCAGCAGTGATGGCTCCTGGGCTGGTCAGAGACTCTGCAATGGGCAGGGGATGGGACTTTTGGGATGCTTTAGGATGAGGACAGGGTACCCAGAGACTTGGTGAAGTTACGAGGGATGCCGTGGAAGGAGCATGGGTAGACACTAAAGCTGATTTTCATTTCAACACATTCAGCAAGTGCCTGGTCAGTCCTGAGCTGTCCTTGGGGCTGCACTGGCAGGGAAATTTGGCTCAAGATGCATCTCCCTTCGCTTGGATCCCAGACTTCTCTCTCAGGAGCCAGTGCTGCTCACAGAAGGGTTAAGCCATTGCACTTCACTTCCAACAAGTCTTGTTTCTTTCTAAATCCATTAAAATCCCGGGGTGGTTTTCTTTTTTCCCCCCTCGCTTAAAGTCAGGCGGGGAGGGGATGCTGGCGAGACCGTGGGGCACGCTGTCCCTGGGAGGGCAGGACGAGGGATCCGTTTTTAGCAGGCTGCTCTTTGCACAGAGAGCTCTCTCTCTGCCTGGCACTCCTCCATAATTGGTTTGCTGGATAGCAACAGGTAGTAAAAGCTTTTAATGACTCCTTATCACCCCAGCCCTGCTCCCCGGGGAGGGAGCAAGGCTTCTCTCCTGCGGCAGCCCCACGGGGAGCTGGGCGGCTCCGGTGGTACCCGAGTGTTTGCTCAACGGCAGAGCTGGGGTGGGCAGGAGGGTTAAACCTCCAAGACAAACTGGTTAATGATGCCGAACAGCTGTAGTCATTAAATTCCTTACAAAAGACAGATCTAATCTATGATATCTTTATCTTTTGATGTTTCCCTGCGTGAAGCCTTTAACGTGTTTGTTCATCCTTTAGCTGAGTTTATGGAGGAGGAGACGCCGGCCTGGGAGGGCTCGGCTGGTGGAGGACAGCAAACCACAACGGGGCATTCAGGCACGCTTGGAGGGCGAGACCATTGCAGAAACGGACCTCAGGAGTTTTAAAAAGGGCTCGCCCGTATTTTGGCAAGCGTCTCCTCACACACTGTGTTCGGCCGAAGTGTGCCTTCACCAGCTGCGCTGGGTTCGGCGGCTGGGGAGGCGGCGGCAGAGCTGGTTCTGCAGCAGGACGTTGCTCTAGTGCCTGGAATATCTTAAACCACTAACGAACTGCCCGCCTGTCTCTTCCCGTCCTGGCCCGGTGATGCCGCCGCAGGTTTCTCTCCTTCCTTCGTTCTAGTTTAACCTTACGACTACTTTTTAAATAAGAACTTGACTTTCAGCTGGTATTTGAGGAGGCTTCTGGATGGAGAGGGGCAGGTGAAGGGGGGGTGTATGAGATGCTGTTGCCTTTACTAAAAAGGGTTGGGGCTGAGGGTCTTTGATGCCAAGACCCGGAGCCTTTGAGCAAGAGTTTACTTAAAAATACCGCTCAGCGCGGTAGGTCCCTGATTGCTGAGTAGCTGTTTTGGGTCTACTGTAACACATAAGAATGCTGGAATTAAGTATTATTGTTCTTATCCTTCACATCAGTCTTGCAGCTCTGCTGACTCGGCTGGGTTTTGTTCAGAGTGTGGTGTTTTATTGGGTTTCCATGATGGGTTTCTTGCTCTGGCCTCCCTCTTCCTGGAGGAATCCCACAAGAGTCCAGATGATGCATCCAGCCCCGACTCCGGTTTTCAGACAGTCCCTGGCTGCTTTTGCTCCTGAATTTTTCACATGCACATGTGTTGCCTTTGTCTTCGAGCTGCCGGATCCCCAAGACCTCTCCCGGCGGTGCTGCAGGCTGTTGGAGTTCCCAGGAGTGTTCCTGTGTCCATGCGGGTGGGCTTTGGGTGGGATGCTGGGTCCGGGCGCAGCGTAACGCCCGTGTTGAAGCTGTGGCTTCCAGGAGCTCCCTCGCCTCCTCCCTTTTCCGGGTCATTCCCCTTAAATGCTCCTCTGAGCAAGCAGGAATTCACAGACGGGATGCTGGTGGGATCGGGAGGGTGGTATGGGCAGGCAAGAGGAGAAAGCAAGCTGGCCGTAGCAGGAGATAATAAACCCCTCGTGGGCTGCATATCAGCTCGGCTGTACCTGCCTGCCCACATGTATACACGTTTCCTATTAACGGCCTCATTTTTTTCTGCTCCCCGGCTGCATGACGTCCTCTCGGCTCCACAATCATTACGCTAAATAGGATAATGAGGCTTAATCAGCTTCATCTCTACCTCTAGGCTGTTTTGCTCGGAAACATCTGTCCGCGCACAGAAAGCAGCTCTGTCGCTCCCATTGCGGTGGGTGCAGGTCTGCAGCCGGAGCTGAGCCTGGTCCAGTCCCTGGATGGGTGCTGCGGCATGTGGGGGTCTGCGGGCAGCCCCGGGGTCTCCCCTGGGAGAGCTGATGAGTGTTGAAGGTGGCTCTGGGGGAGGGAGAGGAGGGCAGATGTTGCAGGAGGACCAGGAGTTAATATATAATCCAGGGAGCGAGCTGATGGGCCATTACTCAGGTATAAGTAGGAGCCTGCCAATACTTCTCGTGTAAAAGATGATTGGGGACGGGAGGATGGGGAGCCAGGGCTGTAATTCTGTCCTGGAAATACCATCTCAATTGGATTGTTTTATTTTTTTCTTGTCAGCTAGATACAGGGTTTGTTGGGGTTTTTTTCTGAGTACAGAGTAAATCAATAAAGTAGCATGTGATGGGTGGACCATTCCTTAGATTTAAAACAAATAGTAACTAAAGTGCCTTTTAAAAGCCTTTTGCCTGGGTAGGTGTGTGCTCTGCGGGTGCCAGCGCTGGCCCCTTGTGCTGCAGGAAGGACCAGTGTGGCCGAAACCCCTTCCCGGGGGTCCAGGGCTTGTTTCATACCCATTTTGAAACATTTTTGGGCTGTGGTTTGCAGCTGCATAATGGTTTTCATGAGCAGGCTGAGGATCTTCACGTGGGATGGATGCGAGTGGAGTGGCTGTGTGTGTGTAGATGCTCGTAGTAGGAGGCTGGATCCCATTAACCCTCTCCACACATAATTGCGTTGTGCTCCTGCCCTTTTTGCAAACTGAGGCTTGCAAGTTTTTTGGAATATAGTCTGGGACTGGGCATTTTGCGCAGTGAATTTTAGGCTATTTTTGGCGAGCACCCTTGGGAAGGATTTGAGAACTTGATAAACAGATATCGGAGGGATGCTCTCCCCTTTAGTAACAATGGTGTCTGTCCTTTGGCTCAGAACGTGCCTCGAGGATGTATATTTTGCTTTCTAAATCTGTGCAAGTCACGTACCGGGGAAAGCTGAGAATAGTGTGTGGATGGTGAAGCTGTAGGAGGGGGAGGAGAGACCATCGCGCCCGCTCCAGGCGTAGCTGCATGTTATTTAAAATTGCAATTTCTTTTGCAGGGCTAAACCATAGCTGGATTAGACCATGGGAAGCATCTTTTTTGGGGGAGCACGAGGCAGTGATTCCTGGTGTACCGGGGTAACGAGGCAGGGCAATCGTTAGTGCCATGGGTGCAGTTTGAGGATGTTGGTGATCCTCCAGGCTCGCCGCCGGCAGCGTACGTGCTTCCACCTGGTGAAGATGGAAAGCTTTTAATACTGCTCTCCCTTCTGATTTGCATGGAGCTGGATTTGATGGGTTAATTATTTCATGAGGCAGTAAAAATGTGCTGGGTCTTGTCGCTAGTGTTAATTTATAATCGGAATAAAGGTTCCTCTTATGCAATTTGCTAATTCCTCCGAGACATGCCCATCACAAGTTCCCATTCTTAATGTGCTTTTTCCTGTTCATCTGTGACTCCTAGAAAGTTAATTAGCTGCACATCCTCATTGCCATAGTAGGTAGAGGCTTTTTCGATTTGAGCATTAACCAAGGGACATGCCTGTGTGCGGGGCATGTGTATTTTCTGGCTTATTAAATTTTTGAGCATGGGACTGAAACACTGTCCAGAGCAGCGCGGGGACCCGGGCGCGGTGACGTGGGTGGCATCCGGCTGAGCTCAGCCTGGCAGCTGCATGTCTTGGGCCTTGTAATCTTGAGAAAATGATTAAATAAAGGGGTTCCAGTGAGGTGGTTTTGGTGGTCTGGGGCATGCAAAGTGACTCTACCCTTTTTGACATGCAGACTGTGTTCAGTCTCTCCTGGTCCGTGCTCCTGGCAGCCCTCTCCCGCTGCCTGCCAAGCCTTCCCGCATCTCGGCATTGCTCTCCCGGCGAGAGCTGAGCTGGCGTTGGGGATGCCTGGATGCGGAAAGCGGGAACGGGCAGATGCACGATTGCAAAGCCCTGTCTGCGTCGTGCTTGTGCTGCCCTGAGCTAGGGCCTTAGTCCCCCTCAAAGCAGGGGCGATGCAGCCCCTCGGGAGCCGGACAGCCCCGCTGTCGTTGCTGCGCTTTCGTACCCCTCGGCAGATCGACACTGCACCGAGTCCAGCCCGAATTGGTATTTTGCTTGTGCAGGGGCTGCAGGAGATGAGCCTTTGCCTCTTGGGGGGGTGAGGATGGACAGGAGGGACTCGGTTGACCTGGGCTTGCGTGAGCCACAGCTTGACTCATGTGTTCCTGCTTTGCTCTGATTTCCTTTGCTTAGGGGAAAATAAATAGCAGCCCTTCTGTTTATTTGTTTTGAGGCATTCTGGCCCTTTTCCACCGGCTCTGGAAGGAAGGAAGGATCCTGCTCTGACTGAGGAAGGGAAACCTTTTTTGGGAGCCTCATCAGGGAACGTAGCAAAGCCCTGCGTTAGGACAGGTCCTTCCCCTTCTAGTGCTAAATAAATAGGGGGACCCGGGCATGAGTTTTATTAACTTATCAAATAAACCCAACCCAACTCTTCCCCGAGGCCAGCTGCAGAAGGTTATGTCCCATGCGGGACTGATGCCTGGGACCGGCTCCCCCATGTCCTGTCCCAGGCAGGTGGCAAAGGCAGGATTTCAAACATGATCCCTGGTGCTGACCACAAAGCCCACCCATGGGTCCTCCTGAAGTCCCTTTTAGAGTCCCACTTTTTGAGGCCAGCACCCAGAAACCGCTAAAGGTTTATTTAAAATCTGCTTGCCCATACGATGTGTGGAAAGCCGCCTGCCTCCCACCCCTTCCCTGCCCACGTGCAGTGGTTTTAGTGATTGAAATCCAGTTGTTGCTAGATAGGGTGAGGTTATTTGCAAAAACCCCACAAACTTGTAATTATACTAATTTTCAGAAAAGCGCTTTGTTTTATTAATGGAAGTAAAGAGTTATTTACTTCCAGAGTGCAATTTGTCAGCTGCTCTTAATTATAATTCTCTGTCTTATTATGCATTAAGCATTACATTTGAAGCCCCAAAGCTAGAGCTAAAGAGCGGAGATGCTTTGAATCCAGGTCAGGGTTAAATTCCCCTCCCACCCTCATTAGGTTTATGGGGACAATCACTAGCTGCGCTGGCAGCGGATGAAATCCGGAGCAGTGTGACGGCGCTTGCGGCAGCGTGGCTCTGCGGGCTGACAGCAGGGTTGCACGGGGAGCGAGGAGGTGAAAAAAATCCTGCTGTAAAACGGCAGGGACTGAGAAAACCTGGCTTAATTCTTCATTCAATGAGGTCCTGCACTGGATACACGTTTCTGCACCATTCCCTTCTCCGTCATGTACCTGTGCCTGTGATAAAGCACCTCTTGCCCCGCTGGTTACCTCGAGCAGGTATCACCGACTGATAAGGCTGGTAATGTAACATGGAGCTTTTCTCTCCTCCGTGGCTCAGCCTTTGCAGATTGAATTTCAATTACCGTTTGGGGCCTGGCTCAGAATTGTAAGAGAGGATAATTTTTTCAAAAGGACGAGCGTACTGGAATACCAGATCTCCCCTGTACCTGCCAGAAGAGGCTGGCTGGCACTGCAGGAAGGGATGCATCACTGTCAGGGGGGTTCTGCTGGATCCTGGACAGCATCTGACCTTTTTGCTGACTGAATTTGGGCACGTGTTTTGTTATGTTAAGTTTTAACCATGTTATGAGCAGAAAGGAGGCAGCAAGCTCCCGAGGGAGAGCAGGGTGTGGGTGCTGACCCACTGCTCACAGCCGAGTGCAGACCAGAGGGGATGTGGGTGCTTGGAGAACCCCGGGGTTGCACCCATGTTTCGGGTCGGATGGGCTCTGTTGGTGGGAGCCTCCTGGGCTCTAAAAGCTGGTGGTGATGCTGGAGAAACTTCAGGCTCCTTTCCTTGCTGCAGTGATGCTCTGCACCCTGCCCGCATCCAGGCGAGCTCGGGGAAGGAGTTGGGAGTTCTCTGTCTCCCTTTCCTGTGACCACGGTCCCGGTCCGTGGTGAAGAGCCTGCAGCCCTGGGACAGCATCACCTGTAAGACTCGCTCCCAAAGCATCCGTGCTCTTACTCCGAACACCCGAATGAGACCCTGTTTATCCGCGGGCACTCTGAGTGCTATGGATGGTTCCTTGGCTGTTCTTGATCTTAAAATCTACCTTTGAATTCGCTCATAGCATAACTCCAAATTAATGCCTCCACTGTGAAAAGTAAACCTGCCATTAAAATGACAGAGAAGCAGCGAGTGAGGCTGCAATTGGTTGGGTGGCGAATGTCGGGGAGAGGAAGGCTGCTTTCACGGAGATCACGGAAAATATATATGCACAGTTCTATAACTGCAGCACAATGCCAACTTGCTCTCAGGGTAAACTCTGACTCACCCAGACTGACTTGACACGCTGTCTGCTTTGAAGACGAGCTGTAAAGAGTCAGTTTTGTGCCTCTTGTGTGCGTATGTCCCCAGGGAGGACAGTCCCCTCGATGAGGACGGGTAAGTCGCTGCCTTGCGATGCTCGGTGACCGCCCTTTGGTGCAAACGGCTCCACGCGGCGCCGGCCGCACGCCACCTCCCGACTTATAGATGCCGTGGGTGGCTGCTGGTGAGTGGTGTAAACTAGACATTTACTCTTAATCCAGTGGAATATTGTATTATATATTGTATTATATGTACAGTATTAATAGGCTGAGGACCCCACTGAAGAGGGGCACGCCACTGGGGAATTGGGGGAAAAAATGGCTTGTTTGATCCTTTCTGCTCAGCCTGGCTGAGGCTCCTCTGCCGGCGTTTGGACCCTGTGGGTCTCTCTGCTTTTGCACCCACTCGACGTTCCAGGCACGTGGCTGTGGGGGGGTGCATTTGGGGTGTGCTACGCTCAGGGGGTGAAAATCTTCGTGGGGTGTTTTCCTGTCTCCCCCCATTGTGTTCTAATTATCAACGAGGTGGTGAAGGTGATGTGGCTTCAGTCTGTTGCCTGCAGGCTTCAGAGCTAACGCAAACTGAAAAACTGACTGGATGAGTCCCCTCTTCGAGTTTCGGGCTTGGGACGGTGTCTTGCTCTTGGTTTGCATTCCGTATGTGTTTTTTAAGGCCTGTCAAGACTTTACAGGTGAGGTACCTACTACACATAAAAATAAATGCTGCGAGGGCTGATATCAGAGCTCAGTTTCTGGACTTTAGGGTGTCTTGGTTGGAGTCCAGTGCCCAAACGAGTTACCCATGAAAGCCTAGGATGAGCCCTGCCCGTGGGGCCAGTTGGAGGGGAATCAGCCCATTCCCCAGCCCAAAATTCAGCTGTGCCCCGTGGGACAGTCCCAGATTTACTGTCCTGGGCTTCCAAAGAACAGAACGTGGGTGAGCTTCTCCTTGGGGGTAATCAGGAAGTGCCTTGTCCCTTATTACGCCTCTCTTCTGTAATGAATTAACAAATTAATTGCACGAGCTGAAGAGAATGAAGGGTGTCTCCTGTGGATTTATTGCACTGTGCTTCAGGAAGGTGTTTCAGGCTCCCCTGGCTCTGCCACGCTCCTGCAGATGAGCAGAGGAGTTGGCCTCTCTCTTGGGCTTTGGTGCTATTTTGGTAATTAGGGGATGTGCAAGACGTGGCGAGGAGAAAAAGAGCAGAAACCATGGCCTTGGGAACGAGCTGGGTCCCCGGGGCTGCGATGCTCGGGGGCATGCGGGGCGGAGGGGCTGTGCCCCCGCAGTGCCGCTGCTCCATCCGCCTGCCAGGGGCTGGTGCACGTCCGCATCCCTAATTGCGGGTCTAAAGGAAGTTGTGTTAATGTAATTAGGCAGCACTGGCATGGTGCGGCCCTTCATCTGAGGGGTGACGGGTGGCTAGCTGAGCCCTGCTACATCCCGCCAGCCCTCCGAGGAGCCCTCGCCGTCCCCCTCCCCGGGCTCCTGACATCCCACCCCGCAGCAGCCGCCTGCTTTGTTCGCCCGTTCCCATTAATTCAATCCGCACTGATAGCAAATCATTACTGAGGAGTATATTGTGTAAAAATGAGCTGTTAATTGAAGTTTTGTTTGCTTTTTCTCTTACCCTTGCAAAAAGCCTTGCATAATAAAGGACTGTAAAAATACACGTTGCCACGCTGCAAATATACAAGGTGGGAAGGGGGCAGGGAGAGAGAAAAGAGGCGAAGCTGGTCTCCATTAGACTTTAATAAGCATGTGGAGAAAAAGCTCTTGTTAATCCCATCTGAGGCTTAAAGGTTTATTGCTAACAATTAAAATCTCATATTGTAGCGCTGACTCAATGCCATAAACCTCTCTGCCATGTCCTGCTGAGCAAGCCGCGGGCATCGGGCTGGTGGTGATGCGCAGGGCAGTCCTTAGGAAGATATCCCTTAGGATCCGGCTGAGAGGCTGGCTGTAACAGGCAAGTTTGCTCCCAGCAAACAACTGGAAGCGTCTATGCATCCTAACGGGTTTTGGTGGGTAGCACTTGTGTGCTCGAAAACTCTGCCTGGAGCAACTGGTCCTTTGAAAAATAAATTTACTGGTTGTCCAGGCTTCCTGGTGGACAGGAGGTTGGTGGCGTGAAACCCTCTCCGGCTCTTGCAGAGGTGGGTTTTGTTTCTTTAACAAGTTGTTTGGTTTTTTTTGCAAGGTTGCATGGCAAAAGCAGCAAAAATATTCCCCTGCTTTTGTTTTTGTAATGGCAAAGGTTACAAAAACGACCTCCTTTCTGCCACGTAAAACATGACTGTTGCAAAACATCACGTTTTGTAACAACCCTCCTGGGTTTCCCAAGGAGCCTGGGAATTGCGTGTGTGTTCCGTGCTCCCGGGCAGCACTTGCCCCGGCCTCGCGCCTCCGGGGCTGCCGCCTTCCCAGGCCGGGTGCCAGCAACATTCCTGCTGTGTTTTTCCTCCCTCCTGGAAAGGCCAAAGCCCCAAATGTGCCAACCAGAAAAATCCATACGTTTGTTTTGAATATGAACGTTGCTTTGGCCAAAAAGATGGATTGGCCTGTGCCTGGCTCCCCTTGGAGCCCCTCGCGTGGGTCTGGGGCAGCCGCCGCTCTCGGGGGCTGGTGTCGGCGGTGCGTGCCCGCTCCCTGGCAGCGATGCTCTCGGGGACGCGGCCGTGCCGGCTGGGAGCGGGTACCCCAGCATCCTCTGATCGGAAGGGCTGCGTTTGCCTGGCACGGGCTGCGGGATGCATTCCCCCCATTCCTGCCGGAGGGCGGATTTGGTTTATTTGGGGTTTGGGGTGGGGTTTGATAAATTTGCTTTCCTCCCTCCCTAGGGTTGCCAGACTTAGTGTTTCTGGGTGTGCTTGGTGCTGTCGGCTCACGGGAGCACTGCAGGTTTCGGCACTGCTGAGGGTCTCCCATCGGCTGCTGTTGGACGAGGCAGCTCCCAGGGGAGCCGGAGGCCGGGGCTGCTCCGTGGTCACCCCGCAGGACAGCCCGGCTGTCCCCGCGCTCCTGGTGACACAGAAGGGAGGTGATGTATTCCTCCTGCCCCCGCAGCTTGTCAGCGGAGGCCGGTGATTAAAGTCGCTGTTTGCAATTTTCAAGAATTATGAGTTATCAAAGTGGCTGATAATTAGCAGTGAATAAAACATACTTGCAATAATATTACATTAGTTACAGATAAACTGATACCAGCCTTCCTTAATATTCACTTAAGCTTCCCTGTTTGCAGTTATTAGGGGAAGGCTCTGGTGCTGTGCTGCTGCCAGCTGCGCTGGCAGGACGAGAAAGGCCTCCCAGCCCGGTGCGATCTGCTTGTGAGATGCTGCTGGAGCAGAACTGCCGCGAAAACGTTGAAATTTTTGTCTATGGATGAACCTTTCCTTCCCAATTCCCGCGGCAGTGCTGCCATAGCTACAAGCCGCCTGCCTGCCGCAGGCAGGGCTGCGTGCTGGGCCGGGGGAGGATGCGGGGCTGGAGGAGCCAGATGGAAGATGCTCGGTGTGGGAAGCGGGGAGCCCCCGGGCCTCTCCCCGCGCCTGCTGCCGCGGCTCCGGAAAAATGTCGGTGATGCCGGTGCAGGCAGCGGGGCTGGCACGGGTGGCGTGCACCGTGGGGAGGGCTGCGGTGCTTGGCGTGTTGCAGGATCAGGCCCTCAGGGTCTGTTCCTCCTTGGGAAATTGGGTTTCATGAGGATGCTCTCGTGTTAAGCGATTGCCGGATTGATCACTTGGCTCCCAGGCCTCTGCTCAGGGTCACCCCGCTCCCGCCTGGCGCTGAGAAAGCTGGAGCCCGCGGATTTCCGTAGGGGCTCTGGCCATCATTTGGGGGCGATTCCATTCCAGCCCCCTTGCTGGTGGGGGAAGCGATCCCGACCTGCTGGGGACACAGCTCTCTGCTCCGGAGCTGCTTCTGCCGCTGGTGTCGCGGTGGGACAAAGACATATTTGGGACCTGGCTGTTGGGATGAGGGCTTGGGTTGGGTTTGTAGACCCCCAAGAGCTGCTGACGTCCGCCAGCAGCACAAGCGCTCGTGCGACGCTTCCCACGTGCTCATCTTTTCCATTTGCCGCCTTCTCTGGCGCGGTTCGTCTTCTCCTGCCGCTGTATTTGGCAGCACTTTGAGGCTTCGGAGGACGGTTCTGATCATGGCCTCTGGTTGCACATGCCATGGTTTAGGTTTTGTGAAACTTCAGGCAGTTGAACTCTAGAGGGAAAATGGAAGAAACCGGTTTCGTGGCATGATAGACAGCGCTGACCCGGCTCTTGTTAGCAAGCCCAAGAAGAATTGGCATTAAAGTGCCTTTCTGTCTGCGGTGCCCATTACTGCTGCTCCGTTGTTAGCAACCTCCAAACTAAAATGCAAACCAAGATGTACCTGAAGCACTTGGAGACCCTTAAACTTTCATATGAAAATAAATCTGGCTTTTCATCTTCATTACGTGGGGTTTTGTTGATGTGGGGTTGGGGTTACTCGCTGTTACTCTGGCAGCTGGAGCCGTAGCAGTGATCCGGGGTGTTCTGGGTGTCCTTGGGTTTATTCGGAACTTACAGGGGCGCGGTCTGTCTGATCAAAGGGGTTTGGGTGCTGGTGGTGGGACCCAGTTGCGACCCCGAGCAGCTGGACCGGGCTGTGCTGGGGCACGGGGCTGCCAGGCACCGTGGGAATAGAAATAAGGGAGATTTGTTTGTGTCCCAGAGCTGCATATTGGGTGCTATTAATCATAAATATGACTGCACCCACTTCAGTGTTGAGAAGGGCACTTTTTTTAATTGCGTGGAGTATTTAAGGTTGCACTTGAGTTGTTGATTTTCATAGTTCAAGTGGGGGATTGCCAGTGATCCCTGGCTTTGAGAGGAGCCGTGATTCAAGTCCTCTGAATTGCACGCCTGCTAGTCCCTTCCCTTAACCCATCCCTTCGTGCCAGGTCAATATTGAGCAAAACCATGCTTTTTTCCCCCAGAAGAGGTGGGGGCACGCATTGTTTTTGGGGATGCTGTGCTGGGGGAACGTGGAGCTGGCTGACTGGTTTTCGGAGGGATGCCTGGTGGCATTGCGGCTTCTGGCAGCACAACTCTCCGCAGCATTTAAACCCCGTCCCAGGCACATCCTCGCTCGCCCGACTGTTCATGCTCTTCTAATGAGCGCTGGCTTCTGGTCCCCGCGGAGCAACACGGGGCCTTTGTACGGAGCCCCAGCCCAGCGTTTGCTCCGGCACGGTGCTGGGGTGGGAAGCGATGCAGCCAGGTGGTGGTTGGCTGCTTTTTTATCATTAAAAAAAGGTAGTTTGAAAAATAAGGAGGGCTTTGGAGAAGGGCTTTGGACCTCCCTTCTGCACCCGCGGTGGCAGGGCTGGTGCAGGGTGCTGCTCCCCAGGGAGCGGGGCTGCGCGGGGGCTTGGCACGTCCCATGGGACACCGGCTTCCCTGGGGATTGCTGGTGCTGTCCTCAAGCACCCTTCCAGGGACTTTGGGAGCCGTGTGACCGGCCGAGGTCTCAAGAGATGAAACCGAAGGGTGCCAAGGGAGGGTGGGGGAGCGCGGGGCGGCTCGGCATCGCTCGCACGTTGGTCGGCTCTCGGTGGGTTACAAATGAGTGCTGCTGGCATGGGGATTCGCAGCCGGCGGAGGTTCACTTGGGAGCATAGAGCCCTCGATATGTTGTTTCAAATAACAAAATATCGTCCTGTTGTTTTACATGCAAATGGGTGCTCTCTGACAACTAAGTGCTTTCTAAGGGACCTCTCTTCCGATCGCATCCTATTTCATGTTTTTAACATAAAACCATTTATCTGCCTCAGAAAAGCCGGGGACTCGCTGCTTTGTTGCTGCACAGCCTTTGTCTCCGTCCCCAGAGGTGTCAGGCTCCTCTGTGCAGACGTGCAGAAGCGGCGAAGCCGTGCGAGCGGCTGACGCCACGAGCTCGCCGGGGGCACGGGGGGGCCGCAGAGACAGAGTGTCCCTCCCTGCGGCTGGGGCAGCCCCGGCCATGGGCTGGGGACGTGCAGCGTCTCCCCTTCCTCTCCTTGCTCCCCAGCTCTCTTTTCTTTCTCTTACCGCTTTGTGGTCTCTGATCTGTTAGCACTGTCTCTCTTTTAATAAGTGTGAAATGGGAGCCTCTGGGCACCATCAACGTGTGGCTTGTTATTGTCTTTGTGTTAGCTCCTGGATAAGTTAGGAACGTTTTTTATTATTTTTTTTAATAAGGTAGTAAAATTTACTCTATTTCTCTTTCCTGTTGAGGTGCTTTCTGCCGTTAGTCGATGCGTTATGGTCTTTGCTTCCTGTGGCTTTGCGGAGCCTGCTCCAGGGCGTTTGCTGGGTTAAAGCTGGTAAGATATTGCACGGGAAGAGCAGCGTCACCGACCTTCCCAGGCAAGCAGCACTGCCAGATTTGGTACCAAGTGATCTACCCAAAGCCAGACCATCAGGTTTTGGCATCATGATTTCTTTATTAATTTATTCTCCTTCATTGGTCAGGTGGGGAAGAGCAGGTTATTTCTTAAAGGTGTCACTCACTTTTCATTTCTTCTTAAAATTGGCTTCGGTTCAATTAGCAACTTGTGCCGGAGGCTGGCCGGGCAGCAGGATGCCATCCGAAATCCTTGCTCCGTCTAAATGCAAGCAACTGCCACCTCCTCCCTGTCTCACCCCTTCGCCCTGCACTACCAGGGCGATGCCGTCGATAGCGGGGTGACAGCCGCATCGGCCGGGTGCTAGCAGGAGGGGGACACGTTTCCATACCGATTAGTTTGGGATTCCTGCAGCTTTTGGGTAACAAAAGCCGGATCCCCCCGTTCAGGCGGTTGCTGCATGGAGTGGGGCTCCTTGCTGCGAAGGTACCTAATTTTTCTCGTCCATTTTTACATGCAGGGCTGTGACAATCTAATGAGCTTTCCATTGTAGCTCGGCAAGCAGAGCCGAGTGCGGTGGGGACTCCTGTGTCCCAGAATAGTTTTCCTCCAAGCTCTACAGGTCTTCCTGTCCAAGTCTCTCATTCTATCAGGCTTTTTGAAATAATCAGCCCCCGTGGTTATTTCAGTTAACGCTAATTACTGGCATGAACTAATTAATGTGGGTTGACTTTCCTCTTCTCTTTCTAATGCTTTTTAACCCACTGACACATTCCAATTAAGGGACTCATGCAGGGACTGGACTGAAATGACTCAGAGCGATCACAGTTGGAATAAATCGTGTGCTTTACTGAAGGTCACTAATATTTTTTCAAATTGCCGGCGTTGCGTATTTGTGCCTGCCAACAGGGAGGTGACCTGACCTTACAATAAGCATCTGAAATATCTTCAAGTTTGCCTCCATTTCGGTGGAAGCAGATTCGCGGGTACCACGTCGATAAGCATTTGATGTGCTGAGAACGGTGGCACAGCAAATAGCCAGGAGAGGCTTCTCATCAGGACTGCAGACCTTGAGGCAAGTGGTCTGGACCTCGCAAGAACCTTGCTTGTTTGCATCTGTAGCTGTGCCATGGTAATAGAGAGCACGCGCTGACGGCTACCCGCCTGCTCGTGCTCGTATTTCTTTGCCCCTTGGTTGGGTTACTGTAACTTGCGGAGTCCTGCGGGCTCTGGCCGTGCCCTGGGCTCGCTTCCCGCCTGTGCGGGCAAGTTGCAGTTGAGAGGCAGCCGTCTTTGGGCTGGGGGGAAGCCACAAATCCGCTGGTGATAAAGCCTACAAAGCTGCTGTCGCGGTGTTTGTAGCTCATAGAACAAAATGCTGGTAAGGAGCCATGTGGAAGGAGAGCCTTCTGCTCCATGAAACCTGGCATTCCCTAAGTCCGAGGCGAGAGCAATGGCAAGTGGGAGGCAGCCGGCGGCTGGAGCAGGGCTGGAGAGCCCCATGCAACACTGGCAAATCCTTCCTGTGCGCTTAAAGTTGAGGCTTTACTTCAGCAGCTTCAAATTCCCCTCCTTGCTGCTTCTTGGGTTGGCGTTTTCCAGAAGGTGATGCTACTCGCTTTCGGGAGATGAAAACCCCTTTAGCTTCAGCAGGACTGGCCCCTTCCCTGGCTATAGGGAGACCGCGCTGCAGAAGAGCCAGCGGCAGGGCGAGCCCCTGAGTTTCCATTCTCGGTCTCTTCCTGCCTTATCCAAGTCGGGTTGTGATGCCAAAGTTCCCCTCTTTCCTCGCTGTGTCATGTCATCCAGGTTTTGCTGGAAAACGCTTGTATTTCTACCTCGTCATGGAAGGTGCAGAGCTGCTGGTGTCTCCCGTGGGCAGCGCGGTGGGGTGGGTCCCTTTTCTCCCGGGGGATTTAAACGCGAGCACCTCATCGGTGCGTCTTGTGATTGCTGGGTTAATGGAGGTGAAAGCACCCTGATTAAAGTGCAATAGAGAGGAGAGAGCAAATATGTGATTAGTATTAATAGTACCGGTCAGACTATATTATGCAAATGATGGGAGAATAGATGATTTAGTTATTCATTTTTAACCTTTATTTTTGTTTAATGTGACCTTACCCATCAAGTCTCTCATTACCGTCTCTGGCTGTTCAGCGTATGTTCGTTTATTCTGCTCCCATCAATCCAACAGCTAAACCCGTGTTCCTGGCGGGTGACGCCAGGTGCAGCCTGGACATCGCTCCTTGCGGATGCTCCCGGGGGCTGGTTCCCAGCCCTGCAAGGAGTTGGGGACTCGGGGTCCCGCTCCCCGTGTTTTGGGTAGAGCTGGTTACACCAGGCCGTCCAGCCGCTGCTGTGGGACACGTTCCCATCTCTCAGCTGTCCGCTTAGGGCTCTAACTCCGCGTTTCCTATCGGTTTTGTCTCTGGGTGGGTTTGAGCAGCCTGGGGACTTCCAGAGATGCCGACCTTCCTGCCACGTGTGTCCAGCACCGTGGGGGAAAGGCAGAAACGGTGTCTGCCAGGTTTTTTTTGGCTGATGCGGATAATGACCCTGGCACATCCTTGAGTTGCGTCTGGTTTTTGCGAGCCTTGTCCAGGTTGGCAGGAATCGCTCGTGGGAGCAGTGCGGTCCCTCTTGCCATGGGGCGTCTGCTGTGATTCTCTGCAGATTTTACGCATAGCTGGACAGTATTGGTTTTGGCCGTCCCTCTCTGCTTTCTGGAGGTTACAAATGGTGTAGGAATACATTCCAAGTGAGTTTGAAGCTTCGTCGCGCCATCTGGATGAGTCCCACTGAGCTAACACTGGGTGGTTGTGAATGTAGTGTCTCATTCGATGCTCACACAGGTTCAATTTTGAACAAACCATTTCCCTTGCAGACTCAATCTACATCAAAGATATGGTACCCTACTGCAAACTAAACTTCTGCAGAAGTCAACCCAGCAGCTCGACCCTCTGCGAGTGGCTCGACAGCGCTGACAGCAGTGAATGTTCCTCCTTGTCTGCTGGTCTCCTCCGGGTTGACTTTGGAGGGAGCTGCGTTTGTGGAATTGCATTTCTTTGCGTTTGTGGAATTGCATTTCTTTGCGTTTGTGGAATTGCATTTCTTTGCGTTTGTGGAATTGCATTTCTTTGCGTTTGTGGAATTGCATTTCTTGCTGTTAATGCTCCTGAATTTTGGCTTTCCCGCTTTAGCCCCATGCTTCTTGGCCCACAGCTCCTCCTAACCCTGTTCCTGATGTTTCTGCTGGAAATGCACATTTAAATCTAAATCACTAGACAGCATGTAGAGACAGGGGGGAACCCAAAAGACGTGCCCCTGCAGCCATGAGAAGCTTCCCAACCACACGGATGCCAGAGCAGTCCCCGAGGATGGGGCTGAGAGAAGTCTGATGGGGAGATGTGGGAAAAGCCTTAAATTTCTCTCTTGCCTTGCAGGGTTTCGGCGGGCCTCCCCACGCAGCGTTTGCCTTGAGCTGCGACCAACGAGCGGTGAAAGAAAAATATGAGTGTGAACCTGCCCATCACCTGGACCACGAGAGCGAGTTGTCCATCCGGATAGGTAGAGCTGGGCTCCATCCAGGCAAGCATCCTGTCATATACCAACCGCAGAGTGTACGGGGAAAATCCCCCTGTTAAACTGGCACCTAGGCTGTCACGTATGTGATTGAAATTAGATTGGTTTTGACATGTGCATGCAAAGTGCACCTTCTCTTCCCTCTCTGGATCTGTCTCTCTGCTGGCTCTTATTCCAAGAATCATTACTTCTGTTTCTACTTCAATTCTCAAAACCACTTGCACGTCTGTCTGTGCCTATGAATTATTGATAATTAGATATCTCATTCACCAGGGAAATGAAATCATCAGCTTAGCTTGAGATAAGTTTATTTTCAGCGTGGGCGCAGCGAGCGCTAACCCTGCCCTTGCCAAGTTATGCCACGTTGAAGGTGCCCCGCGACGCTGACCCTCGGGGGCGCTCCGTAATTATAGACAAGGACTGGCAGTCATGCTGTCACTCCGTGTTTCGGAGGTTAATAGAATTGTAGCTGCCAAAGTGTGGAATAAAATGTCGTCTTGGCAGCTGTTTCCTCCTTACATAGATTTTAAAGAAGGAACTTACTAGTCAGGGTGGTGGAACCTCGTCAGACTTCCCCAGGTCCAGGGTGTGTATATGGGATGGGTGGTGGCCGCCCTTACACCCAGCTGCGTGGGGATTCGTCCTCTGAGGCAACACAATTTTCTATTCCTCAACTTAACAGCAGCTTTTCAGTAGACAAAGCAAATGTGAATTAATCTTATTGCTCCTCTGCTTTTTCTTGGTTGGAGAGAAACTGAAATAGCGGTTTACAATATCTTGAGTACAACTGGGAGCAGACTGAGATGAAGAAATGATCCTTCTTTTTGCAAAGAATAGTGCTAGCCTCTTCAATCAGGCTGCATTATTTAACTGCGTTGCTTAATCGCGTGTTCCATAGTGTTTCAAATCCACAGGACTTGAAATACCAGCTTGGATTTTTCCGAAGGGATGGAGGGAAGTTTTGTGCTAGACTTAATGGGCTTTGGGTCCTGGATATCTCTTAGCTCCTGGGGCAAGCGCAAGCTTGAGGACCTCTCTAGCCCTGCGGGCTGTAAGGCTGTTGCAAGGCTTTCGGTATTTTTGTAAGGTGGAAACTTTACATCCCAGGTGCAGTTTAATTTTAGTCTTCAAGAAGAAAAAGTAGGCAGCCCTGCGATTTTCAGAAACTTAAGGTGCTGGGGTTTTATGTTTTCATTTTCTCTTAGTTGCAAACAGTAACAGTGCAAATGGTTTTGAGAATAGAAAATTTCCATTAGACTTCGTTGTTTTTCCTCTCTCTGGGGAAATGGTATTAAGAATCTACAATACATTAATTCTTTTATTGTCTCTTGCTATTTTTTTTTTTTCTTACTGAAATGAGCTCGGTATTTTCACAAGACACCTCAAGCCTTCCAGGAAAGCAGCTTTCCCTGGCTCTGGGTACTGCTTGGCTGCGCTCTGGGGAATGCTCTGGGAACATAACCGGTATTTTCAAAGTCTAATGGGTACTAACTGGAATATTTCAAACTTAATCACTGTTGAATCATTGACTCTTCCTTCATATTTACATATTTTGAAATCACTAAAGCTGTGAAAACAACAAAAAAAAAAATCCCAAAGCGCACCGCTGCCTTGTTTTGCAGTTGTCTTTACTGCCTGGGGATGGTGGCGAGGAGCAGGGGAGCTTGTCTGGAGGTGGCTGGAGGACGTGTAAACATGCAGCTCTCCAGGGCCCTGCATGTCTGAGGTCTTTGCTACTAGAGATGTAAACGTGTATTTAACGTGGCCGCGTGAGAGGCTGGCAGCAGAAGCGACTGTGTGGTCGCGCTGGGGCGGTGGGATCCTTGTAGCAGCACTAAGCAAGCGAGAAGGTTTCTTTTAGACCTGTAGAAAGGGAGATGGATGAAATGCAATAGTTAGACGTATCCTCATCCACCCTGTTGGCAGAAAAAATTCTTATTCTGCTTTTTTCCCCTGTCAGCAGCGTGTTTGGGTGCCTCTGTTCTTCCCCATCATCCCAAATCCCTTGGTTCCCATCAATTGCAAGTCGTTTGTAGGGAGTGAGGAAGCACAGTACCATCCAGACGGGGCTGGGAGCCCCCTTTCTCCCTCCACATCTCTCCTCTGCTCCCCTCATCCTCTGGCTCCTCTCCAGCCCGCTGCTGCCGTGCGATCACGGGCATCGACGCTGAATCAAAATGAGATTTTTATGGGAGTTGCTAACAGCTGGCTGCCTCATGGATGCGTGAAGGCAGGCACACGTATCCATGTGAAATGGAGAATGGGCGGATTTGGGATGAATCGCAGTGAAAAGTCTGTGTCTAGACTTGGTATTTGATGAGTGGGATAATTACTAGGCTTTAATTACTACAAGCGCAAGAGAATCCAGCCTTGTCTTTAATATATCTGGGTAGGCAAGGGATATAATCTGTATTCCTCTGCCTCCCTTGGAATGGATTGGGATAGAGCTGAGGAGGGTTTGTTCCTTCCTCTGGGTGCAGGTGAATCCCCCTCCGGTGCCGTGGAGGGACCCGGCGGGCTGTGTCCTCCCTGCCGTGGGGGCAACGGGCTGCCCCGGTCCCTAAACCTCCCGGGGGCTCGGGGCAGCTCGGCCCGCTTGAGTCCGTAGGCATCAAAAGCAGGGGAAATAGTTTTGGCAGGGTCACCGCAGGCTGCGGGACTGGACGGCCAGGTTTGACCCCGTAGATCGTAGCTACGTGCGTGGTGTTCTGGGGTAGTTCTCAGAAAGGATTTACATACAGCATCGCACCTTGAAACCTGAGCTGTGACTCATGCTCCGATAAACTGTATATTTAACAGCGAGGCATGTTGATTCTTTGTCGTGTCCTGGTGCTGAATGATTCACGTCGCTCCAAATCAGATTACGCAGCCGAGTGGGAGGGCAATGATGTTCCCCCGCAGCCTCCTCCGCTCTCGCTTTAGCATCCTCGCTACCCTATTGCAGGTGGAAGATCTGCCTCCAAGGACGTGCTTTCCAGGTGCGCTGGGGCAGAGGAGTTTACAGCAACGTGGCTGTAAATTGCCTGGAGTAATATACCAAATATCATTTTGGTGCTCAGCTGGGAGCATCCTCAAGCGGTTGGCAGAGCTCCGGCCCTGGGGACTTAAGAGTAGTTGTCTCTGAGCTGGCTGCTGGCCCAAGCTGCAAATAAATGTCTGCTGGAGTACCTGGCTAACCAGCAGCATCTCTGCTCGCTCATCGTCCGTCCCAGATGCACGTACCTCCGTGCCGTGGGGATGTGATGCGCTGCTGGCGTCGCGCTGCCAACGCTGTTAAGTTGCTAATATTCTTAAGGGGAATCAGGGTTCTTTGTAATGACTCGATTGACTTTTGGTGGGGCGTGATTTAGGAACTGGTACTGTGGCGTTCCTGCGTAGATGTTCAGTAAGTAAATCCAGATGGGTTTAGTAATTGGAAAAAGATATTGGTGTTTGAAATACTGTACTTAAGAAATGAAATTTCATTAAACTTGTTACTTAAATGAGCCATGAGGTTTGGGGGCATTGTAGAGAAACCTCATTACGTAGAATTTGTATTTTTTTCCTTAAATTTGAGCTGCTGCCTCAAACCAGCTGCAATGCCGCAGAGGCTTCGGCGGTGTTTTGCCTGGGGAGGCTCTGGAGCAGAGGAGGCAGACCCGGCGTGGGTCCCTCCTGCTGCGCTGCCCCAAGACCCGCTGGGCCCGTTTCGGCAGCGTCACCCAGCCTCTGCTCTAATTTTCTACCTCCTTCCTGAGGCTGTAATTTTATTTCAATTTTTGCTTTATTTTTCCCCTTCAAAGGAAATTATCGTGTACCAGGGATGCTGGAGGGGACTGCACAGCAGAAGAAGCAGCCCCTGCTCACGTAGCGTCTCTTTCATCAGTGCCCAGGCAGTTCAGGCCCTGTAATGATGGAGTATAAACGCCTGATGAAAGGGAGAAGGGAGCTGGGGAGATAAAAGAGGAGGTGAAACCCCTTGGGGACCGATACGAAGAGAGGGTGTGAGCTGTGTTGTGGGGTTGGTACCAATGCTGCAGGCAGCATATGGGTATGGTTTGCCTCTGCCTCTCATTGTGTCCTCGCAGCCAGAAAATTTGCTTTTTTGCTCTGTTACTGCTGGTGTACCAGCTGGTTTCAGAAAGCCCAGCCTTGTCCCGGCTTTTCAGGCTGCCCTGATCCATGGCTGTCCCCCGGTGCCTCCACAGAAATGGCCAGTTCCCATCATAAGCATCAGCAAACCGCTCGTGCTATTACCCTGTAAATTTTCTCCTTGTTCCCTCCTTCCCTGAGCAGAAGCAGAGGCCGGGAAGGAGGGAGGATACATAAAGCCTCTCCAGCCATGAAACCCGTCGTGATTCATTGGGGTAATATTCAGCCGGAGCCTCGTGTGTGCATCCAAAAGATTCATTAAGTCATTGCAGCTCATATAACGCGAAGCTCCTTCTGCAAAATGGGATGTTCACCAGTTTTAGATGGTCCCGACTGTATTTGTAATAACGTTGACGTGCTCACACCGTGCTTGGTCTGGAAAACTGCTGCTTTCAAAAGGCATCAATTCATTTTGAGTTTTAATAGCCAGCTTCGATGATGAACACCTCTGGCGATGTCTGTATTGATTTAAAAACATCCTAATGCCCCTTTCTGGAGCATTTCAAATGGTTATTGACCATCCTTGTCAGGCTGGGTTCCATGGTTGGTTTTTATAGTCATGACTAAATGTGAATTTATATACTCAGAGCTTCAAAAAAATAAATAAAATCGGAGCACTTAATCCCTCATAACCTGGTGAAATGCCTTCTTCACACGTAGGTCTGTACCCCCGTTATTCTGGTCGCAGCCTTGCTCCTTGGATTAGGAATTTTGACTTTACAGAGCTAAATGTAACCTGGTGGTTTGTTCTCCTTTGCTCTTGGTCGGCGTTGTCACTGGGCGTAAAAGTTGTCTTTTGTTCCGCTTTCCAAGATGTACGTAAAAATGTTTTGGGTATATTTGCAGAGGACCCAGTTCTGCGCTCCTACGCTTATCGCAGCCTGCAGTAAATAAACCACCCAGTTCAGCAGGTTGCTCTGGGTGTAAGTCGTTAGGATTTCCAACTCCAAACAGCCTGATCCCTAAGGAAACGTCAACCTGTGCCCTACCCCGAGAGAGCCCTGGCTCTGGGGGACCCGTGCTGTGTCAGGGCTGCCCTTCTCCACTCCGAGGGCTCTCGGATGGGGATCTTTGTGTTGCATATCCCATCTGTTTGCTGTTGCTCATTTCCACCTTGCTGGGTGAGCAGAGCCTGTTTTCACACATCGTGGTGCTTCTTTTATTACTAATAGGGAGGAGGAGGAAGAGAAGGAGAACCAGGCTGCAGCAGCACTGGCAAAATGACTTCCAAATTCCTTGAGTGGAATTCCTCCAGATACTCTTGAGTTAGCGGTAGGTCTTTAGGTTCAGCTGCCTTTTGAGGAGGAGGAGGAGAAGTCCTGAGTTGGAGTTGGAAGGTTGTCAGACCCTTCGAAGAGGAGGAGAAGTCTTGAGTGGGAAGGCTGTCAGAGGTTGGGGGCACTTGAGGAACGGCTCCTCAGGATAAACCTGGCGTAACATTTGGTTGCTTTGTCCTTTGCTTCATTCTTGGTTGAAAAGCACTGTAATGAGCGTGAGAGCTTCTGGCAAGTGTGGACAGCTGCTTCATCTGCCCGTAGAGGCATGAGCTGCCTCCACACTTGCTGCTTTCATGACTGCTTGGACAGGGAGAAGCACTGTGCTTGAGAGGAAACAACCGTCCCTCTCCGCAGATGTCATCTGCGCCTGTGAAATGTGCTCTTGGCATCTCGTACTGCTTCCTGCTGTTCTTTGCAAGTGTTGTCTTTCATGGCTTCTTGTTAACGCGTCCTTCTTTCCTGGTCTTCATCCAGCGTCCTCCTAAATGAAACGTGGCAGAAGGGCTTAGCCTAGCTCCAGGCTTCTCTGTTTAATTATGTTCAACTACTAGAGTTGCAGGAGAGCTACAGCATTACTTCCATCATCTCCCTTTCAAGACGGGCGCCCTTCGGTGAGGCCTGTGGGTGGCATTTGAGCTTTCCAAGGGAGATGGTGCAGGTGGAAGAGGCCAACACAAAATTAGCTTGCTAGGGGTTTGGTGTACACCAGTGCTGGTGGCATGGCTGGAGGATTGAGTTGTGCGGTGGAGGATGTGCTGTGCAGCAATGCCTCGTGCTGTGCACGGGGCGCAGAAGGGGACAGATGCTACCTGAGAACTGGAAGGGCTTTTGTCTTTGAAGTGGCTTTTGTCTTTGAAGTGGCTTTTCTCGTAAGCCTCTTATCTTGCCTTTGTCAACACAGGCATGGATTTAACAGCGCAAGGATGTTTCTTCCCATCTCTGCTGTTTGCTGTAGGATCTAGCCGCGTCTTTTGCCTGTAAAAACGAAGTTAGCAAGCAAAGAGGGCTGGGAAGGTCCGTAAACGCAGCAGCGTTCCTCATCTGAAGTGCTTGGTGGCAGATGAGCAAGGGTCTTCATGCCTGCTGCGTGTGGCGGTGCAGGAGGGGCAGCTCCTTGGGAGACCACCTCGGCTGGCACCGCGACCTGCACGCCCAGCCCGCAGGGCCGCGGGTGCCGGTGATGCAGGTAGCATCGTGCTACGTGTGCTTGCCGCTCCACTCTGTGCTCCTTTTATTTCAGGTTGATTTGTTAATCCATGAGGCTTATTAACGTCTGTTGAGCAACACACTGGTTAGGACCCATGCTCTGAAATCAGCTCTATCGGCAAGCGTGGAAGCTGCAGAGAGGCTTTCTGTAGTGCTTATGGCCATTAATCAGAGGAGTCATTTCCCAAATTGAGCCTCGTTAACTCTGTGCAATATTATCAAGGAGCTTTAATTTCCTGGCTACACCTGACAATCTGTTAAGTCTTTTTAATTCTGCAGCTGTATAAAATAGGCTACTTAGAAACTCATTTCCATCCCCAGCCTGTTGATGCAGGCAGCTCCGATGGCTTCAGCGCGGTGCTCGGGAGGCAGCGATGCTGCCGGGGTCAGACAAGTGTGCGCACATGCGCGTGCAAGGGAAGGCACTGGTGCTGTAATTAGTCCTCTAGTAATAACTTTCCTGACTTAGCAAGGTAGTAGGGTGTTAAAACATGCCCTGAGGAACACCGCCAGAGATGTGTGTTGCATCAAACCCATGTCTTCCCGCAGTGGTGGTCCTGCGGCTCGGGAGCTGGCTGGAGGGCTGGAATCCTGTCTCAGCCTAGCTCCAGGCTGGAAGGGGATTAGCACAAGTGAAGCTTGGGAGAAACACCGCTCCGCTGCAGCTGCATTCAGGAAAACCTTAAATTTCAAGATTTATTAAACTGAACTAACAATCAGTATCATTGCCTCTGGAGTGGATGTTGTTTTGGCTTCATTCAATAAGCACAGTAATTCATTTATTTTCTAGCTATGGTTCCTTAGTTGAATGGGGATGGGAATAATTTTTAGTCACCCTAAGGATGCTTTAGAGGAGGGAAATGAAAATCAGGAGCTCTAGCAGTCACTCTGCACTTTGGCAGCAGTATTAGCCAAGGGGTGATGCCAGGGCGTGTACCATGAAGTGTAGGAAGGCCGTCATCCCTACTTTGAAGGAAAGAGAATAAATTGCAGCAAAAATAAAAAAGGGCTATTCCTCGCATTCAAACTAAACACGCGTTTTAAGGATAATGAAGTGTTTAAAAAGCCATAGCCCAGCTGTGTCATCGGGGACTGACCGAGGCTTTGGGAGTGCGAAGGTGTGTGGAATGGGGTTTGCAGCGGATGGGCCAGGGATTGGAGCAATCCCGAAACGGAGTTCGGGGGGGGCACCGAAGTGGTCCCCAGCCCCAGCGCATCTGTGCAGAGCGGTTTGACCACATTATGGAGACAGATGGATATATATATGTGTGCATGTGTATATCCATATATATATATGGTAATTTGCTGTGTGGTTCTGGTCACGCTTTCAGGTGACCTGTTCTCTTTGCAATGTGGCCGTCAAGGGATCTATTTAGGCAACAGCCTGTGCTGCTTTGGGATTTTTAATCGTCGCTCGGTGCGTGGCGGTGGTTGGGGCGTGCTGGGAGCATCCTGGCTCCGCTTCTGCTTCGAGTCAGCTCCGCGCAAGCGCAGACCTCCTCGGCACAACTGCAGCTCTTCCCTGGGTGCGAGGAGGGGCACGGGGGAACGCCTCAGCCGTAGTTTTATTGCCTAAAAGCATGAAGCGGTTGTGCGGGGCTTTCTGTCTTTGCAAGGCTGCGCAAGTGGTTCCTGAGCTGCTGAGAGATGGCACGAAATTGGTGGGCTGGCACCCCGTGTCCTGGCTGGGACCGGCGGGCGTTCGGGCCTTCGTGGAGCTGAGCCCGCTCCCCCAAAAGACGGATAAATTAAGACTTTGATCTTGTTTGTGATTTGGAGCTGGTGGGTTGCGGCTGGGAGCTCTTGGCGAGGTCTCCCATGCCACTGCTGCTGGAGGAGGCGGTGCCCGGTGGGTTTTGCTCTTGCACACCAGTTTGGCTCCAGTTTAAATCACAGCCGGACGCCGAGCAGCTGGGGAAGCTGCTGGGGACAGAGCTCGTCCTCCTCGGGAGCAGAGGGCCGGGAACCTTTTTTCCTTTTGAAGGCAGTGGGTTCATTTTCCCTAATCACTGTTTCTGGTGTGATTTGTGCTTGTGCTTTCTTTCCCATCTGATTTCAATTTCAACATATTTTCATTTCAGTTCACTGTGTCCTGAGACAGTTGTTCATGTCCAGGCCTCTCTTTTATCCTTTTCCACATGGTATATGGCACAGGATGATGGAATATGCCTTTTCACTAAAAATCAATGTTTTATTTCCTTCCCCCCCAGCGGGAACCTTTCCCAGATATGAGTATTGATTGTTAGGGTAAAAGCCACGTTTACACTATAACTGCTCTTTAAACCAGTGGGGCTGGTGGGTGCTGGGTGGGTGCCATGGGACGGAGCTGCTCCTTGGACAGAGATGTTTAAAGACGTGCCAAGTGTTGGTCATCTGAAGTGCTTGGATAATATTTTGAAGAAGCCTCTGCTCTTGGCCCGGTTTTGCACCCCAGGGAGCTGCTGCGGCGCAGCCGTCCCCTCCTGCACGCGCCGGGCTTCGGTGCCATCGGGGTGACTTCAGCGGTAACAATATTTTCAATGTGATTTTCAGTGCACACGCATCCCGACAGGCTCCCGAGAGGACAGCTGGGCGGGAGGGATACGCTGCTGTGTGAAATGGCAAATAGCCGGCCGTGCTCCGCAGCAGAGGTGGGCGCCTTCCCGGGGTCCCTGTGCCGGGAGGTGGCACCCAGCCTGTGGGGAGCCCATGGGTGTCCGCTCTGCCGCAATCCCCGTGGGATGCGGGAGGATGGCTCCTGCCCATGGCTGTGCAGGATGGTGGTGTTGAGCCATGGAGGGTGTCTGATGCAGGGAGGAAATATTACAGCCTTTCCAAATTGTGATTTTTTTACCATAAAAATCTCGGGGTGCTTTTCAGCAGCTGCTTTCTCCCCACCGCGGGGAAAGGCGATGCCCGGTGCGGTCAGCGGTGTGTGTGCACCCACTCGCCGCTGTGCAGGGGTTGGTGGCCTCTACCTGAACCAACCCAGCCTGCATTTCCCCCCAGTGCACCCCGATCCCGGCTCTGTGCCACCACCCAGGGGCACCGGGAGACCCAGGGGCACCGGGAACTGGTCCTTTGCTCCCGGCACTGGCGTGACCATGGGTTCAAACTGCTCCCTGGGTAACAGCGCTGGGGCCCCCCCAGGCCAGGCTGGCTGGAGAGACAGTGCCCAGGGTGGGAGTGGGAGATGCCACATGGTTACGGGGGGATTTTTACATATTTGAAGGAAAAAGCTCTGCGAGGGGTAGAGGTAATGAGGGCTGCGCTCCGTGGCTCCTGCCTCGCGCCGAGTCCCTGCTGCCTAATAAGGCAGAGGCCGTGATTGAAGCTTTGTCGGCGCCTGGACTTTTGCAATGCCTCTATTTAATTTGAATTTTTCAGCATCTAAAGAGAGGCAGCTCCCGCTGGTGCCGTTCCCGAGGAGGGAAGCCTAACTGCAGAGCATCCCCCCCTTCATCTGCCTGTTTCCTTGAAAGGGAGAATAGCTTTGAAGCAGCTGCCCTGCCTTCCCTGCCTCCAATCTGCCTGCTGCTGCATCCCAAAGCCATTCAGCGATGCCCAGGGGACCCGGTTGAAAACGTGCTTTGTGGCTGGGACACGGGGAAGGGGATGCAGGGGCTGGGTGGGAGACCCTCGCCCGGGCTAGGGCAGGTCCGTGTGCCGGCGATCCCGGGTTGCGCGGCTGCTGGGAGAGCTGCTGGATAAATAACCCCAATTAGAGAGTGTCTTTCTGCTTTTCACATAGGCACCACCGGACTGAAATGTCCTTTAGTTTCAAGCTGAGCCTGTGTAATGGGTTATGTGATGGACAGGTTGGTTAAGCAGCTAACGTCCCTCTCAGTGGGCTGTTGTAAATGAGGGCTTTATTTCATCCCGATATGGGGGGCAAACAACGTTCAGCCTGGCTGGGTGGGTTATTGTTGGGCTCGTGGTTGTTTTTCCCTTGGCTTGCTGCTCGGCACAGAAATAGGCTGTTCCTGGCTCGAGCAGGATCCGGGAAAGCGGTGCCGTCCTCCCCTTCGGAGGCTGCACGGGGAGTTACTTCATCCAGGTTTGGACGCAGAATAGCTGCAGCATCTCAGCAGAGATCCCCAGTCGGGCTTTTTCTCCCTTATTTTCTAGTAGGCTGTGGAAGCCAGGAGGGGTGGTGGGGCTGGAACAGCCCCAGCACCCAGAGCAGGAGCCAAGCCTGGCAGCTGCCTGCGAGGGAGGTGTGACGAGAACTCGCTCCCCCGAGCGTCCCCGTCCCCAGGGCCGGGGTTGGGGGGGACCGATGGCAGTGGGGCAGGACCCACTGCTGGCTGTGAAGGCGTCGCAGCCGCCGCAGGGATGGAGGCGGCAGTGGGGTTTGGCACTCAGCTTCTTGGGAGCTCTGCAGAAAAAGGTCTTTTGTTTTTTTCTTTTTAAAGACTTGGTGGTTTCTCATCTGTATTTGTTGTAAGCTTAAGCTAAAACTGTGTTATCCGCAAGTCCTAAAGCTCAAGTATATTCATGGCCATCTGTGTGTCTCTACGTAGCAGCAGAGTGCTCGCCCCGGGCCCCAGTTTTGCCCTCCTGGGTGCGAGCTGAGCGGGTGATGCCCTCCACGACACGTGCTGCTCAACGATAACTCCGGCCTCGAGGGCATCTGGAGAGAGGAAGCGAAGCTGAGATTGACTCTCTTCAAAGCTCTGAGATGTATCTGTGGCAGCAGATGGTGCGAACCGCCTTAAAGTCAGCACGAAATAGCGCTGAATTCCCAATTATGTATAATTAAAATCGTGCTTATTTGTTTATTTATTTTAGTGCCAATGGGCGGCTCTCCTCTTTGTACCAGGGGCTCCGGCCGCGGGCTGTGGCGTGGTGCTTTCCCGGCAAGCGGGCAGCAGGAGTTCATGGCATCTGCAGGCGATGCTCAGATTTAAAAATAATCAGTAAAATACTTGTTGGGCTCTTTCCGCCCGGGAGTCTCTCCAGTGTGCAAATGGGGACTGTTCCCCAGTATCCCATCCCAGGAAGATGCAATTTGTAGAATAACTTTTTTTTTTTTGGAAGTTGTACATCCTTTTCCAGGTGGACCTCGGCAGCTTTCCCAGAGTGCGGCGAGGTGGCCGACACACTTGACTCTTAACGTTTCATTAGCTTCAGAGGAGACCTCAGCCTGCTCAGAGTCGCAGCCGTGGCGGGCTCGGGGGTATTGGCCGTGCCCGGGAAGGCGCATCGCTGCCGGCCGCGAGGGCCCTGCGAAACAACCATTGTTTTGTGCACTGTGTCAGGTTTTTTGCTGGTTTGGTTCTGGGGTTGGTCTTTGGGGAGAGCGGGACCGGCGCCAGCACCGTGTCTCTGCGTGTCATAGACATCGGGGTCTCGCTGTGTAGGGATCAGGAATACCTTCAACTGGAAACAGGAGTTGTCTGGGAGGCTTAGTGCTGAGGGCTTTGCCATGAAAAGGCAGATAAAGGCTGTTTAAAATAATCCTTTATTGAAATACTAGAGGAAAATTTAAGAAATGGATTTTTTTCTCATGTGTGTGTGTGCTTCCCAGCTGAATTCCCGCGCCGCAGTGGAGGAAGGAGAGCTTAGTGCCGTTCTGCCGGCTGAGTCATCCCCGTCTTCCCACCCCGGGCTCAGAGAGATCGATGTGCTTTGGATTCAAAGGAGAAAAAAAAGAAGCGAGCTCCCTCCCATCATAAACACCAGTGGTGGTTCAGATCCCTTTTCTTTGCAATTGATTTTTTGAGAGGTATTTGCTGCCCTCCCCTAGCACCAGGTCTCTGTGCGAGCGGGGAGCACCCCCGGGAGACGGGGTCCTGTGGATCTTCTAAATGTTGAGGACCAGAGACCCGCCGGAGCATCCCCTCTGCCCCGTCCCCACCGACTGCAATGAGCTCGAGCCTGGTTGATGGTGAGGATGATGATGGGCACGGCTTTGGGCTCTGCGTGGCCAGGGCTGTGTGAAAACCCTCTGCGGGGGCAGATGTGGTTAAACCCCTGGAAAATTGGCACGTCCTTGCTGCAGGGGCTGGGGCGAGCACACGGGAATCCCGGTGCGAGTTGGGCTGTCCTGACCCCCCGAGCCCTCCTGGACGGCTGGGCTGGAGCCGAAGGCTGGAGCCACGCAGCCTGTTTCTACTTAAACTCGCTGCTAGACACAGGAGTTTTCATTTCTGAGATGTTCATCCCAGATCCATAAATCAGAATTTATTGAAGGAAAAAAGCCCAGACCCTAAGCGAAGAGTCTCATCTTGCAGCTGAGGCTGTTGATGAATCTTCTGTTTCACAACATAACACTGTGGGTTGAGCCCTGGTTTTGCTTTTCTGGTTTTACCCTAAGGAATACCTAAAATAAGAAAATTAAAAATTTAATAGTAGGCTAGATAGCGCTGTCACACAGAAGAAAAAGACTGGGATCCTTTCATTAACATGGGAAGGCGTCTCCTGCTCCTCTGGCAGGGCTCGGTTCAAATCCGTTTCCTGCCCCTTGCGCATTGCCCTGCTGCAACGCATGCACGGCTTCCTCTGAAGTGGGAGAAGTGAAATCTCCTGCTCTCCTTCCCAGGTGCTCGTTACGCACCGGCTAATCAGCATCCCTCGGTCACGGACCTGTCGTTGGGGTGGGAGCGTGCCGGTGGGTGCCGTTGGGATCCAACCCCTCTGTGCCGGCATCACTGGGGGGTTCGGGGAGGGGATGTGACTGCGGCGAGGTCCCGTGGGAGGGACGGCATGTGGGGTCCCACCACCCGAGCCCCACGCCAGCCGGGGCAGCGCTGCTCCTCGCCGGGCTGCCGGCCAGGTCCCCGCAATCCGTTTGAAATCTGCTTTGTTTGCAAAAATACTGCTGTTCTGCTGGAATTTGTTTCTGTGGATCAAGGGGGTAGCCTGTGTGTGTGCGATGCCATCGGGATGTCACACTCCGACACTCGCCCGTCTCCGCGGCGCGGGGGATGATGGATCGTGCTCCTGAAAGCAGCCTGATGGTTTGGTTTTGCCAGGAGAGCGGCCAAAAATCTAATCCACTTGTCCCTTCGGGGGCGGCCGGGATTGATTTTGGAAGTCCAAGGGCTGAGCTGCTGAGAACAAAGGAGCACTTTCTTTATTTTGCTCCGAAATCAATAGTTTATTCGTTTTATTTTTCAGACTGTGAGAATAGTCCCTTTTCCCAAGCGCGCGTTCGGTCTGCCCGGCCGTGACAGCGACAGATCCGGAGGGATCGGTGCCTTTCCCTCGCGCCAGGCTGTGGCTGGAGGGGGACGAGGATGGGAACCCCAGATGTGTCCTTCCAGATGTGCTTTTATTCCAGAGCCCGTGTGAAGCCACTGAACAGCAAACGCAACCTGTGTCTTGGGGAAAATCTCTCTAGGAACGGGCTTGCGCAGAGCTGGCATGCGCTGGGGAAACGTCACCGTCTGCGGCTCGCCGGTGTAAAGGGCCATATCTGGTGCCGCCTGTTAAGCTTGGGGACAGCCTGAGGTTGGTTCGTGGCTCTGCAGCTCGAGGGGACGGGGCTGAGAGGAGGCCGGATCCTGCCTGCCTTTCCGGGTGCGTAAATCCCCCCGCAGAGCGGCCGGCGGAGGCGCGGAGGATGGAGCCCGCAGCACCAGAGCGCACCAAAGCCGCTCGGCGGGGGCTGGCGGCGGAGTCCCCCGGGATGCATGTGCGGCCGAGGAGGGGTCCATGGGTACCGGACCCCACGGTGTGGAGCTGGGTGAGGGAGGGCGAGGGGAAGGGCAGAACCCCCAGAACCCCCTTCCCTTCGGGGGGGTCTCACTCCGACCATTACGGAGGCTGCAGCTGGTCTCTGCACCCCCACATTTAAAAAGTTGTTGCTTTATAATTTCTCCTAACTACCCCCTGCCCCAGGAAGCCTCGTCTGCAAAAGAAGGGCGATAATTCAGGCAAAATGTCGCTTGGAGAAGCGTTGGGCTTGGAGCAGGGCAGCTTCTGCCCCGAACTCGGTGCTAGCAGTGCCGCTTGGCCGTCATTACGGACACGGCTCCCTTGTGCCTCTTCCGTCTCTAGTTAAACCTCTGGGCTCTAATGCATTTATTCATTGATTTTTATTTTCAAATGAATTTAATTAATTTGCAAAGCGAATTTCTCTAGCTGAAGCCACAATGTCCTTTCTGAACAAAAGAGGAGCAGATGACTTTGCGCAATGGGCGTGCTAGGGTGAAAGAATGAGAGAAATAATGGAGAGACAGAATTGAGCAGCTCATCTCGCTTGTCTCTAGCGTGGCGTCTTGAAAGTGCTGGAAAGGGATGTCGTGGTAAAAAGCAGGTGGCAATAACCGCCGTTCTGTTCTGCTCTCTTGGATGCCAACAGCTACGGCGTGGCTGCGTTTGTGCCGATAACTGCTCCTGGAGGCTGTGCCGGCTTTAGTTTCCGCTCTGTGGATTTCCATACCTTCGCTCAGCTCTAATTAAAAAAAATAATTAAAAAAAAAATAGGCAGGAGAGAAGCGTCCAGGGAAGATGAGCCAGGGAATAACGCGGCAGTAAGAAGTGGATTGAAATGCGGTTGTGGACGGAGGGCAGGCGACGTCAAAGCATCCGTGGGCAGACGACTCCTTTGCAGGTGTGGCCCCGTTGTGCCGGGGCGGTGGTGGGACCCTGTGGTGACGGCAGCGGGCGGCTCCACTGAGCCCGTGGTCGCGTGCCACCGCGCCGGGCTGCCTTGGGGCTGCTTGGAGGAGGGTCAGCCTGAGCCCGGTCCTCCCAGCTGCCCCCGTCGCTGCAAGATTGTTGTCTGAGCCCTGATAAAATAGCTCCTGATAAAAATTCTTGTTTTCTTTTTAAGCAGGTAATGAGATTTTTTTTTTTTCCTCCTTCAGAGATTCGCTGCATCTGATCTTGCTCAGATCAGAAGCTGTTCCCTGCCAAGGATCAGAGATCCGAACATAGCTCAGCCCTCTGAAATGAAGTGATTAAATTAACTCGAATGTGTAAAATTTCAGCATAAAATGATTCAGCGATGCACTTTATCTACTGGGAACTCTTTAAAGAGCTCTTGGAAGTTAGCATGAATTAGTTTGCTTAAAAGGACCTGGTGCATGTAATTACATTTAACATTGTGCTGTCGCTCTCGCCCAAGAAATTAATCTTTAAAGACCGCAAACATCGAGCGGTGAGGTTTTTGGCATTCCTCCTGTCTTCTGACATTAGGCAACCTGTGTTGCCCGAGGGGCGAGCAGCACCTTGGCCTTGCCATTGCTGCGGGTTGCTGCCGCATGCTTGGCTGATGCCGTGTCACCCCTGTCACTTAGGTTTTCGTCCTTCACCGGGAACCAGCCTTCACCGTGAGGTCCCGTGCCTCACTGGGGAGATCTCCCAACGATTTCTGGGGCAGGAGCATGCGGGGATGGGGCTCAGGTGGTTCCCAGCGCTGGGATCTCCCTCCCAAGCATCCCCCCTTGCACGGTGGGTGCACCCTCCAGCAGACCCCGCTTCAAAGCCTGTGCTGCGGCCGTCATCCTCCGCATCCTCACGGACGAGGCTGCCATGGCGTCAACGTTGCTGTGAACGGGGGTTTGGTGGCTGCGAGAGTGACTCCCTGCGGCTTTGGAGGAATAAGGTGCTGGTTTAATGCATCCAGTTGAGATTTCCAGAGGGTGGGTTTGTCTGGGCCAGCTTTGGCCAACCTGTGCTGTCCCTTCCCTTTATCGCGTTTCTCTCTCCCCTTTCCCTCTGAACGAAGAGCTGCATTACGGATTCATTTTCCCATACGAAAGTGCACCCAAATGCACGCTGGGGAGCTCTGGGGCGACGGGAGCTTTCCCGAGTGCAGGAATTACATGGCAGCTTGAAGGATCACCGGCAGTAAGAGATAAAGTGGGGCATCAAGAAAGATCTGTGCGTTGCGTATCTGCCTGTACGTGGTTTCTCAGGCTGCTGTGGATAAATGACGGCACGCAGAGGGCTGGAGCAGTAATTCCATGCGAGACTCGATGATGGATCGCTGGAGCAGCAGGGGAGAAGTTCATGCATTAGGATCAAGGTTTGGGGGGACAACGGTGGTGCTTGCAAAGTGGAGGGGAGGCTGGGAGGGGAGATGAAGTGGTGCAGCACCAGCAAGGATGCTCCGGAGCAATAGCTGGGAGCGGTGTAAGAAGGAGGTGCCCTGGGTCCCGCGGGAGCAGCGGGGGAGCGCTGAAAGCGCATTGGGTCTCTTTTCAGGCCGGGTTGTTACCGGTGTGATGTTTGAGCTGGGGTTTGGGTATCAGGCTCCCCTTTGCTCGGTAGCTGATGCTCTCTTTGGAAACGGGGTGAGGAGGGACCCGGCGGGGCCGGTGCCGGCGCAGGGCAGGCTGGCGCGCTCCAGCGTCCTCCTGACTCCAAACTTCAGACGGATCCCAGCAATAATCGTGTGTCTGAGAGCGAGTGGTAGTCAGTCATGCTGAATTAAACAACCTTTTATGAAAGCTCCTGTGCATGCTTGGATAAATGAAGGCGCCTAATAGACAGTGAGTCATGACACTCTATTTATCTTCCTGCTGAAAGCCTGAGCAGATGCAGGCACCTCTTTTATCTGCCAGAAACATTGGAAAATGAATTTGTTACGTACGGGGGGCTGGAGGGGTGAGATCATGCCAGCAGGCTGGGGTTGCAGTCATTGCAATGTGCAAATGGGTGTCACGGGTGTCCCACTCCCGTCCCTGCCGCGACACCCGGTGCGGTGGTGGGGTCGATGGTACTGGGCTCTGCTTGGGCACCCGCAGCCTGGGCAGCCCGCGCTCTCTGCTCGAGCAGACTGAGCTTTTGCTGGCAGTAAATAAATGCTATTTTTTTAAAACACTCTCATTTTGACCATAGTTGGACAACTGCGAGGAGCTCCTTGCTCAGCAGCTTTGCTCCCTGCGTGCAGACTTGCCGGCAGCTGGATTTTCCCTGCTCTGGGGACTCGTTCCTTGAAAGAAAACCTTTTTCCTTGGCAGTTTTATTTCCAGCTCCTCTGTGATCCAGGCTGTCAGACCTGAGCAGAGCAGAGACGTGCGACCTGGGACTCCCGCCTGCTCCCCTCTGCCTGGCTCGGAGCCTGTGGCACTCGCTGCCTCTCCCCGTAGCTGTCTGCGAAGGGGAGAGCAGTTATCCCATGAGAGGTGCTGTGCTTAATTACTTACAGTAATTAAAACCTCTTATGGAGGTGTCAGATAAGAGCAGCATGCCTGCATGGCGGCAGGGAGCAGATGCTCGCTAACGCCCATCTGCTCTTTGGCATCGAGGCCCTTCTGTGCTCCCTGAAATTCCCGCTGCAGCGGCACAAGGAGGATGAGGAAAACAAGGATGTGGAGAACTTTAGGAGGAGGACGAGCTCCCATTGCTCGCTGCCAGCCTGTGCGAGGAATAGCTTCGATTACGTATACGCGCTATGGAATGGGAACTCGGTGCTGGGGAGAGCAGTTGGACTGATGGCTTCAGACCCGGGTGCTGCCAGTAATCCTTGAAAAAAGCCTTTAAAAAAAGAAAAAGAAAATGAAGAAAGATTACGGTGGTGTCCTCGGAAGGCAGAGCGTGCTGTTGCTGTAATGCGGAGCGATGCGTGGGTGCTGCTGGGAGCGTGCATGTATCTGGCTCCGCTTCCCGCGGGCTGTGGCTGTTGATTTTGATGCAGTTTTTCTTCTGGGGCTTCCTCTTGGTCATAAACTGAAGGAAAACAAGAGGCTGGGGAGAAGGGGATGGTGCACACCGGTCCGCGTGTGGAGGGGTGTGCTGGGGAACGGTGCTGCCTGCTTCCCGCGGGGAGCACGGGCTGCCTTCCGTAGCCTTCAGACGACGGAGGGGTGCTCCGTGCCGGGGTGGTCCTCCCTCTGCCCCCGCCGCCCGGGGTCTCTGCAGACCCAAGAGATGCTTCTGCTGTCTGGCTGCGGCCGTGGGCACCGCATGCGAGCAGCAATGCCTTTGTGTTGCAGCAAGAGGTGGAGTCCAGGGTGGATTTTGCAGCGTGGAAGTGCCGATGGGACCCGTGTGCCACAGGGATGATGCTCAACTGCCACGAAGCATTTGTTACATCTGCTTAAAGTTAATGGAGCATTGAGGGTTTATGGAGATGAGCGAAGCGGGGAAAGGGCTTGGGTTTGCAGAGTGAGAGATCTTAATAGCGTCACGCTTGCTGTAGAGGCAAGCGTTTCTGTAAGGGGCTTGGATTGACTATCAGGCCTTTGGGAATCTTAGAAATTTTCCAAGTAATTTTGATTTATCTCAGCCATTAGGGGAGAGAATTTAACATGCAATTATTTTCTGCACCTGGGGAAGGGATGTCAACTATTTGTGTTATTATTTTCTTTAGCAAATGGTTCCCCCTTCCCTACCCCAGCCCCAGGCGAGGGGTCAGACCAAGCTTGCTCAGCTCTCCTGGTTTTAACCGAGCACCTATAATGCATAATACATATTTCCAGCTGCAATCGAGCAGGTGCCGGCAGCAATGAGGGTGGTGTGTGGCGTGGGGCTCGGAGGAGCCGGGAGGAATTTGGCAGCACGTTTGCTGGAGCGGGGCCGGCCGCTGGCCTCGCGCTGCTGCTGCTTCGCTGTTACCTGCGCTTGGGCGTGCGGTTGTAACGGATGTCGCAGAAGCAGATGAGAGAGCCGGAGACGTGGCTGGGTGGAGGCTTTTAAAATAAAGAGTATTTGATGTCTTTCTTCCTTCGCCTTGTTCTCTTGCACATCAACACCAAACAATTTTTACAAATAGCTGGCGAGCGGCAGATAATCATAGATTTTAATAAGTCTGCTGCGCATCCGTGCTTGGCACTGTCTCTCCTTCCCTTCTCCTGCACTTTAGAGATGGGAGCTGCTAAATTTTTATAAATGAATGTTTATAAATTCATCCCTTGCAAGTTTAATCTGAAGGAAGAAGCCCCGGAGCCCCCGGTGTGGGACTCGGGTTGCTCTGAGAGCCCAGAGATCCCTGCCTCAGCCGCTGGCAGGTCCGGATCCCTTCTTGGTGAGGCTTGTTGGAAGAATTTGACGGGGAAATCGATGGGGGAAAAAATGGAGGAGGATTTGGGGGCTGTAAATGATTTTCCTTCCAGCACCTTCAGCCAAGGGAGGCTCCAGATTCCCATGAGCGTGGAGAAAGGAGGGGACGCCGGGATGCTGCCCGGGAGAGCGTGCTGCTGCCGGGGGGTACCGGCTCCCTCCTGCTCCCCAGTGCCGTGGGGCCGGGCTGGAGGGGGAGCTTTGCGGCTGAATCAAGACGAAAATGGGTCTCAGGCTACCGAAGAGGGGTTGCGCGGGCTCCTCGCACAGAGACTTTGCCGGCTGGGATTGGAACAGCCCCATCCCTGGCTCAGCAGCCTGGATGAGCACATTTAACTTCAAGCATTTGAGAGCTGTAGGAGGAGAGAGGCCCGGCTAAAGCCAGGCCTAATTAGGGAGGAGGAGAAGGGCTCTAAAGCAGATGTGAAAAGCTAGAGAGTTCCATAGGCTTTGGTTTGAGTTCAGGAGCTAAAGTGCTGCAGTAAAGAGGTTTTTTTTGAGCACAGAGTAAATAGCGTATTCATCTGTTTGTGTACCGCTTGTGAGTGCAATAAAGCTGAGCTCACGGCTAATGCAAACAGTTTTCATTAAGAAATAATAAAAAATAAAAAGCCATTTCACATGCTGATAAGAAGCCAGTTGGTTTTCGTATTTCACCAGCAGTTTAAGCCACACTCAAAGCCATTTATCTTTTTCCAGTGCTGGCTGCGGAGGATATGAAAAATGCAGCAGGCTGCACATACGTAATTAAACTTTTGGCAGAATCTTTGCCCTGCAGCTTTCCTAAGAAATTCAATAATGATAAATCGAGTAGAATATATAGACGCCTTTTTGTGAACAAGATTTAAAATAATGTATGCGGTGCAGGGAATTATTTGCCACGTAATTGTCTTGGCAACGTTCTTGCCAGTACCCTTGTCTGATTGTGTCAGCTATTCTTTAAAAACCACCCCTTGTTCTGCTCTTATCACCACTCCAATTTGCTATTGAGGCTTTCCTGATTTCCAGCCAAGTCCGTGTTTAGCCGTAATTATTGTTTTGTTCCCCTCAGCCTGCGCAAGATGCAGCGTTTCAAGCTGGGAGCACTTTGGGTGCTGCGCTTTGTATGACAGCCGCACACGTCCCCTCCCGGGCTGTGTCCAACATGGTGAGCTGGTATCATCAGTCCACTGTAATTATCTTTTTTTTTTTTTTTTTTCCTTTCCCTACAGCAATTGGAAGCCAAACACATCGCTTGACCCATGTGTGGTTTGTAGCCTCGCTGTTATATGTGCCGCTACCGGGAAAATGATGCTGGGGTTGTCTCCCTGGTTTTGGTGTTGCTGCCTTTATCCTCTGCTAATGCACCGACAATTTGTGTGAGAGGCAATTTTGTGTTCGAGCTGTCCATCTACACTACCCTCTGTGCTTCCCTTATAAAAGCTGCGTCAATTCTGTTTATTTCCCGCAGATTTCCCCGTTTGCCGCTGGCGGGAGCAGGGCTCCTCGCCCCATGGGCACTGTGGCATCCCCCCTGTCCTCGGAGGTGCTTCAAATATGCTTGTAAAAAGCCTAATTTTCATCAAAAGTTTGTTCAATAGTAGCAAGTGGACTACTTGTAAGTAAAATAAAGTTAAAAAAAGGTATTTAATACAGGTGACACCTGGGTGCGGGGACTGAATGGATACCTTGGCAGGTGGCAGGCTTGTGTTAAGCAAGGGAGCTGGTCTGGGCATTTGCTTTCATTAGTGAGAGCCGTGAAATGGATCTTTGCTGGTAATTTGATAACGGGGTGAGAGCGCTGCCTAAACGCCATGGTAATTCGCAACAGAATGGGGATAGCCGAAACTTCCCTGGGTACGTGACACGAGGTGAACGTCCGCCGTTGCATCCCTTGCTCCACTCCTCTGCGGAGCTGGGGAAGCTGAGTGCCTGCGAGCCGAGTGGGATGTTCGTGTCGAGTGTGGATGTTCGTGTCTGATGCTCTCCAGCATCTGGTTTCTGCAGGTACGGGCAGCCCCGAGGCGCAGCTGGGTCCCTCTGCGGTGTTCGTAGCTCCTCTCCGGGGCTTTCCCCCGTGGCCAGGCGTTCAGCAAAGCACGCTTTTTCTCGATGAAAATTCACCCACAAATGGGAGTCGGGCGAGCGGAGATCAAAGCCTGGAAGAGGCAGCTGGCAAGGCTTCGCTTTGATGTTTAAACGTTAGTAAAAGCCTCGCTCTGCCTTGCTGGAGGAGTCCTGGGGGACAGCGCGGTTTTGCGGTGAACCCGTCAAACCCAGGGACGAGGGAAATAAGGAGAAAGTACGACTGGAATAAGGCAACGAACAGCCCAGTAAACCAACAGCTCTAAGCACTGGGAGCTCCCGTGCGCGAGTGCATCTTTGTGCTTGCCGGGATCGGTTTGGGCAGCTGGGTCAAGCTGGAGCAGGAGGTGGCTCTTCCCTTCCTGGGGGCTCCGCGTGTGTCCCGAGGGGACAGCGAGCGATCCTGGGCATCGTGCCACCGCAGGCGGTCCCCTCCCTGACATCAGTCCAGGGAGAGCTGTGATTCCCAGGTAACGGTGCGTGAGACATAGCCGAAAGGGAGACGGGAGTCTAATAGCAGGGGGACAAATTAAGGTCTTTGCAAGCAGAGCAGATGCCAAGGCAGAGTTGTTTTGTTCAGAGCCGGAAAGTTAGATTTTTGGGAACACTGATGACATTTGGTTTATCGGTTCTGTTAAGTGCCAAGCGAAAAGCAGCTGGGAGGTTTTGATTTTTTTTTTTTTTTTGAGTCATTCTGTCTAAACCACAGGGGATGGGAACTGAGGCATCTGTGGCTCCCACCGCTGGCTCCGCTGTGGATTTGCTGCGTGGCTCTGGGCGAGGTACTCCTGCCTCCCGTGCCCGTCCCCTGCCCGGGACCACATGGGCATCAGCCGTACTGTAATGATCAGATATTCCCTGATAAAGTAAATCCCTGGATTTACTCATTTTGTTTAGTTTATCCCAGAGAAGACGAGGGTGACGTGATCGAGGACTTGGCCGGAGCAGCGACGTGGGGTGCAGGACGGCTCCTTGACTTGGCGCGTTGTGTCGTGCTGTGCTGCGGCTGGAGGGAGAGGATGGATCAGTCCAGGGGAGGAGGAGGAGAGGGAGGCAGGCCTGAGCCAGAGCCTGGTCCCGGGGTAGAGAGAGCTGGGGTAGGCGAGAAAGAGGTAAGGGAAGATCTAAGGTTGCAGAGGACATAGTGTTGGACATAGGCTTGTACTTGTGTGGGTGGCACGTGCTTCTCTTGAGTCAAACAGCTGGGTTTGGTTTTAAGCACAGGCTTAAATTCAGAAATGCTAAGGATGGACTGGACCAGGTCACGTCATGAGATGAGCAAAAAGAAAAAGGAAAAACAACAGAAGAACGTTGCCAGCGCTGGAGTAGCCTGCCTGGTCTCGGTAACGCCGTTCTTAGCGGGTGCTGTGAGAGATGAGAGCGCAGTGGAGGTGCCGCTGCACTGTCGGCAGGCAGCTTTTGTGGTCTGATTTAAGAAAAAACAAGTCACGGATACTACATTCTGCATTTTCCCGAGTGGTCGCTCGTTCTTTTATTTAACACTTGTTCCTTCCTATAAAGGGAGAAATGCCGGTGTTTTGTCACTTGAGTGTAAGTGCTCTTCTCTAAATGTCACGTAAACCGTTTTTCCTCCTCCCTGGAAAGCCCTCGATGCTGGAGGAGGGATTCCTGCCCCCCTCCACATCCTGCACCACCCTGGTTTTCGTGAGGCTCCACAGGGAGCCAAGGGCTCGGGCGGCCCCGCACCCGTCGTGCTGCGGTGATGGGGCTGCTGGCAGCGCGCTGGGCGCAGGTCCGTGGGTCAGCGTTGGTGGCCGGGTCAGCTGGGGGTAACGCTGTTCATGGGGCCAGGGGACACGTGCCAAGCAATTGAAGTAATCCCGTGGCCTGGCGAGGAAGGGAATTTCATCTGTAAGTGGCTTCAGCCTTGGCTGCCCTGTTGCCGGGGTCCACTGCGCCAGCGTTGCTGCGGCGAGCTGGACAAGCCACTCCGCTGGGTCTGGTTGTCCTTGTATTGCTTAAAAAAAATATTTATCTCTGTCCTGTCAGGCTGGAATGAAGCTCTGCCATCAAATGTTACTGCGCTTTATTGACTGGGCTAGGAGTTGGGGACAGAAAGCGTCTGGCTCCATACGGCTGACGACAATGACAATATTTATCTGTGCAGCATCTCGCTCTGTTTGCAGAGCGGCAGTGGCGATGGCCTTCTGGAGGAAAGCGTGAGAGTCGCGGGTGTCGCGGTTTGCAGCCCTGGTGACGTGCGGGGGATGCTCCTGTAGCGTGGGAGGTGGCAGGAGGGAATCCACCGGAGAGCCGCCTGGTCCCGCTGGAGATGAGTGGGGTTTTAGGCTTTGCCCTGGGTTTTTTTGTACCAAATATATTAAATTCTTGGTTTTATTTTCTGTGTTGTTGAGGACTGTTTCAGGATGCCTTTACATGTTCATTCTTGTGTTACAGATGGCAAGATGCGGAGTGTTGCCGACACCCTTGCTTTCCCAAGGTGACCCCTTGCATCAATTTGCATGAGCCCTCTTAAGCTGAGGTTCTTAATTGGTGCTGAGAACGCACGCTGTGCAATGGGCAGCGTGGTGGTCCGGCATCCTCCTGCCTCCAAACGTCAGGGGAAGCAACTGGCATTTGGTCCAAACGGTTTCAGACGGCTCCTTACGCTGTGTCTGCAAAAAAAACATCTCGGGGGGGTGGGTCAAGGGACGGGAGAGAGAATTGCATAAATCCAGGGGGAGAGAATTATATTGTCTGAATGTCAGATCTTTAATACGAAGCCGCAGCTGTTGCTGTGTGAGGTTGAGGAATTTGTGCTCCTCGTTTCTTGGCTTCCCTTCGCCTTTTCGTGCTGACGGTGAACAGTGAAGGTCTTGGTGTGCGTAGGCTTTAGTACTGTGCTGCCTGGTGCTCGTTCCACCCTTCGCAGCCCTAGCTGGGGCTCGGGTTTTAGTGGTGTGGTTTGAAATAACTGGTTGAAATAGAGCTGGTAGTAATGGTGCTGCTGGGAGCAGAGGTCCAGGCGAGCCCAGGGTTATCCAGTGACGTCTTAGCAAATGGCAGCAGCAAATCTTTTAGTAGCGGCACAAATAGTCGCTAAATACGGCTCAGCGTGCTCGTTTGTGACAGGGGTGAAATCAAAATCGTAGAATTATAGAATCATAGAATAATTTAGGTTGGAAAAGACCTTTAAGATCATTGAGTCCACTCGTAAACTTAACACTGCCAAGTCTACCCCAAAGCCATGTCCCTAAGCACCGTGAAGTGTTATGGGGTTTTCCTTCACCAGCGAAGGCAGTGGAAATGCAGACCTGCCAGGTTTGGGGTTGGCGGGGGGGGACAGTCTGCTCTCCCTGCGGGTCTCTGCGGCTGCTGCCCGGCAGCTCTGACCTCCTCATGCTCCTCAGCCACCGGCCCCAGGGCTTGTCCCCGCCAGATCGGGACTTCGGCTTTGCAGGCGGGTGTGAGCCCAGGGGAGCTGCGGGGGGTCAGGAGCGGGTCCCCAGAGGAGGAGGAGGCTGAGAATGAACTTTTGCTTTGCCTTAGGGTCTCCCTGGCCCATGGGCTCTGCGGTCTGCGTGGGGGGAAAGCCCCTACCCTAACCTGAAACGAAGGGGAAGGGGGGGGGCAATGCACATACCTTCAGCCCTGCTTTGGTCAGTGTTTTTCCTTCTCTCTGCTTTTGCCTTCTGGGAGGGGAGGCAGGGGATGCCCCGCTGTCCGTCTGTCACCCTCTCGGCTGACCCGGCTGTTTTCTGTACCCCCAGACAAAGGTGAGAACGGGGAGCCCTATCAGAGGAGGAAGGGTGTGGGGGCCAGCCTGCCAGACGGCCCCCCGGCATTCCCCGCGGCCAGGGACGGTGCCCCGACAGCCGGCAGCAGCAGCTGGAGGCGAATTATGCTGATGATCCTCGCTATAACCATCCACAACATCCCAGGTAAGTCCTGTCCGTCTGTCCATCCATCCCTGCTCGCGGGCAGCCTCTTCCCAGGGTCGGTGCCATCCTGGGAGGATTGTACAGGGCTGCCGCCTTCTCTCGCTTCTTCCTTCTCTTGCTGCTCGCAGATGGCACTCACCGAGTGGGTGCCTGGGTGCCTTTTGACAAGGTCTATCACGTCAACTCTTGCTCTCTTGCTAAGGCTGAGCTGTGGAAGGTCTTGGCAGCAAAACCCCCAACGGGGAGAGGCTCGGGGGGGCCTGCGGGCTCGGGCTCGCTGCTGCGTCTTGAACATCTGCAGCCCTGCTCGCTATTGCCAGCCTGTCGTGGGCGAAAATTGTAAATCCGAGAGTATACTGAGAAAGATGACACTGTAAAGACAACAAATTCTGGTCTCTTTTTTTCTCTTCTGGTCTGTATACCAGCAAGAGATGAATTTTAAAGTGCTGCTTCTCTGCGGGAGCACGTACAATTGGGGTTTTCTTATTCAGGGGATGGAGTTTGCCCATAGATGGAAAACCGCAGAGCCCCGAGTCTTGGAGGGCTGTGTCCATCCAGGGGCTGGGCTTTGAGACTACCACAAAAGAAGTGATAAAAAAAAATGAGATAAATTTGTAACAGCTGAGGATACTCAGCTGCTTTGCAATTCTTGGTGATGTTGAACGTAATATAAGGCAACCTTTTCAAATGCTTGCTTTCCTCGTTTCCTCTCCCTTCCCTCCTCCTCTTCTTCTTCCTCTCCTCTTTTCTTTCTCACTTCCCAGCTCAGTCTCTGCCTGTCTCAGGTTGTAGCCTGGACCGGGGCGTGCGGGGGGAATAGGAAAAGGCTTTTCTGCGTAACTTGGATCTGTGAACTTGGGGAAAAACGATGAGTGCCTTTGGAAGAGCTGTGGTTTCTGAGCTGGCGTGAACGCGTGGCTTGTTGGCAGGGAGGCGGCTATTGTCAGCCGTGAGAGCTGCTGCAGCACGGGGCTTGCTTCAACCGTCGGAGCTGGGGAGGGGGGAGCTGCCTTGTGTCGTCACGTGTGCTTTTCTATTTCCAGAGCGACTTTTCTCCAATGCCAAGGCATCCGTCTTAAATTCCATCACCGGATGGGCTTCCTGGCTGAGAAGGCTCCGTTGTGGGTCTGTAATCACAGATCCTGTATTTCTCTCCCCTTGCAAGGGCACCCCAGGATTGAATGGCAGGAAAAAATCCAAGCAAACAAGCAGTGTCTCAGCGTTGGAGCTGGGCTGCGCGTGGGTGTTCTTCTCCTTGAGCACTTGTGAGCTGCCGTCCCTTCCAGCCTTGCTGCTGCCTGCTTGTCTCTAGGCAGTAATTGCTTCCTTCCAGCCGCTCATCATCGGTTCCCAGCGCCCTTGGGCGCTCTTGCTCCCGGGGATTTTTAAATTATAGGTGGATAACTCAGATGCCTTAGTTCAGCTCCGTGTATTGCCAGGGGAGGCAGATCCCTGGCAGACGAGGCAAGTAGGGAGCTTTAAATTAGTCGCACATGCAAAAAAAGGGGAAGAGTTTGCACCGAGCAAACCATAATTGGATTTCATCCTTCAAATGAAGTGTCAGGGAGCCGGGCTGAAGAGCCGGGCAGCGTGTGCATCTTGCTGCCTCGGGCCATGTCGGCTGGGGATTCCTGTCTGTCACTGGCAAAAAAAGTAAGTTTTCTAGAGGAGCGAACAAAGCATCTCCTGTAGCAATAGGTTAACGGCGACACGGCCCTGGGTGCCGCAGAGACGCTGGTCTAACCTGTCATTGCTCTGCAAGAGCACAAAGCCACCCTTGGATGGCTACAGAGGCTCAGAAATTCTCTCTTGCATCTTAAAGGTCACGATATTAAAGCTTAATATCCAGAGAGGGATGTGACAGCGGTGGCCTGCGGATGGTTCTGCCGCTCGGCCCCTGCCCGGAGGCTCGGCTCAGCTCAGCGGGGGCCTCTGGGTTGCGGTGGGGGTGTCTGTCCCTGCCAAGCCCTGTCCCCAAAGTCCCCCTCCTGCTCTCTTTCAGCTGACGTGTCCCTTTCCAGCAGCCCAGCAGCGCTGTTGTGGGGCTGGGTGGGTGACAGTGGCTCTTTGTGCTCTGTGGGGCCACTCACCGATGGCAAAGCCCTGTATCAACGTCGTCCTTTCAACGGGGATTTGCCCAAAGTCATCCAGAGGTTTCAAGTCGCAGAGGTTGGACTTGAGCCCACATCTGCCGTTGTGCTCCCCAGAGCCCTGCCTGCAGCTCGCAGGATGCCAGCACCGATTTCGCCCTAATAAATAATTCAGATTGTGATTAAAACGGGAGCTTGTGACCTGCCCGGCTCGTTACCAGGGGCTCTGGTCTTTCTTGTGTGAAGCAGATGCTGATCCAGCCTCTCGGCGAGCAGCGGGACGGGGCTCAGCTTGGCTTTCGCCAAAGTCCTTTTGCTTTCCCAGCAAAGTCTCGGCAGCGCCGGTGGCAGTTCTCCGATCTGCTGCGGCCCCTGCCTGCGGCACAAGGTTTGGAAACACTGTAATGCTCTACCTCAATTACCATCCCTGCGAGCGGAAAGGCTGGCACTATAATTAGCGCAGACTCCCGCAGCGTAACGACACCTCGGTTAGCGCGCGGGGTGGCAGCGCCTGGGCTGGGGGAGGAGGCGGGAGGTGCTGAGCTGAGAAGTTGGGGATGCTCGGCGCCTCGCCACGGGCTGCCGGCTCGCCCGGCCCCTGGGCTTGCAAAATCGCTCACCGCTCGCTTCGGCAGCAGCACGCGGCTCCGTTAGCATGTCTGGTGCTCTCTCTGCTTCCCTGTGAGCCCACCGCACTTGCAGGGAGCCTCTCATCGAAGGTTGGCCAGGTGGTTCCCGAGGGTTTTCTTGTCCTACCCTTGTCTTCATAACGCTTCATAAAACTTCACATCCCTCAGGGGGGATGCGATGCTCGGGTTGATGCAGCCGGGGGGATGACTGCTCCTGTCCATGCTCACCTTGCGGGATCTCTGATCTGCCCGCGTGCCTCTGACGGGCTGGAGGTGGTCGTGCTCCTCTGACCCCTGCGGCGTTTCACATCTGAGCCCAAACTCTACCAAGTCCCTCCGTCCGGTGGTTAAAACCCTCGCGAGGAGCGGGTCTGTCCCTGTTCTCCTCCCAGGCTGGTGGGGAAGGGGCTCCCTCTTTTATTGCCAGCGGAAAACAGTTTTATGTACTTTGAGCCCCATTTAGGGACGAACACGTTTCGGTCTTGACAATGCATCTGTCTTTGGTTTCAGGCAAATGTGCTGGAAGCCGGTTAATGTGCGGGTGAGATGACTGAATGTAAAGACCAGCCTCTCGCATTCAGTTTGTATTTAGTGGGCTCTGCCGGCAAGCAAAAGGTTGGTTAATTTGTTCCAAAGCTGGGACTGGCAATGTAAAGAATAAATTGATAATGACAGGACATGCCAAACTGCAGACTATTCCTGCTAATTAATATTCATGTATGCCGGGTTTAGTGGAACATTAATTATGTATTTAATCAAGCCCTGTTTATTCTGGTTTATCTTTGTACCTTGGGTGGCTGTTATGCTGAAGACTTCAGATTAATTAAAATGTTACTGATGTATCACAAATAACAATTAGCGAGGTGTGAGCTGAACCGCCTTTCTCTTTGCGCTCATTTAGAAGGGAGGAGGAGAGCCCGGTGGGATGGAGCTCGTGGGGCCGCTGCCGGCTCCCCCGGGAGCTCCTGGAGGGCTCTGCTCCGAGCCGAGCCGTGGCGGTGTGCAGGCGGGGATGTCCCTGCTGCGTGAGATCAGGGGGGTCCTCCGGCGTGGAGATGCGGCAGGAGCCCCTTACGCTCACACCACGCTAGGCGAGGCGGAGGACAGGACCAAGGCCGTGTTCTGCAACCTCCTTCATGCCCCAGGGCTCTCCCTGGAGTCACGGTGCTCACAGGGGTGTTGCGGGGGTCTGCGCCTGCCTGGGACCCTTGGTGGCTTAACCAGAGCCCAAGTCACTTCCCGGTGGGTGTCCGTACGTGGCAGCGGGCATGCTTGTGTGCGGGATAGGGAAGGAGTTGCAGATGTTTCCTCTGTCGGGTTGTGGCGATGCACTGCCTTGCTTTCCTCCTGCTGTTGGGAAACGCGTGTTTCTCTTCCACAAAAACCACTCAGCCGATGGCAGGTACCCGCTGGGATCCCGCTCACTGCGGGGACCGCGGTGCCCCATCCCTTCGTCTCCCCGAGGAGCATCCCTGCCGGCGCACCCTCCTCTGCTGCCGCTTGCTCCCGGGGGAGGCAGCGGGGCTGATGCCGGGTCTGGTTGCTGGCAGGCACGAGGTGATGCTTCCAGCCACCCTTACACTGCCAAGAAAACCTGAATTTTCCTTTTTCTTTGCGATGCTTTGGGGCCGGAGCGGTGGGCAGAGCGGGGCAGCCCCATCCCCAGGAATGCACGCAGAGCCAGAGTCGTCCGCTTTGCTCCAGCCCTTTCCTTCCTGCAAGAAAATAGCTTGCTTTTCCATATTCAGTCCTATCACTCCGTGTTTGCTCCCCGCTTCGATTTCTGCGATGTTTCTGCCTCAGGTGTCACTGTTAAGCGGAGGTGTCTGGGAGGGAGCAAATGGGACGCGGCAGTGGCGCCGTGGCGTGCACAGCCGGCGGGTCGTGGTGTGAGGTGGCACTGATGTCTCCTGCTCGCCTCTCAAATCTCACGGGGCTCCGCCTGAGGCTTTCTCTCCAGTTCCTATTGCCAGAAACCCATTAACGAGCTGGAATTCATTTTTTTTTAATGAGAAGGGACGAAGCAAGGAGCAGGACAGAGTGCGCGAGCTAAGTATGGCACAAATTCACCCTTAGTGGTGAAGGGGCTGCGGGGAGGAAGGAGGGATGGTGAGGCATCGCTACGGGCAGGAGGGAAAAGATTTTAAATGGAGACACTTTTAGATGGTGACGTCTATGGGAAGGACGAACGAGTCTCCTGGGAAGTTGCACTGGGTGGGGGCGAAGGTCCCCGCACCCCCAGGTGACAGCGTCCAAGTTCCATTCCCCTTGGGACTGCGCTTGGAGATGCAGCAAGAGGCACCGGGCTGCACCACGGTTTGGCAGCGACACCACGGTTTGGCATGCGGCAGTGTTTTTGGGGATCCTCCTTCTCTGCTTGCCCAGGAGGGAGAGATTTAGCCCCAAAACTTGTAGGTTGGGTTCTGGCCAATGCTTGGAGTGGGGGTGAGATGGTGCCTGCGGAAAGGTATAGCCCGAGGCCGGTGCGGAGGAGAGGGTGCAGGATTCACAGTGCTGGCACCCTGCTTGTGTCCCCCTCTCACCGGGCTGGCGTCAGTCTCTCTGGGTGTCCTCACATCAAGGCACGACTGAGTCCTTTACTTAGGGCGGCAGTTCCTCGTGTTGGTGATCGATTTAGGCCAGGCACCTCCTGCCCGTCCCCGTGGCAGCTCTGTGTCACCTCTCCGTCCCTAAGGAAGGCGCAGAGACTGGCAGCAAGTGCTGCTGCCGCTTTGTTTTACCCCGAGGAAACAGGGGTAGAAGGGAGGTCTGCGCCAAAGCATGGCAAATGTCAAATTGATTTGAAACACGCTTGTTTGCAGCTTCTCCTGGGAAGGAGAACGGTTCGGCTGAGCGCCCTCGGGCCAGATCGCGTGAGACCTGCCTGCTGCCCTCTGCACGCTGGGATTTGGCCGGGGACAGCCCCAGGAGTGAGAACTGCCCGCTCAGATGTGGGAGCTGCCTGGACGCTTGCTTTTCTTTATGGTTTCTTACAGCTTTAACCAGTTTTAATGTCCTTTTATGTGTCTCCTGCTTTATGACTGTCTGGAGGAGAGGAGCAGACGGCGGGTTTTGGTTCTGGTGGTTGGCTGATGGGTGTTTTCGTGCAGGCAGCTCGCACTGCAAATGGGAGCTGAATCCCTGAGTGGCCCTCACCCCACAGCGCCAGCTGGGATCCGGCCAGGAGGAAGCTGGGGGGGACCCCAGCATTGTCACCCCCTTGGCCCAGTCCCCTGCTGGGGGCATTTCCAGCGGTGGACAGTGATTTAGTCCCATCCATCGCTCCTTGGCTGACCTGTCTGCGTGTCTGCCAAAACCAGCTCCTGGCATCGAGGGCCACGGGTGTGCGATGTGGGTGTGCGACGTGGGTGTGCGACGGGCTTCTTGGTTGTCAGCTGGTGGAGACATGTCCAAACCAAAAAGATATCTTCCCACGGGTGAGGAGGGAGCTTCTCGGTGAGGTTTGTACCTAAACCGTGGGGTGGTTTGACATCTCCCAGGTGAGCACCCTGCAGTGGTCGTGTCTTACTGCCACGCAGCAGTGTTTGAGTCCAGGTTCGACGTGCTCCACCGATGGGTGTGAGGTGGGATGCTGGAGGCTGCGGCTTTTCAAACCTTAAACCAAGTCAGCAATGTTCAGACAGAGCTTGTCCGTCAGACCCAGGCCAGAGCTGGTATTTTCTATGGTGGAGCTGGTCCTCAGACGGTGGTGAACTCGAGGATGCAAAGAGGTTGCCTGTTGCCGAAGAGGAGGGTACGGAGAAGAGGGGTTTGTGGATGCCTGCAGCAGCACAGAGGTGGTGTACTGTGCTGTCAGATCGGTGTGCCTTGGGAGGGGGTGGTTTCCAGGCTGGTGGCTTTGTCATTAGCAAAAATTGATTGAATTCATTCTCCTGGGACGGGCGTTCCCATGCACTCAGCCTCCTCAGCGAAGGCTGGGGCAACGAGTGTGATACTGCATCTCAATTATAAAGAAAAGTGATTATTTATATGAATATTCTCAGAGATCCATTAACGGTTGGTAACATTCATTTTGAATGATGGGGTTTTTGTTGGTCTATTGAAATTGAGACTATTTTACAATTGTTGACTCTAATATGTGATTGGTACCCACTGGGGCTCGGCAGAGCTTGAGAACAGGAGCCATTTAGCTGCGCCGATTAATCTGTGTCTCATCTGTGTGATGCCTCTTTCTGAAATTACAGCAGATCTCCTTCCACTGTCAATTCTGCTGGTTGCATCGCTCTTAATGGTTATTCTTGGGCGCTCTTGGAGCACTGTTGATTTCTGCTGAAAGGCATTATTTTTAGTAAGAAAAAGGAGGAGATCTCTCTGCGGCTTGCATTTCAGAGAAGAGGGGGAAGAGGAAGACGGGGTTAAGGGAAGGTGTCCGCGTGTGCGGTGAGCACGTTGCGCAGCAATTCGATGGCATTCAAGTGCTGCAGAGAGTCGAGGGGAGCAGAGGAGAGCGCTGGCCCTGGGACCGGCTCAGCCTGCGCTCGCGACTCAGAAGGCTGGAAAGATGCATGTTAGAACAGTCATGAATTTTTCACAGCGTTTTCTGCTCCGGGGAGAAAAAGCAGCCTCGGACGTGGCTTTCCGAGGCTGCTGCCCATCGCATCTCCGGTTTGATTTCCAGAGGGACCCTTCAGGCACAGATGCGTCAGGGGTCGAATGGTGGTTGTTTGCAATGGTGCTGCGACGTGATGGCCCTGTGAGCAGCCGGGGGGGAGAGGAGAAAGGTCAGATCGGATGCAGCCCACGAAGATAGAGCTGGGTGTTCAATCCTAACCGGAGCGTTTCGCACGGCAGTGACTCATGTGGGATCAGGAGCACGGCCGCATGCACGCGCTCGCTCTGGGAAAGGTTGCTTTAACCTTTCATTAACCCTCCCACTAATTGTTGCCTCATCAGCACATATTTTGACATTTTCAGCTATTAAGCAACTCGATGGATTGAAACGACTTGCTCAAAGTCGTTAAGCTTCTGTGCGAGGGGGTGGAAAGCGTGGGGAGGCGGCCAGGCGAGGTGCCGGCACCGAGCGAAGGATGCGGGTGGCAGCCCCAGCCGTGGGTGATGCTCTCAGCAGCCGCGGGACGGCTCTGCCCCGCTCCTCCGCTCGAGGTGAGATGCCACCAGCAAAAACCTGGCCCTGAAAAGGTGGAGGCTAAAAAGAAATCCTCCCGTGGCAACAGCAGGACTCTCCTGGGTGCCTGTGCACGCCGTGCGTCACCGTTTCCCTGTCCTCTGTGTGCACCCAAGGTGTGGGTGCCCCTCTGCAGAGCGGGGCCGTGTCACTGCCGGGGACGGGAAGGGGCCCTGGCCCCGGGCTCTGGGCTGCTTTTGGCTCCGTGGCCGCCGGCTTGATTCCCTCGGGACCTCCCCTTGCTCCTCCTGAGCAGATGGAGACTGAGGCTTCGGGTCCAGGGTGCCTTGGGAAACGGTGCGTGAATAACAGCCCGACATAAATGTAATTCCGTGTGTTACGTGGGCACGGTTGGACAGTCTTCCTCTGCAGCCCGGGGGCCGTCACAGCCCCGCACGCTGGCACCGTTCAAGGCGGGGAGAGCGTGGGCAGGGGGGCGAGAGTCGCGGGGTCTCTAATGCCCCATTGACAGCAGCTTGTATTTCAAAAACTCATTTGTAAGCGGACACCTGGAAAGCCAGCGGAGAGCCGATAATGTACCTTTATCTCTGCGGCATCGTTTTGTGTTGGTGATTAGTGTTTTATAAGTGCTAACAGCCACAAAGGTGACAAAAGCCAATTAAATACAGTATTTTCACCAGCTGGAATACGTATGTGGAAGCTCCTTTTCTTTCTTAGCCCCATCAGATCTCACAGATCTGTTGCATTAAACATCGGTGAGCAGTGGCCTGAGAAATCATTTGCGTGCTAGAAATGAAACATTAAATATCCGTGATGGGTTCAGGTTGTGTGAGGTTGGGGAGAGCACCTTTCCGGCACAGGTCGGTCCCCGCTTTTAGGGTAGTTCTGGGTTGTTAGTCTGCGAGAGACTTTTCTTCTTCCAGAGAAGTGTTTCCATGATGAAGGAGTTCTGGGTTGTTGGGCAGTTAATGTCAGCACCTTTAATTCTTTAAAATCGGGTATCTCACCTGTAAGCAGTGGCCGTATGCTGCTTCATCAGCTCCTGTTCAGTGTTGCAGCTCAATGGATTGAAATGACGATCTGCTCCACGTTGTGCTTTGGTGAAAGGGGGAGAAGAGTGGATCGGGATGGGATGTAGATGGTCTGGCTTCTGTGGGGTAAATCAGGAGGGTGGCATAGGGGAATTGCCTCGTGATACCCAAATTCCACCTTCTTTAATGGACGCAAACCCTCAAGCAAGGCCCCGAGCTTCTCTTGGGCTGTTTTTTCCCCGTATCCATTGCCATGAATTGCCCAGAGTCAACTGGTGTCACATCCTACCAGGTTTGCTCTGAGCAGTGTGGGCTCGCTGGTCCCCTTCTTGTTTCAAACCAAACCCCTTCAGCTCGGCTAGCTGGGCACAACGGGGTTCTCTGCTGTGAGCACCCGATTCTGGAGGCTTTTTTCAGACAAAGCTCCTATGAAACTGCCTGGGACCCCTCTGGGTAAGGCGTTTGCGAGCTGCTGGGGGCTTAAAATCCCCTTTTAATGGCATCTTAACTCCATGGCGTCGCACACAGCAGTATGGTTTGGCTCTCTTCGTGTCCCCTCTGCTGTTAAGCACCAGTGAGCCGGGGATTTCGCCTGTTTGCTTTTCCAGGTGATGGCTGGCTCGACCCTGTCTGCTGGTTTTCGTTGCCTCGTGCGTAACCTTGATGGGACCCATCCGCCAGTCCCTGGAAAACGTGGAGGCAAAGCTGCGCCATTAGTTTTTATCTTTCGAAATCAAAGCGGTGGAGTTGAGCTGTCTGGGCATGTCAGAAGCTTTTGAGATGTTTTATCTTCTTTCAGCTTAGTGTATGCACGTCACGGGCCTCAGCCCCTGCTGAGTCGGTGCTTTATTAATGGCTCTAATGGGTAAACTCCCGAGTCGTTTATAGAGCTGTCCCTGGAGCAGGAGAGAGGAGCTGAGCTAACGTGCCATGCTGAAGCAGGTCTGTGGTGGCTTGCCTGCAATTCCCTACCCAGAAAGGCACTTTCTCTGCACTTTCAAACTGACTGGCTTTGCTGTGCTTTCCTACTGCCGCTGTCCCCGCAAACCTTTACCAGGTTTTCCTCCCACACACCTTTTTCCCCCCCCAAAAGTGGGATTACCTGAGCGGGCACCGCAGGGCTTCCGGGCGGCACCAGCCGTGCCGGAGCTGGCAGCTCTCGGCGCAATGTGCCCAGCCACGCTCACACGTTTTATTTGTTTGCTCCCTCCGGGGCGTTACGGTGTAAGATAGCACCGAAATGGGTTTATTTCTCCTATTGCCTTTTTCACAGCCAGCATTTCGGAGGGGCAGCGTGCTGGGGTTCTGCTGGGCAGGATCCCCAGCGCTTCATGGCTCTGCCTGCTTGCTGCCTGCATCTGCCCGTGGTTGCACGTAGTCGTGAGAATAATGATTGCCCAGGACTGCTTTGTCTGGGCAGATTAATCCAGCTGGTGCCTTGGGTTTTGTTTTCTCTGTCCTGTCACCGTCTGTTGGCAGGGTCAGGATGGGAGCGCTGCGTGGGCTGCGGCATGCGAATCCACAGGGGAAAGGGGAGCGGGCCACTTCTCCGTCCCACCATACGTCCCTCGAACAAAAGCTCTTGTTTGTCAGGAACCCGGGGGAGGAAAGGGGACGAGTGAATAAGTCATACCGCAAATAATAATACATGCCACTATAAACTGCAAATTAATCATTTAAATTTTGTCTTTGTGTTCTGCTGAAAGGATTTTTGGTTAGGGTAATAATTAGGAGTGATCTGGCCTCGTCAGCTGGCTGCTTCTGCAGGGCTGCAGAGAAGGCATAAAGCAAGTTGGAATCCTGCTTGGCCAACGTGACTTTGTCACAGCTCCTGTTGGCGTTGGGATCTCAGCGGACAGCTTGTACATGTGGCTGAAGGGCTGCCTTCAGGTCAAGCACGCTGCCAGCGCTTAATAATAATTCACGACAATGTAACGCTCGAGGGCCTCCTGCGCCTTTGCTCCGTCCACCCCACGATCTGCTGCTGCTCCCTGGATCCTCTTCATGTGCACATTTAGAGGACAAGGACTTCTCCACGTTCATCTCTCCTGGTGACGAACCTTCTGCCTGAGCCTGGGGAGCTGTGTCCCACCTGGGTGAGCTGAATCGAAGCCAAACTCTAACGAGCAGCAATCTTTTATAATAAACTGCGGCTTGGTTTGTTTTCATTAAGTAGCACGGCAGGCGTGACGGGTGCCATAGGTGTTTAACCAGAAGATGTAGGTGTGTTATGCACGCGCGCATGGGCAGCGGCGGGTTCTATCGTGGGGATGGAAAACCTTACACGTGCTGATGGGACAATGCGTGTGGGTCTGGAAAAGTCACCTTTCTTCTTCCTGCCTTTGAGGGAACTGGCGCTGGGGAGCCGGGGCTGTGGGCTTTCGGGGGGGCTTCGCATCACCACGCTCTTGTGCTAGTGGGGTTGCTGGAAGTCCTGGGGAGCAGGGAGGGTGCTGCCGGTGTCCCGAGGAGCAGCCGTGTGGGCTGAAGCGGGAGGTGAACGGTGTCCCAGGGCTCCCGCACTGTGCGGGGGGTGGAAACCCGGCCGGGCGGCTTCTTATGGGGAAGTTGCGTGCCAGAGATCCAGGTGCTCTTGCTTGGAAGAGCCTGTGGTTATGGATGTGGAAGAGAAACGCGGTGCGGAGAGCAGCTGGGTCGCCTGCGTCGGACAGCAGGTCAAGAGTAAGAGCACTCAAACTGCTGTGCCGGGACCTCTGGTCTTGTGCCTGCGGGGGCAGCCGGGGCTTTGGGGGGAAACGCCGCTTACCAGGACCGGAGCTGGTGGGACGTCCTGCGTGCGGGTGTGCGGGTGGTGGCCAAGCAAGGCCACCTCCGGAGCAGCGGGAGGATTTGTGTTTCACATGTCAAGTGAGACCCACTGCTTTCTGGCTTGGTTAAGTTAAAAAAGAAAAAAAAAGTCTCTTTAAAATTACTTCAACCTCCTGCTTGCTAGTCTTATAATGGTGGATACCTAGAAACATGAAAATCTCTGAAATCTGGCAATCTCTGCGCTTTCTTGTGCAGTAATGGCAAAATGATGTTACCTAGAGGGAACGGGACTTCAATCTTGGGGGAAAAAACTTAAAGTTTGAATAGTGGCAGCAGGGACGTGCTTAAACTCTCATAGATATACAAACCTCATTATAGCAAGATTAATTTCCCTCTAGGAACTTAAGAGTTCTTCAAAGAGCAGGATGAATAATTGATGACATGTTGGCATCCGTAGTACCTTCCTAAAGGAAGCGTGTTCATTTGCTGACCCAGGAGAATTAGCTTCATAAATCCTCGCGGGAGGAGATAATGTCACTCACGGCTCCGTTAATGCTGCTGCCAGGCTGGAGGTGCTGGTGGGGGATGCGCGCTCCCAGCCTTGCCGGTGGGTCAGTGGCTGTAAAGCACTAAGGTACACGTAGCTGTTGCAACACGTGGCATTACCAAGGAGAAGGTCTCGGGCAGCCGTTTATGAGCCCAGCAGCGTTCACTTCGTTTCATTGACGAATGCTTTTGCAATGAACCCTGCGAGCGTGTCTCTGGCCCGGCACCCGTGTTGGCATCTACTGTCCTGTGTTGCATTGGGTGTGCGTTAGCTCATGCAAAGGGTATTCTCAGTGTCGCAGACTCTTCCCTTTTCTCACAAAGAAAGGTGTTTACTGCTGTTACATCCGTAATTCTTTCCATTTCTTTCAAAGCTCTGCAGGCATAAGCCTCTGCTGAGCCATGCTCTCCTTATCTGCCCCAGAAATCCGATGTCCCCGGCAGGCAGAGCTCTGGTATTTCTGCTGCAGGTAGAAGTTATTTACAAACCTGCTTTTCCTCCTATCTTTGCCCTCCCTCCAAGCCCAAGCTTTTGCCTCTGCTCAGGCTGCGGGATCTGTGAGGTGCTCCTTGTTTTACTGTCACCACAGATCCTCCTCCTCCTCCTCCTCCTCCCCTGCCTTCCCGGGAGGGCCACGCTGCATCCCCAGAGGAGCTTCCTGCAAGGGTAATTTTTAGGTGAAGACACCCCCGGGTGAGTGATGGGTGGGCTGTGCTGCTGGCACCCTGCCGAGCATATTCTCTCGGAGAGCGGGAGGCCTGGGATACACTAATGGATAACGGGCGGGTCTGTGTTTCCCTGTCACTGCCGTCCTAACCTGCTTGTACATCAGGAGAAATGGGGAAAATAAAAACCCCGAACACCTCTGATGCTGTTCCACAGGAGCGGGCTGTCAGGTCTACCTATAGCCTCCCCGGTGCGGCTCTGCCCGCCCCTGCGTTCGTACGTGAGATGAGACTGAGCAGAGGGCAGGCGAGCGGCATTGCTGCCTGCAAAACGGGCACGTGTTACAGCCGTGATCCCTCCTTGCCCTGCCAGGACAGCCGGGACGCTGCGACGTCATTTTCTTTATTCCTGAAATCCTGCCTACGTGATTAGAAACTGATTTGGAGAGAAAAGTGAATTTTGTTTAGTGGTTTGCTGTTTTTTTGTAACGTTCCTGTAGGATTGTGTTCTCTGCCCACAGCCTATGCTCGTTTTCCTGCTCTTTATGGCATATAAGAGTAACGTAATAACTGGGGTTAATTTACTTGCCGCTGTAAATTATCAAGGCCCCCTGAGCGATGCTTGCTATTTATTCACTCGTTCGGATTTCTAGGGAATCTGAAGGGCTTTTCTTTTCGGTTGTTTTTGTGAAGAGGCCTTCTCCCGAGCATTACGAGTGGCTTCCCGCGGTGGCTGTGAGAGCTGCGAAGCTCTCGAAAACGGAGCTGGTGAGGGCAGGAGCTGGGCAATCCCCGCGGAACCCGGCCCCTGGCTCCGCAGGAGGGTTTTTCTCGTTGCTGACTGAGACGCAGAGCTGGCGGCGGAGGGCTGTGATCCCCGCCTGGCCGCGTCAGCTGCCCTGAATAGGATTTAAAATCCCAACCTGCTTAATTTCACCCGGTTCTTTCAGCTTGCCAAGCTCTCGCGGGCTCGGGCGGTAGGTGATAAGGGAGAGGTTTGGTGGGATGCAATCAGCCATTCCACTTTCAGGTTGATCCTTTGAACTTAAGGCTCGTGTGGCATTTGCAGCCGGAGGGGCTGGGGGACGAGCCCTGCTATGTCAGCGTGGAAGCGGGTGCTCTCCGTACGGCCGGCTGCTCCGGGCAGGGCTGGAGCCAGTGCTTCTCGGAAAATGGATATTGGAGAGCGTGAGAGCAAAGAAACAGCGTTTAACGCTGCAGGCAGGGGCAGAAGGCGATTTCAGACCAGGGAAAGTGGGCAAAACCAGATTTCAGACCAGGGAAAGTGGGCAAAACCAGATTTCAGACCAGGGAAAGTGAAGCAGCTTCCTGGGTGAGTTCAGTCTCTCTTAGTTTCACAACTTCTGCGTAGTTTGGGGTTCCCTCCCCTTTGATCAAGCGCATCAGTGTGTACCTGAGCAGCGAGTCTGGGCTGGCCGGAGCCGTCTCTGTTAACGACTGCTTTCAAAGCAGAAGCAGAAGGCTGTCGTTAACAGGGATGGCTCCGGATAGCCCAGACTCGCTGCTCAGGTACGTCAGGGGCTGATCTCTTCAGTAAACCTCTCCTTTTTAAAGTTATTTGTGTATTTTGTACATTATCCTCATCCAGGACTTCGGTATCAGGGCTGGTTAGGAACTGGGAGCGCAGGGCTGCATCCAGGCGCCCCAGGACCATCTTGCATCTACCGCGGCTCATTTCGGTGGGGCCGGGCTGCCTCGACTGGAGCACAAGTCTGATGAGGAGCGGCTGAGGGAACTGGGGGTGTTCAGTCTGGAGAAGAGGAGGCTGAGGGGAGACCTCATCGCTCTCTACAACTGCCTGAAAGGGGGTTGTGGGGAGGGGGGTGTTGGTCTCTTCTCCGGAGTGACAAGCAACAGGACGAGAGGAAATGGCCTCAAGTTGTGCCAGGGGAGGTTCAGGCTGGATATCAGGAAAAATTTCTTTCCCAAGAGAGTGGTGAAGCACTGGAAGAGGCTGCCCAGGGAGGTGGTGGAGTCACCATCACTGGAGGTGTTCAAGGAACGTGTGGATGAGGCACTGCGGGACATGGTTTAGTGGGCATGGTGGGGTGGGGTTGATGGTTGGACCTGATGATCTGACAGGTCTTTTCCAACCTTAGTGATTCTGTGATTCTGTGATGCCAGCACCTCGCTCCTGCCTGAGCAAACCTTCCTCTCCTCCCTGCCAAGGAGAAGAAGTGCCCAGAAAGTGCAGCACTAGGCACTTTTTTGGGGGCTAGTCCAAAGGCAGGACACCCTCCTGTAGCCCAGAGCACCGCGGTGATGCACCATCCCAGGAGCCCCCACAGTCCCCTCAGGGCTGGAGAGCTTTGGCCTCCCCAGGAACATCCCAACACTGGGTGGGAGTGTGCAGAGCTTTCCATGCCGAGGGGGAGGAGATGGAACAGTGCTGGGCCTCATCCCAAAGCCCATCCCAGCCAATTCGTGTGCTCCTGTGGATTAGAGCAGACGGGAACATTGTCACTGTCCTCCTGGCTCAACGAGATGGAACATCTTGTGCTGTTTTGCAGCTCTGCCGATGGGGCACTGAAGTGAAATTAAAGTAAAAATAAAACCAGAGCTGTAACAATATGCTGCATGCATCTGAGTCCCCTCTGCTCGCCAGCGCTTGAATGCCGGTGGACGAGCGTTGGGGGAGCCAGGGACCTCAGGCCGAGCGTGAAGGTGTGGGAGGTGTGCCGGGAGCAGCGTGGCCCTCGCTTTGCTCCCTTGGCTGACGTCCTCCTTGCCAGCTTTTCATGCGCTGCGTGAATCTCTCCTCAGCTGCTCCGCTCGGTGCTGTGGCCGTCGTGTCATACCACGCCGTCATCTTCTGCCTGCCCGTGGTGCCTTGGTATGACTCTGCGCTCGTCTAGCTTTGCTCTGCTCCCCTTTCCACGGTCCTTCCCTCTGCACCGACTTCTCCCTGCTGTGGTGTTCCCTCTTGGCTTTTCCTTTCTGAATTTTGCACTGGCTGCCTTCCCTGTGAAGTTGCTTTTTGGGCTCAGAGCAACACTCTCGCTAGACCTGCGTGCTGTCCCCACTCCCGCATGGTCCCCTCCTGCTGTCCCCGTGGCCACCGTCCACGTGGCTCTGGACGTGCCCTCTGAGGCTGCGGAGGAGGGAGCCGATCCTGCGCGCTGCAACAGCCAGAAGCGAAGGGAGAGTGGAGGATGGCAGGGCTTGGCCCCAGAGGTGGCACAAGCTCCCAGAGCAGGGAAAATTGGTTCCCCGTGGCTTTGGGGTTGATAGATGGTCCATGGTGCTATGAAGGTGCCCTGGTTTAGACCCGTGCTCCCCAGCTCTGGCATACCAGATGTATTATGTAAGGACACCTATGGATATGCTTTCTGCCCTTGCCGCCGTCATCAGCAGGCTGCCATAACACATCCCGTAGCCATCCGGCATTAACAGGAGTCTCTGTAGTGACCCTCCAGCATGGTTATCGCTTTTCAATTTGAGGTTTTGAAGCTTTTTTTTTTTCTTTTCTCGGAACACAAGCAGAGGAAAACATGCCTTTGCAACGAGCACGGCAGACCTCAAACTGAGAGGTTTGAAGCTGATCCTTAAGTTAGCGTAGGATTAGTCTGATCCCTGGTAATGCCTTATCAGGATAGAGCATCTTGAATTGTAAAGCCAAGGAAGCCCAAGAGAGGCAAAATCCCTTTGTTTAGGTTAAATAGAAGCATTTTCTTGACAGTGGCTGAGATTGGTCATATTTTTCTTTCTTTGTTCTGCAACTCTGCAGAGAGATGCTGGATTAACGCCCCAGCCTGGTGCCTTCACCGTGCAAACTCTCCAGCTAACAGGGGTGTGTGGAGCCTCTGGCTCTTGCAGCTCCATCACCGGTTGCAAGAGGGGCTGACAACTGCTTCAGCCACTGAAATCCTCGGAAAACTCCTCCGACATGGAAAGGTTTCCCGTGGGACATGCACGCCTGCCTTCCACCCTCTTTCACAGCCCAAGCTGTGGGGCTTTTGCCTTGCCCTCCGCAGAGTGGTGGCCTACAGTAAATCTTTCTGTTGTTCAGGGCTGTCCAGGACTGCGCTCCTCTTTGCCTTTGCTTGCAATGGTGCCAAGAAGCAGAAATTGCACAGGGCAGTTTGTTTTTCAAGCTGATGTCTGAGCCTTCAGCGGGTAAGATCTGGTCTCCCATACCCATCTTCAGTGACCTAATGTCCTAGTCATCCATTTGCAGAGCCTTCGGCGCAGCGTATCTGTAAGTGGTTGACATAGAAACGTTAACCTTTCTCTTTTTGTGTCTTTTCCCACCTGAAGAAGCCACTTGGGCTATTTATAATTTGACTATGCTTAGAATACCCGAGAGAGGGGCTGCAGCTGGAGGGCTGAGCTGGCTGTGAGCTTTGAGTGTGGGCAAACCGGGAGCAAGCTCTTTCTGTTGGTTTTCAAATCTTTGTGTACCTGCTTGCTTACCTGCAAAACAGAGTCATTCTGAGGTTTGACATCTGCTTTGAAAGAGGCTGAACCTGTGTTATTGAAGCGGTGAAGTTCTCGTGTGATCTTGGCAGGCTTTTCTAAATGAAATATTTGAAACAAATCACAGCAATGGGCTGAACGCATCACACAGTATCTACTATGTATAATTAGAGGCTTCCCAAGCATCAGTGGTGACCGTGGGATGTGCTGGGGTCCCTGCTGTTTCTGGACCACGCGTGACACCAGACTCGCTTGGTTGTGAGTTCCCGTCAGACGCTGTGGGGTCAGCAGCCCCTTGGCTGATTCGTGGTCGTGCTCGTCCTGCCCCAGCTCTTGTGTCCGCTGGTGGGAAGTGGGGACCTGGACAAGCCCATGGCCAGAGGCTGCTGGTCACCTCCTACTCTCCGGGCTGGAGAGCGTCATAAAAACCTCGTAATTGTATGAGGTTTAACAAGGTCAAGTGCCGGGTTCTGCTGAGGAGACCTCATCGCTCTCTACAACTACCTGAAAGGGGGTTGTGGGGAGGTGGGTGTTGGTCTCTTCTCCCAAGTGACAAGTGACAGGACAAGAGGAAATGGCCTCAAGTTGCGCCAGGGGAGGTTCAGGCTGGATATTAGGAAAAATTTCTTTCCCAAGAGAGTGGTGAAGCACTGGAAGAGGCTGCCCAGGGAGGTGGTGGGGTCACCATCACTGGAGGTGTTCAAGGAACGTGTGGATGAGGCACTTTGGGACATGGTTTAGTGGGCATGGTGGGGTTGGGTTGATGGTTGGACTTGATGATCTTACAGGTCTTTTCCAACCTTAATGATTCTGTGATTCTGTGATCTCCACCATCTGCAGCTTCCACCATCGGCTGCTTCTCCCTCTCCAAATAAGCAGTTCACTACTCACCATCTGTTGATTTTAATTTCCCATAGTTTGTTTCCATGTATGTGTGATTTGTAGTTTCATTAATTGTGCTGCTGAGTTTCTTATTCCATGAGACTTGCTTTGCAGCAGGGAAATGGTTGTGGTTTTTCCCCTCTGTCAAAGCTGTTTTTGTTATTCACACAAATGAGCACTTTTGTCCTTTGAATTTTGCTCTCTGGGCAAGCCTCGCTTAAAGAGAAATCTTTCAGAAGAGCAGTGCCAGGCCCATTTGTGCGGAGCTTCATTACATCCTCATAGCCGTGCTGAGCGCAGCCATTAAACGTCGCTAAAAAGATCTGCCTCCCAAAGTTTGCCTAACTGCCTGCAGAGCAGAGACCTTCCAAGGCATCGCCATCGGCAGGCGCAGCCCCTTTGGCAACGGCAGCCCTCCACGGCTCTGCTCCTGCCCCCGGGGCTCGCCCATCTCCCGGCGGGTGGTGGTGGGGCGGCGCGAGAGCTTTTCACAAGAGCTTTGCACAAGCGTGTGATCCCGCCCGGGTCTGGCGTGCGCCCCGTCAGTTCCTCTGGTTGTTTCACGAGATGGAGTTCTCATCCAGTCGGGGTATTTTAGGGACAATTGGGAGTCTCCTTACCCCGTAACCCTGTGCGTAGGGTTGACGGCTGCTGTCCTTTTCCTTGTCTCTATCCTGAGCCGTGGCACAAGCCTTGGATTAGGGCTCTGAGCAGTTGTCGAGTATTTCAGTTCTCCATTCTCAGCCTGGACTGGCGGATGCAAATGCCGTGATTATCCGAGTTAGTGCTGCTTTTTACGGTGTGTTTCCAAGGCAACTGGAAATTCAGAAGACCACAAACACACGCACGGTCCTCTCCTTCTGAGACCTTATCCTCCAGTACACAGGTAAACGCTCTCAGTGACATTTTCAACCTGTTTGAATGCTCATCTGTAGAGTCCCCGCCGTCCCCTCGCGTGGCTGCCAGCAGCCGGAGCGGGTAATTGCCTCCTTTGAAGGCTGTAAAACCCAGCCAGCTACACAAACAGGTTTGCTTTTGTTCTTTGAATGTTTTTCCCCTGGCCGTGCTTAGAGGGGAGCGATACCAGAGAGGCTGCAAAACCAAAAATGTGGATTTTTGAACAAAGGAAAAAAGTAGCAGTGGTTTGACACTTGGCTATTTTCTGGGAGGGACGAGGGAGCTGTGCCAGGGGTGGGAGGGTAAGAAAAGTTTGAGAAAGGGCAGGAGGGGAGCGGGGAAGGATGGAGCAGTTATCCCCGAGGAGCTGCACGGAGGAGGCAGTGGTGGATCACAGAGCTCCTGCAGCCGCTGCCCTCCTGGGAAGGCTCCTCGGCTGGTTTTCTTTGGGGTTTATGGAAATAACTGTCACCTAATTAATCTGCAAGGTGGGCATTTTCTCGTGGAGTTTGGGTTTCCTCCTGCTTTGGAGACTGTCCGTACAGGCGTTGTGCTGGTATTTGGGCACGGGAGACCAGAAACCGGGGAGGTGGCATTGCCGGGAGCCTGATCCCGGCTTAGCGCAGCTCCCGGGGACTTTATGAGAGAAGTCGGTGTTTGGTTTTCCTGCAACCCCCCCATGACACCCATTTGTCTGCCCCTTGCAGAGGCGGCTCTCTGCAGAGAGGTTTGCCAAGGCGGAATCCTTTTCAACAGACTGTGGTGTTTTGCACTGCTGTGCTCCTTATTAAAATAGCCTTTCAGCTGGTGGGGGTTGTGATCTTCTCCCCTCCAGCGCACTCATGAATACAGAAACCTCTCCTCTCTGTGTTGGCTTCCTGAAAAACTGCTGGTTTGGGGCCATGCTGGGGAAGTACCCCAGGCAGCGTGGCAGGCTGTTGCATTGAGCTTAGATTAAATGCAGTTAGGTCAAAATGAGAAGGCACCGCTTTCCTGCTCACCTGTTGGAGCGCGGGAGGAGGGACCGTCTCGGGGCTGTTGTAGGGTTTGACCTTACTGGTTTTTTTCCTTCCTGTTTCAGAGGGTCTGGCAGTGGGAGTTGGATTCGGGGCTGTTGGAAAATCTGCGTCTGCGACCTTCCAAAGCGCCAGGTAAGCCACAACACCGCTTCTGCTCTGCGTGCATCAGGTTTTGTGCGCGCCTTTGCCTCTCGGAGGTTGTCTGTCTGTCCCACGTTGCTCCCGTGCCAGGGTGGTTGGAGATGCGTTGATTGACTGAAACTTGTCTGGAAGCACAAGTGTGGGCAGAGGGAGCAGAAGAAATTCCTAACGCTGTTGCGTTTTCCTAGTGGTTGTGCTTGTCAGACGTGACAGAGAAATGCCGAGATTTTCCACAAAAGCAGCATCCCCAAGGGGCAGGAGCAGCTGCCGGAGCTGTTGAAAGCCTGCGGTGGCTTTGTTTTCCATTCCTGCCAAGCAGGGCCCCTAGACTCTGTCACTGGTGGCAATAAAGACTCTCAATCCTCCCGGCATCCCTGCTCGCCTCCTCCGGCCTCGCCAGCAGCCGCTCTCGCCCGGCTCTGTTTTCGGCAGCGCCAGCGTTGCCCCTGTGCTACCAGGCAAAACCTTTTGTGCTTCTCTCCGGGACTGGTGTGAACATCGGGCGGGCGTTAATTCAGCTCCTCCAAACTGCCTGGAGGGGGGTTTGGGCTTTGGGTGCGTTTTCACACAAAGGGGGAGCAAAACCTGGGGGTGGGTGATGGCGGGGAGAGCCCTGCTCTTCCCCACACCCAGCCTCCCCCGGCAGAGCTGAAACTGGGCTGACTGGGGGCATTGCTAAAGAAATGGGAGAAAGGAAGAAGTGCGGTGTGAAGCGGGAGCTGGAGGAGCTGCCTCGGCTCTGGAAGAGCTGCTGGCACCTCTCGGCGGCTGGCTCGCAAGCGGCACCCTCCTGCCGAGGCTCCTCGATGTGCCGTTACCAAATGCTTTTCTTTTTCTGTTTGAATTTTACGCCGGAAGCTCGTGGCACACCGCGTTCCCTCCACCCTTTGTTGACCAGACCCACACTGTAATTTTGGTTTGGGGACACGCAGCGTATTCAGTCTGTGAATAACCCGCCCAGCCCTCACGGCTCGTGGACAGAAGAGCCGGTATGTCTCAGTCGCCTTGTTCCTGCCAGATGATCTGCGGGGCCCCGGGGCTGGTTCTGGAGCCCTCCGGGTTGTCCGGCCCCTTCTCTGGCCGGGCACAAGCTGTGCTCGCGAGGACCCTGCAAAGACACGAGCAAAACCTTCTGTACCCGATGCCCTGTTACAGCCCCGGCTGATGGGGGACCCATCCTGGCAGCGCGGGCTGGCACCGGGTGCCCTGCCCCGGGCGCTTCGATTGCAGCAGGTGCCGTCCAGATTTGTGGTGAGAAAAGCAGGATACACCAGCTCGAGGCATCGCGTTTCTCTAACCTTTGGAAATAAAAGGCTCTTCATAAAGTCTGCAGAGGCTCTAGAGATGCTTGAACAAAAGGACTTTTTCATCAGCTGCTCAGTAGAAGCTAAGAAGCCAGAAGCAGCTGGTTCTTTCTCTGTATTTACAACAGCATTAATCATGTTAGATGAAAGGTGGAGTCTGTACCATGAAGATACCAATGCAAATTTAGTCAGCTGCAAAAGGAGACGAAATAACTTCATTGCCATCAGTCTGTCTGTCACTGTCACCTGCAGGCAGCCCAAAAATCACTCGGTGTAGCTGCTTTGCTGTGGAGCCATTTGGAAATAGCCAAGAGTAGAATTTTAGGTGGCTAATTTGTGTTACGCAGGCTTCAAAAATAGCAGTGGAATTGTACTTGATGTGAGCTAATGTGAGAAATGGAGCTAAATCTTTTGACACACCCAAAGGGGAAATTGCTCCTTGGCCAACCTCAGCTCTTAGGGGACACGACAGTCGTGATCCCCCTCGTGTCCATTATTTTGAAATAGGGTTTTAATGAAACAGCTGTGTGACTCGCTTTACCCCCTCCATTCTGCTTGCCCCGGGTGTGACTAACCGCGTTAGCGCCGAGCTGGAGCTGGGGTGAGCTGCCTCTCAGGAAGGCTTATTCCTTCAAACCTCGAGTTGTGCAAAAATATTTATGAACGCTCCGACACGCTCAGAGCCCGAGCTGAAGATGCAGGTGCCTGGGGATGCTTGCGGTGGCTGGTAGATGTTTCCAGGCTTGGCTGTGACTTGCCCACGCTAACCAGAGGACCTTCCTCGCTGACTTGTGTGCTCGATGAATAAACGCTGGCTTGCCTGGGGAAGCACTGTCTGCATTGCTCCCAGAGGGGTGAAATCTCAGCCGGAGCCCGAATTTGTTCCAGCTTGCTGTAGGGCCCTGGTGAAACACAGCCGTGCTGTATCCTGAAGGGCTGTTTTCGGAGCTGCAGGCTTTGCAAATAAGCAGCATCTTTGCAGAGAGACAATTAGGAAGAAGGGGAGAGCACCAGCCGCTCTGCAAACCGCAGCGGTGCCGCAGCAGTGACGTCTGGGCGTTGCAAGCAGCCGGGTGCTGCTCAGGCATGGTTTGCCGTCAGGCTGCTCTCGAGCAAGCTCTCTGGGTGCAAACCAAAGTACACCGGAGCAGCGCAAGGGTGGGTGTTGCGACAGGGCCACTGCCTGCCCCCGCCATCCGTCATGCTCCCAAGCGCTTTGCTTTTTTCATGTAGTGCAGCAGTGCTCCCCACCTTTGTTTGGATGAGGGTTAACACCCTGTTCCCGATACCTTGCAGGGATCCCGTGGGGATTTTCCTACGCTGAGGACTTTCTCCTGCGCCGGCGGTTGGAAGGTTTCTCGGTGCTGCCCGCCTGCGCGCGGGCTGTGTGCTTGGGGCTGCGCTGGTGCAGAGCTCAGCGCCGGCTGCGCATGGCAAGGGACCGTTTTTGGGTTTGAAAGCACAGCGGGGCCGGGTGTGCTGCAGAGACGGGGCTGCTTGAGAGCCGCGGTGAGCACCCGCACGGGCGGCGTAAGCAGAGTAGTGCAGGCGTAGACCCGCCGCTGATGGGCCGAGTCAGGGGGACGCTTTGGGATTTGGTTAAAAACCCAGAAAAGGATGATTAGGAAGCAGGGTGGGATTCTCGCCTTTTAAAACACCCGGTGCTTTGCGTGTGCTGGCATCACCTCTGCCATTCCCTGACTCCGGGCTCCGGCTGTCCTGCCCCTTGCCCCTCTGCTTGCAGGATCCGGCCCTCTGGGCTCCTCCATCCACACCCCATCTCCCCGGAGCATCCGGGCGCTGCCTGCCAGGCCCCTGCCCGCTCTCCTCCGCGTTTCTTTGCTGCCACCGGGTGTGCAGGCTCCGTTCCTGCGATCTCGCTCCTCGGCGGCTCCTCGCTGCCAGGGCTCGCCCTTGGCTACCAGCCCCTCGCCTTGCCACTGGTTTGGTTTATGGCTTGCGGCGTGGGGGGAACCCGCTTTATTTGGCCTGTCGGGGAGGAGGGTGAGAGAAACGGGGTCCTGTGCCCGAGGAAGGTGGGGGGGTCTGAGCGATGGGGTTGGATCTTTGCTTTTGTGCGCAGGTGGGTGTCGGTGCTCCTTCGGCTGGGCAGCGCGCTCCAGCCTTTTTCGGAAAGGTGATGTAGGTTTTATGGCAGTTCAGATGGGGCTTAGGATGACCTAAGGTTGGCTTTTGGGGCATTTCCCGGGGGGGCTGAGTCGCTGCTCGTCCTCGGGCAGGAGCAGGCTGCTGCCGAGCATCCTTCCCTCCCTGCCACCGAGCATCCCTCCCTCCCTGCCACGGGACCGTGGTTCACCTGGCCAGTTCCTCGCAAGGATAAAAACATCGGAAAGTCCCACGGGCTGGAAAGAGCGGCTGAGGACAAAGCTGCTGCAGTGCCAGAAGAGGAGTGAGACCCAGAGCGAGCGCGTGCCCAGGGTGGAGGAGCGATGCCCATGTAGGGGAGCAGTGCCCGGTGTGGGGCATGCCGGGAGCCCCGGGAGAGGAAGGTTCCCCTCCAGATGTGAGCAGGGACGCATGAGCTGCTCCTGGCTGCATTCCAGGCAGGAAGGTAAAGAGAAGGGCAGCCATGTCTTAAAAAAGCTGGTTTACCTCCCCCTCTTTGCACGCTATAGCACGGGGGGAGGAAACCCTCTCCACCTTGTGTGGCTGATTTAACAGGAACCAGATGGGGCTGGAGCTGCTGAGATCAAGATGGGCTGAATTTGCGCGTCCCCCGGCTGCTCTGGGGATGCTGCGCGGGCAGGGGTGCGGGCAGGGGTGCAGGCAGGGGTGTGGGCAGGGGTGCAGGCAGGGCTGTCCAACGCTGGTGCACTTTGTCGGTGGCTTCCCTGGGGTTGGGTGTAGGAAGAGAGGGGCTGGGCCAGGTCCCCGCTGCTGGCCACGCTCCGCACGTCTCCACCCCGGGGGCTGCGGTGCAGAGGGGTGGTGGCGTGTGTCGGGGTGGTCTCCCTCTCTCCGAGTCCCTGCTGTGTCTTTTAGAGGACAAAAGCACCCACCAATGAACCCTGGGGGCACCCTGAGCCCCTCATCCCGTGGGGGTTATGCCTGCGATGCTGGGCAGCTGCGAGGTGGGGTCCGGGGCTGGCAGGGAGGAGATGCACATGCCCACTCCGCGTCCCCTCTGAATCACATCCCTTCCCTCGGGACCCGCCTCGATGCCGCTGCGTTGGCACCCAGGACCCTGCAGCATCTCCACTCTCGCATCCCCTGCCCATGCGGCGGGAGCTGGTGCCTTGGCTGGAAACACGAGAGTGGAGGGGGAGGTGGGGTCCCTGGGGACCTCTCTTTTTCCTCTCCCCCCAACTGGAGGCTCTTCCTTTAAGAATCGGCGCGAGGGGCTGGTTATCCCCTCCCCATCCCACCTGGCAGCGTGCTGGGGCCTTGGCGTGGTGCTTGGGTTTGGGGGGAGCCGAGGGGGGTCCAGGGCAGGGGGGAGTGGTGATTTAGGAGCCTCGTTCTGCTTCTTGCCCCTTACAAATCCTCCTTGTGCTGTTTGCTTTCGGAAAGCAGGAGGCAGCTTGTAATCGTGCGGTATGCAAGCACGCAAAAGCCAAATCTGTTTTCTTATGGAGCGTTGCTTCTTCCTGCAAATTTTTTTCTGTCAAAGAGGAATTCACCATAAAATTAATTTCCTTGGTCAGGATTGCAGGAACTCCTGAACATACCTGCATTATACTGCAGAGCGAACAGAAAACTACCGTAAAAAGCCTGTGCCAGCAATTTAGCTTTTAACAGGAGAAAGATTTGGGAATGTCTTCAAGATACGGACCCCGAGGAGGCAGACGGAGGGTGAGGGCTTCGCCTCCGGACGGCCGTGGTGGGGGAAGACGGGGGTGAGTGGTGAAAGCAGGACAGTTTCTGCGACCGGTCTCATCTGTGTGGCGAGCGGTGCCTGGACTCAGATGGCTTCCTTGGCTGGCTAATTTGGGGAGGAAAAGGGAATCTGATGCACAGTTAACTTTGTACTGTCTGGATTTTCTTTGCCAATCCCTCTCTGGCCGATCTGCTCCTCTGTAAGGAATCACAGTGCCGTGTTTCCAGCAGTTAGGATATTCACTGCGTCACCGGCTGGCAGCACAGGCAACGGGCGATTCACTGGCTGCTATTCATGGTTATCCCCTGGCCGAGCTGCTTTCCAGCTGGGATGTGAAGCCTGTGCTCTCAGGATGCTCTTCCAGTGGAAGTAATCTCCGTGTGCCGGTTCCCCCTCGAGCGCGGGTGCGCGGGGGGTCTCCCCCCCGGCTCCGTGTTAGGCGTAGCATATCGTGTCTGCGTGGGTGTAACCTCAGAGTGTTTCGTTTTGCAGCCTCAGTATTATTTCAGTGTTGTTTGTGTGTATAATTTAAAAAATTTGATAAAAGGTTGTTATTAGGGCTGGAAAATCAAGCCCGTAGCCACTGGGAGATGCTGGAAACAGGATTGCCAGTGCACTTTTTGCTAGGATCTTTGTAAGCACACATTGCAAACTGTGCTCTTTGCCTGGGTGTCCTCTCTTCTCCCCGCCTCCAGCTCCCCTGCCCTCGCCGTCCATCTCTAGGTCCTTTGGGGTTTGGTTCAGGCTTCCTCCCCGTCGTCGGACAGAGGGTACGTGAGCACCGCGGTGCCTGGCTGCAGCCCCGGGCAGTCTGCAGGGACAGAGCATCCCCTGAGGACGGGGGTCCCGGGGGGACGGGGGTCCACGGGGACCGGAGCCGCTGTCTGTTCTCGCGCGACGCAGTGCGGGAGCCACGGGGCCATGGTGTGCTGCAGCGTTAACTCTGTAAGAAAGCAGCCTTTGTCATGGTACGAGGCTAAGTCTGGTCACAAGGGACAGTATAAGCCAGAAGATAAAATATATAAAAAAGGTAATTTCAACTGCGGCAGCGTTTTCAGGTCCTGGATCATCGGGGAGGTCTAAGTTTTTGGCAGAGGGATCACTTAATTTTCATTTCAGCCCCTGCTGAGAGCCGTCCCCAGCCTGGGGCCGGAGCTCCTGCCCATGTGGATGCGCCGGCAGCCTTTCGGCTTTGCCGTGGGACTCCCACGGCACCGGGCTAACCGTGCTGAGATGACGGGTGACTTCTGCCTTGTCTGAAAAAGCATTCATCTCCTTTGGTGTACGTTTGCTGTGCTTGTTTCACTAAATACCTCCCTGTGCGATGGTTTGAACAGCCGAGCCCGGTGCCCCATCCCCATGTATCTGTTGTATTCTGCATTGTTGTTGCTGGCTCATCTCTGTGCCGGCTGCTCCGGGCACCTTCCCCGTGCTCCCGGGATGGACGAGGCAGAGCTGCTCCTCTACTTCGTCCATCAGAAATAGGAGATAAATTAGGACAGTGCGGACCTGACTGTTGCAGTGAATAACTTGGCTGGTTGCAGGCAAGGAATATCTGTGAGTCCGACTCGAACAGAGAAGACAGAATAAAACACAGATGGGCTTTTTCTGCATTTGTCCTCCCCAAAAGCGTACTGTGCATTTTCATTTTTAAATGCCTCCCTGTTAGAGGGGTAGAAGGCTCGTGTCCCAGGGGAGCAGAGGCGGCCGGGGTGGGCTCTGGGCTCACACCGTCCCACACCGGTGGTTTCGGCGGAGCAAGAGTGGTGGCCGAGCCGTCCCCGTCCCCATGCCTGGGCGCTGCTCCTCTCCCGTCTGACACTAGGTGGTAACATCCATGTTCCTCTCAGCCTGTTCTCGGCAGATTTGGGGCTGGTGCGTGGTCCTGTGCGCTGTAGGGCAAGCCCTGGCGCTAACGGGGCTCCCAAATGTGGCTTTTTCGCTGGCCCTAGCAGAGGGCTGCTCTTTCCCAGGCGAGAGAGCGTTCAAATAAATGAAGCCAACCTCTAGTTAAATGCCGTAAATTACTTTGAGCAGATGATATATATGTATAAAGGCCTAAAAGTTTGAAAAATAAAGCGAGATGTTTTGTTAAGCCATGGGTGGTCTGGGCACCGGGTCCTCGTAGGATACCGCGGATGCAAATAATTTAGAGAGGTTAAAAATGGTGCAGGCAAATTTTTGGCAAACCTCTGCCTTAGGATGAAGCCGAGTACATTTTTTTTTGGAGGGGGGGGTTGCAGGGTGTTCATTGCTGCCTCTGGTTTAAAGCAGAGGGAGCTGGGGGGCTCTGCTCCGGTGGTGACGGCAGCCTTCCCTGCCTGGCTGGGGAGCGATTCTCGGGGTTCACATGGATCCCTTTTAGCAGCTGTAGCAGTCGGAGGGTGAGCCGGTGGCCGGGGAACCCCTCGGCACTCGAGCGGGGAGCAGAGGCGTCTCCCCCGCTGCGGGTGTCACCCCCTCAGCACCCGCTTTTCCTGGGCACAGCACTGCCGGGGCTGGGACCCTCCTGGGCGAGGCAGACCTGCACCCGGCGAGCTCTTCTCACCTAAACCCCAAGCTCCTCGGGGCAGGGACGGATTCCTCCTCCTCTTCAGCAGCACCCAAATCCCACCGAAGAGTTTGTTGCATCCTCTTCTGCAAGCTGCAGGTAAGGTTTTGTCCGGAGGCTGAGCCCCGCTCGCCGCGGACGCGAGGAAGGGGAGGAGTGCCCGTTTTGTGGGTGTAGCGTTAAACTTGGGCTTCCTTCCCCAGCGCAGCTCGACTTGCACGGTGCTTTCGGTGCCGACAGACCGTCGCATCGTGGCACCGGAGCTCCCACCAGCAGCCCACCTGCCCTGGCTATCTCCGGAATGAAAGCTCCTATTTAGGGCAGCTGGAGAGCGGGTGTGAGCGTGGAAGTGATGTAAACAGATATATTTTTTTTTTTTTTTTTCCCCTCGATGATGATGGTGATGTTTCCTCCACTGCAGCACAATGGTTCCCATTCATCCGCCCTTTTGCTGGGAATGCTGGCCTTGTTTTGATCTGTTGTGCCCACAGATTGTTTCCTGTCCAGCTTTGGTAAAACAGACAGAAAAGAGGCTTCGAGTTGACAGGCAGACTTTGACTATGGCTTGGAAAATATTATTTCATGGGACAGCCTGTGCCTCCCACGCTGTGTGTCTCAGGCTGGAAAAAAAAAAAATAGGCTTGATTAATGTACGGAGATTGAAACCAGGCAAAAATTTTATACTGTGTTTTCTTTGAATGAATGGAAATCATTGTGGTCTGAGAGACAGCAGAAGACACACTGGGTTTTTCCCTCGTTCGCACACATGCAACCTCCGTCTCTCGCTTATGAATAGATCCACAGTGGAGCTAATAAAGAGGTTCCTCGGGTAGGATCAAAATGTGGGGTCGAATCCCGACCTCTTTATCAGATCAAGGCCGTGCACAGAAACACCTAATGGAAAAAAACCCACCTATTGATGGTAGGGGAGGTGGGGCTGGACGGGGATTTCCACGTTTCCCCAGGGATCCCAGAAAATGCTGCTCCCGCAGCCAGGCTGCTCCTGCCTGGGGCGCAGCGCAAAGCCCTGTTACAAGCCAAAACTGTTGGAAGATGCTTATTAAGCACCTTTGAATTAGCCTCTCTTGAAGGTAGATGTTTACTACTCTAAGTGAGAGTTAGTGAGCTGGGTAGGTGTCTCGAGGGCTTTTTTTGTGAACGGTGGAGATGGTACCGAGGTGTGTTTTCACCACGGCTGGTGCTCTGGAGCAGAAAGTGGTCTGCAAGGATTTGGTGAGCCGCAAAACAGGACCGTGGCTCCTCAGCTGCTGCGTTTCTCATCGTGGCTAATACACCTCAGCAGCGATGGCTGAAGAGACGGAGAGGAGGCTCCGGCCGGCGGCGACCGCAGCGTCTTCCCAACAGAAGCCTCAGATGCAGATGTCCAGCCCCCATGTGCAAAGGTGCAGATGGGCTTTAGGAGAAGAAATGCACAGTTTAGGGAGAAGAGCAGGTCTCTGTGCCAGATGAAATGAAGCTGTGTGGATGTTCGGAAAGCGCTCTCCTCCATCGCTTGCCGGCAGAGCCGGCGCTATGGTTTGGCTGTGATGGGACAGGCGCCCCGTGCTCGCCCTGCTGCGGCAGCAGAGCTGGTGCACGTGCGCTCCTCCTGCCAAAGCCTTGTGATTCTCTCTTTGCCCGTCAGAAAACAGTGTTTTATTGTAAACGGATATTACAGCTCTTCTTGGCCGTTAGGAAAAGGGACCGGGTGCCTGGGAAGCGAGGTGAGGTGGGCTCCAACCGCTTCCCCCCTGCCCCGGAGACGTGTGCAGGATCAGGCAGCGCCTCTGCCTGCACTTCCCCCTCCCAAGGCCTTTCCCAGCATCTGTGCCATCTTGGATGGAGCTTCCCGGTTCCTGTTTGAAGCCTTAGCAGATGCTGCAGGACTGCTTCCACGCGTTTGGTGTGCGGCGTAGGTGAGATCTCACGAAGCAGCCCCCGGTGCGAGGCCGAATGGAGGATGGCTGTGGCCCAGGGAGCTGCGTAGCCTCACTTCCCGCTCCGTATCCTGGATAAACAAACTTAAACCACCGACAGACAGCAGTCAGGCTGACCACGATGTCTTGGCTTCCTCCTGTACCCAAGAAAAATTATTACTGCGTGAATAATGAAATCAGCATGACACCAAACACAACAGCACATCCAGCCTCTCCTGGAGCAGCTCCGGAGCTACCAACGGCTCCCGGCATCTTGCATGGTTGGGTCTGTGGGACGGGCAAAAAAAATGCGATGGGAAAGCTGTGTGGCCTGCAGTGTTTTTATTGAGCTGCGTTCAAAGCTACCAGATGGTTTCCACACCAGGAAAACGTTTGTTCTCCTGCAGTGCCTGGACAGTCTATCGTCCCGCAGACGGACCTGCTTCCCATTTTGGTGCAATGCCGGGGAATTAAATCTGGGGTCTTACAGCGCTTTGCTGCTCAGTCCCTGATGAGACCTTGTTTTCCAATCCTGGGATTGGGAGCGGAGCTCGAATGTTTTCCTGGTCCTCAAAAATGTAGCTCGGTTTGGTCACAGCAATCCGGGTTGCTGGAGACTGGGTTCAGGGTGAATTTAAATTTGTGAAGATACTTCCCCGATGCAAACCAGGTCTCTGGACCCCAGCAAGGACCCTCGCCTGCCTGCAGCGCCGCAGTCCCCCGGGCGATGGATGGGCGGTGGGAAGGTGCTTGTGTCCCACCGTCGAGCAGACGCGGGGGGAGCCGTGCCGAGCCCCCTTGGCAAAGGGAACGCATTTCGGATCGGCAGCTGCTGTCAGGCAAGGCTCCAGCCGGGAGAGCAGCTCCTCGGTAGTTCTTGGCAGCGAACCGCGTCTTGAATGGTTTACCTTGGCCTCGCGATGCTCGTCCTGTCTCTTGCCAGGCTGGGGAGGTCGGGGTGGGTCCATTCCCCCCATCCCTCTGCACCGGTGTGGGGGGGATGTTTTTTGGAGGATGCTTTTTTTGCTCTTTGAGTCTTGCAAACAGGCACTTGGCTGGCCGGGGGCCGTTTGCCATTGCACGACTGTGTTTCGAGGCAGCCGCTCTTTCCGAGGCAGCCAGCTGTCAGAGGTCACTCTCGGCTGGCGATGCTGCCGCGGAGCACGTGGAGATGCCGAGGAGGGAATCACGGAGCGGAGCTGTGCACCGGCTGCTGGGTCCTGTAGAGGTGCCGGACGGGGGGTGAGGGAGGTGGGGAGCATCTTCCAAAAGCAGCCAAACTGCAGAAGGTGGAGGGCTGCTAGAGAAAGCGGGTGCCTTGTGCTTTCCTGAAATTCAGAAACTAGAATTCAAGGCACTTGAAGTCAGTGCCTCAGCAGGGAAAACCTGCCCGAAGCGGGGCTGCCCGCGGCGGAGCAGAATCCCTTGGGCTCTGTGGCTTGTGTCTGCATGTCGGAGGCTCCTTTGCTGCGTTGGTGCCGGCAGGTTTGGTGGCAACCCTTGTCCTTCCCTTGCCTGTCCCTTATCCAAAATGGGCTGGTTGAAAGCCCTGGCAGCCCAGCCTCCGTGCCCCAGCTCCCGGGGCTGGATGGGTGCTGCAGCCTTATTTATTGCCCTGGGCTGGAGGAAGAGAAGACCTCCCAAGTCAGCAGGGAGGTCTCCAAAGCCTGGCTGGGAGCTGGGCTGCTGGCTGCGAATCCCTCGCTGGCTGTTGGCATTTACATCACCGTTTGTATAAATAGTCTCCCCTCCTCTTCTCTCTCACTTCTTCCTTCTCCCTTACTCAAGTGTCTAGACCGAGGAGGGTTTTTGGTTGATTTGTAATACTTGTGAGAGACAGCTGGCCTCCCAAACAACATCTGGCTCCGTGGAAAGTCTGGGTAACAGTTGCTTTCTTCTCTTTCTGTGGTGGTCAGTGCGTCTGCAGATACAGCCTGAGGGGCAGGGGGTGCCCGGAGCCGCTCCGACGTGGAGCTCTTTGGCTTCTCCCCTCCCGGGGAGAGGGCTTCACGGGAGCCCAACCCCTTCCCCGGGTGTGCTGTTGGCCAACTGCATGGTTTGTGGCCAAGCTACGGCTGGGTGCTGCAATGGCCCAGCAGCCCATGGTGGCCTCGCAAGAGGAGAAGGCTTCAGCTCTGCGTTTGCAAGGACCCATGAGCCGCAGCTGCCGAATGCGCTGTAATACTTCCGCAGGGGCACGGCTCACCCTGCACCCCGTGTTGGAGGTGAGGCGCTGATGGTTTTCAATGCAGCCGTGGTGGGTGTCTGCATCGTCCTCTGGCGTTTTGCAGGAGGGCGGCTGGGGAGGCTGCCCGGAGCCGGGGAAGAGCACGGAGGGGTCCTGGGGCCGGCTCGCCGTGGTGGCCCAGGCTGTGCGTGATGCTCCGGCCGGAGGACGGATAGCCATGCGGGCACTGTACGGGGTGGGTTAGTCGGGAGGTGAGCTGGGGCCAGGCTGCGCAAGCGCCTGCCCTCGAACCTGGTCCCCGCTCCCGCAGGACAAAGCATTGGGCGCCGCTCCCTCCCCGGCCCCAAAAGCCAAAGCCTGGCAATCACGCATTCTCCGGGACCTTATTGCAAAGGTCTCTCCTGCCCAGCTTTGATCTGCAAGGTGAACCCGTTCAGTTCCTGTTCACCTTAAAGTAAAAGAAAGAGGGCAAAGAAAAAAGCAGAGAAAGAAAAAGCCATTATCCCTGTTTATCTTATCAAGATAATGCCAAACAAGGCTCACTTTGAACACCAGGTTCGGTCTTTGCAGCCCCAGTAGCCTGTTCCCCTCTTTAGCAGCCTGGTTTAAAAATAAACCCTCCGAGGAGGGGAAGCAATTTGAATGAAGACATTGTTACTGTACGCGATGCGATAATAGGGCCTTTTATAGCTACAGCTGTTAGTAAATTGTTTAGTTCCAGGTTTTCGGGCTGCGTAAAGGAGCCGCTCTGGTGCTTTCACTCTCCCCCGGTACATTTTAGTAGCGATGCGGCGGGAGAGGGAAGAGGAGAAACAGTTTTGGTGCTTTTAATTTTGCTCTTAGCTAATGATCCCCATCAGGATGCAAACGTGGATGCACGGGAATCGTTCGTGACCCTTCTGTGCAGCCCTGCCACGGCAGCGAGCTCCGCTCGCGTGGCCGGTGAGCTGCCCACAACGGGGTGGGAACAAGTGGGATGCTGAGCTCCATCAGGATGTTACTGCAGGCGCCTGAGAGAGGATGAGTGAAATAGATACGTATATTTATCAATACGTATAGCTCGGCTTTGATTCTCTTCAGGTTCTTTTCACCCCCTAGCAGGAAAGAAGAATAGTGTCTTTATTAACTGCACTCATCCTTCCTCCCTTGCTTTCCTCGAGGCTTTTGTTTTCTGGAAGCGGCGGGGGCCGTGTGTGCCGGTGGCTGCCTGGCTCTGGAGGACAAGGCAAAAAAGCCCTGAAAAATAACCCCCTAAAGCATTCCCCTCAAGCATTCCCCTGCCCCAGCATGTCATTTGCGCTGAGATTTCCAGGGCATGTAAAATAATTTTCTATGTGAAACGTGCTTACGAGTTGAAGATTCATACAAAGGGGAGAGGGTTGGCGCTTTTGCATGAAGCTATAAACATTAATTGGCGGGTATTATTGGGAATTTTTATAGGCGGGCTGTAATCCCAGCCCTGCTTTTAGACCACCCAGCTTCTGTGTGTGTTTAAATTTTTTTAAAAAATATTGTAATAACCTTTATAAGGTTCTGTATCTCCCTCCAGCTCTAGCCCTACCGGAGATCAATGCAGCCACATCGTCAAATCCGGCTGTATTTATGGGTGTGCCTATAGGAATATGTAAAAACTCAAATTCTTTGCAGCCTGACGCTGTTTAAAATAGAGTTAACGAGATCTCAGATGAGAGTCGTCTTAAGGTAATTGAAAATAGGTGCTTCTGACTTGTAGGGTCTTAACCGAAACCTCCTGGTGATGGTTGGAGTGGTTGGTGCTGCCTGCAGCTCCTCGGCGGCTGCGGGGAAGGGTGTTCTTGGTTTCTGCTCAAAAATGGAGACGTTTCTGTCCAGGCCATCACCTTCAGGAGCCGGCTCTGACAAGGTACGAGCTCTCGCCATCCCCTCAGGCTCTTGTTTTTATGGTCGTTGCCGTTCTGCTTGTAAGAGTTTGGTGGGATTTACAGGGTGCCTCGAGCTGGGTGTCTGCACCCGGGGCTCGGGGTGGCCCCTGACGAGGCAGAGCTTTTCTCTGAATGCAATTCTGGAACGGGAAAGATGCTGTGAATAACAACACTGGTGGGGGTCCTGCAGCTCCGCGTGCTGCTTTTTAATGCTGCCTTCATATCGGTACCTTGTGAACAGGGAAACTGAGGCAGGGGCGGGTGCCTGTCTCAGGGGCTGAGCCTCTCCCGGGGATCACCCACCCCTCTGCAGCCACAGCATCGTCCCGCCTCGGGCCGGGTGCCCACCATCCCGCCTGCCCGGCCGGAGCCAGGGACTGCCCGCCGGCTACCGGAGCCCGTTCGTGCACGGGTGATGTTGGCGGTGTCAGACCTGGGAATGGTCGGGTCTTGTGGTGGTCCCTTTCCTCGGGCACGAATTGAACCCCAGTAAATACGATGGGGAAGTGATGCTGGGAACGGGGAAGTGTTGTTTTCATCCATTTCCAAGTATCTGCTGACTTTTCGATAGGGAGACCATAACCGTGCAAATGGAAATTTGTTTGTGTGATGGATCCTGCTTTTCATTACATGCCACGAGAGCAAGCGGCAGGACAAGGGCAATTCCTCCCGGCTTGCACCTCCCGCAAACGGGGTTTTGCAGAGAGCGAGTCCAGGGCTCGGTCACGTCTCCTGCTCGTTTCGCAGATACCAGCCTTGGAGAGCCGGAGCCAGCCGAGGCTCGGACGATGCTGGTTAGATCCTGCGCTCGCAGGTCGCGTTCACACTCCTTATCTGGCAGCAGGAGAAAGCGCCGAGGCTCCCCGAGCCTTTCCTGCTGCGCAGCCCAGGTCAAAACATGGCGGAAGAGAGAAGAGAGCAGGAATGCGCAGAGCTCATGAAACCTGTCTTTGTGCTTCCCAGATTGGGGGAGACGTGAACTTTTACCCTGTGTGTGAGCCTGACTCATAAATCAAACAGTTACATAAACAACTGGGCAGATAAGAATAAAGATTTTAACCCCAGAGGAATAAATAGCCCCTAGACAATGGGACCCCCCCCGTGCGATCCAGCGGCAGATACGCGCCTGCCGTAACAGAACGATGACCGCCGGCCAGCCGTGGTTTCCATCACTTGTCGCCCACCCTGGTCCACGTCGAGGTTTTGAACTTGCTCTTGCCGGCAGCCACTCGCTTCGGGACACGGCTGGAGCGGGGTGTCCGGGCTCGTGTCCTTTCGGCTGAGCCCCCCGCCCCGGCTTGGCTGGGATGGGGAGGAGATGCCCCAGCCCTGCGGGGCATCTGAGCCCGGGCTGGCGGCACCTGGTACCCAGTGGGTGATCCTCACTCGCACCCCGTATCTCCTGGGATGTTCTCGCACCCCGTATCTCCTGGGATGTTCTCGCACCCCTGGCCAGCTGCATCCGAGGGCTTGCCCACCTTCCTGCGCCAGTCCCCAGGTTCCGTGGCCAGTTCAGCTGCAGTGATAATGACTTGGTGGTCCACGCGGGAAGGGTTTGGAGGGTCAGTCCTCCCGGGGAGCGCAGGAGGATGCTGTGACCGCCAGATGCAGGGGGAGCTGAGCTTTGTGTTTGCTGTCGGTTGAAGTGGGATTGGGGAGGGGAGGTACAAAAGAGCCTGAGTGCTCGTGCGAGTCTGGCAAAGACATGGGTGCTGCGGGCAGGACGCAGAGCGCACCCACACGCAGCAGGTTGGGGGAAAGGAGAGAAAAAAAAAAGTCCTGCGTGTTGTAGCTAAGTGATGTAACCTGAAGATGGAACCAGCTCGGACACGTGAGTGTGTTTGCGTGGTTCATGCACAGACCCATCCCTGTCGCCTTGGTGTGCAGGATGCGGCCGGCGGGGTGGCGCGGGGGCTTCCCCGTCCTGCCGGCCCGATCTCTGCCTGCGCTGAGGTTTGCTGGAGAGGGGAGGTGGGTGGCAGCCCCGTCCCGGGCTGGCCTGGCACCGGTGGGGATTTGTCTTGGGAAAGCTGGAGAATTTCTTGCTCTTCAGCTAAAGTTCACGTCCCGGCTGCTGCAGTCAGAGGGGAGAGCAGCTTTTACGACTTTGAACTTAGCTTGTGCGCCTTTGGGATAAATTAAGGGTAAAATTTCCTAAAATTGTAAATGTTTACTGCGTGCGGATCCAGAGCGGTGTATATTTAAGGCTGGCGGAGGGCCAGGCAAGCAGATGTGACACAGACCAGGCGGCACGCTGCTTTAGAGCCCGGGCAATTGGGTGGGAAGAGGGAGGGAAGGGGTAGGAAGAGGTATGGAAGTGGCTACCGAGGAGCAGCGCCGAAAGGGCCAAGCACTGGGGGAGCAGGCGTTGTTTCCTTTGGGATGTGCCTACTACACACGGCTCTAGCACAGACCCGATATGAGCTTCTCTATTCTCGGGAGCAGGCTGGCGGAGCGGCTTGTACGCAAGCTACGTAACCGCTCCAACCCCTGCCCCTTTCGTCTTGTGCTTCTGCGGTTCTCCTTGGAGATGGGTGTCCGTGCGGCCGTCCAGCCCCTTCCTGCCTCCTGATCTCTGCAGCTCTTCCCCTGGTTTGTGCCCCAAATTCTTTCCTGCTGCTTCTCCTCTTCTCTTTGCTTCCTTTCAGATGTATTGGCGGCTTTTGGTGCCGTTTGGGAAGCACCTTGCTCGTGGCACGGTTTGGGTGGAGGCTCTGCTGTCGACTTCCAAATGAAAACGGGGTGCCTGTTTTTTTCAGATTTCATTCAGATATAATTTCCAGTCTGTCCGTATATCTGCGTAACTGGGAAATCGTGCAGTGGCTACCAGCCTGGTTGTTTCTTTGCCAGTGGGGAGGAGAGCTGAGGGCTTTCGGGCTCAAGGCATCATGCGATGGGCAGCAGATGCTGCGTCCACTGCCCGGGATGGGGCCACACGCTGCGTCCCCTGCCCAGGATAGGTTCCCACATTGTCCCATGCATTTCTGCATCCCTGTGGGTAATGGGACTGGTGGCTGCACTCAAGAGGAGGCATGGAAGATTTGTATCCACTTCTTTTTAATCATTTTGAGTGTTTCAGATGAAAGATACTGCATTATCAAAGGGCAAATCTGCGGGAGGAACATCCTCCCACTTCCTTTTGCAGCTTTGGCGTTTAAAATGCCGAGCACCTAAAGCGGTGGAGTCACCAGGAGCCCTGCGCACACACGGATGGGTCAGGCTGTTTTCTGGGGACCGGAGTGCGGTCCGGTGGGCTGCGGGGCTGGCAGGGGGGACCGCTGCCACCCCTCTCCCCCCCGCAGCTCCCCGGCCGCCTCCTCGCGTGAGAGCCTCCCGTAACGCCGGGGCAGAGCGTGCCGGCAGCTGTGTTTAACAGGTAGGGCAGGTATGGGGAAACGCTTAGGGCCCTGCGCTCGCCGCAGAGCTCCTTCCCACCTGCGAGCCCTGATCAAACACCTCGACGGGCGGCCCGAGTGGGAGCCATGATGTAATCTTGGGAACCCAAAACAATCGGCCCTTTCATGGCAAGACGATAACAATCAAAACAGTATGTAAGGGCCTGCCATGCAAGAATACACATGCACATTATACACTGGAGGGAATTGAAAGCCGTAGTGAAAAGGGGCTTGTTAAGAATATGTAGCCTGCTTTCATAATCAGTTTGTAAAAGAATAGGCCCTTGAAAACAAGGGTTTAGGCTTATAGAAGGCTTTCTGTGCCTTGACCTTGCAAATATGCAGAGATGCCAACTTTTTTTTGAAAGTGAACTTGGAGTCTCCCAGCGTGGTGCCATAGCAGTTGGCAGGCGAGCTGGGGGTAGGAGGTCCAGCCCTGGTACGTTCCCGGGGGACACGGAGTCTTTCCCTCTCACCACGAGGAGCTGGTCTTCGGTGGAGCTCCGCCAGGATGCCACCGTTTCACCTTTTCTTCCTTAAAACTGTAGCACTGGGCTCTGCTGCAGAAGAGGATCAGCCAACGCAAGGGCAGACCCATCCCAGCGTCGCTGGCTCTCTGCAGAGCTCACGTGGAGATGGCACGTGTCCTTGGTGGCGTTTCTGTTCCCGGATCGAGAAGGTTATGGAGGACATCACTGTCATCACCCCCATGTTACAGGTGGGGAAGTTGAGGCAGAGACCTGGGAAAGGTAACATGTCCAATGAATGGCTCCTCGATGCTTCCAAGGACACCAGAGTCCACTGTGCCCAAGCAGCAGAGACACCCAGGTGACATTCCCATGTTGGCCAGGGTGCCGGTGGCAGAGCTGCTAACGGGGCACACATCCCCAGGCAGAGTCCGGTGCAGATTCCACTGGGCTGCTCTTTCTTTACATCAACGCACGTGCGTAGGTTGGGGACAAGCCACACGTTATCCTCCTTGTCTGCAGCATGTCTTCTAGCTGGACACCGGTGACCCATCGGACCAGATGGGATCTGCTTCTAACGTCTCTGTATCAGTTATTCCCCACCTTCCTCGCTTTAGAGACCCTAATGTCTCTAAACATTTCATTCTGATTGTCCCTCTGGCTACGTTGGCTCATCCCCCCATCGTCATCTCCTCTGTGTCCCGTCGCCCACCGTGGGCACCCCGAGGTTCGGCTCCCCTGGGCCGGGCTGCTCCAGTCTGTCTTTGCGCGTCTGTTTTACAATGTGTTTCTTTGCAGTCGGGGGAAGCCTTCCAAGAATCCCCACCTATTTCCGTAATAAGGACGCCTTTGTTTCCCTCGTACACAATGCAGCTTTGATTCAGTTGCTTTCTCACCAACCGTGTTGCCGTCAGCTCGACACGGGAGCTATGGAGAAGGTGTGAGGTGTGCACGGCTCGGCAGCAAAGGGGGAGAGGAATGTCTTGTGGGATGGTTTTATTTCACATTTTGGGGCATCGGAAGTAAATCTGCTTTGCCTTAGCACCCGGACATCTCCCGAGAGGCTGCGCTGGGCAAACAGAGGCGGCCCCTGAGCAGCGAGTGGAGGTACCCTTCGTGCAGTGAACCGAGGCAAAGCAAATAGGAAGGCTTATGTGTTCCTGGCCTCCATGTTGTCACGGAGTTATCCTCATCCTGATGAGATTAGTGTCCCTGGGAAAGGCTCAAAAGGCCCCAAAGTCCAAGAAGTGTTCAGGCAGAGCTGCCCCAGGTGGGAGGAAGCGTTGAAGGAACGAGTGGTCCTGGGGTGGGGGAGTGGGTGAGCAGAAGACCTTTGCGGGGACATAGAGAGACTGGAGGCCGGGAGATGACATGGGCACCTTCTCAGCCTGATGCTGAGCCCAGAAGCTCCTTTCTGCCCCGTGGATGTCCCAAGGCAGGAGCGAGAAACCCCCCGCTCAGGGGTGCCTGCGGCCGGGCGCTGGGTCTCAGTGCCCTTTGCCTCTTGCCCGGCCACATGCTGAAGCTTCGTGTGCCTGTGCCTGATGCCTGCCCGCACCCACGCGGCGTGATGCCGACACTTGCGTTTTTTGGGAAAACAGGTTAAAATTTGGACCCGGGAGGGGGGGCACACGTTGCTGCCTCCCTGCTGAGGGCTGGGGGAATTGGGTGGCCTGAGCCCAGAGGGTCCCCGTCGGTGTTGGAGCACACCGTGACCCATTGCACACCGTGGCACGTTGCTTGCCGTAGCGTGCGCGTGCTGCGGCACGTGGCATGTTGCTCACTGCAGCGCATTGCTTGCCGTGCTTGCCGAGCCGGCTGCAGCCCCATCCCCGGCGTGTGCCAGACCCGCCGGGCATCCGGCGCTGCCGTGGAGGTGGCCCAAGGTGGAGGGCTGGGGCCGGTTCTTGTTTCAGGGAGCCCTGATGGGTTTTGCTAGGGGGGTGCATGGGAGAGAGAGGGGAGGAGGAGAGCAGGGGCAAACCCACCCGTCTGGGCTTCTCCTGCTGGGTCTTTCCCCGGGTTGAAATCCCTTCCCTCCTGCCCCTTGGGGCTTTCTCTCCCCCGGGGCTGCTGCAGGGCAAGGGGTCAGTGCGGGGTTCCCCCCTCCCAGCGGGACTGGGGGCGAGGGGGGGGCTCGCCGCCCTTTCCGTACAGACCCCTCCATTCACACCTCCCTCTCCCACCCCATTAATTTGTTGTGGTCGGGGCCAGTAATAGCTGCTTTGTGCGAAGGCGAGGGAAGGAGGAAAAAAAACCCAGCGCACAGACAGCGGCTCCAGTGTTTTCTAAAAGGGATGTTTTTCCCCCTCCGTTCTCTCTCTCTTTCCCTTGAATAATGTTTTTGATTGTAATAGCCTGTCCTGGTTAGGGAAACCCACAGCCTCTCCCCCTTCCCCTCCCCTCTTCTGTAAACCCTGGTAGAAGTTTAAACAACCCGGAGAGATTTTTCTCACCAGTCTTATTTTACTAATAGGAAACAAGTGTTTAAAGCAGCAAAGGGAGCTTTCAGTTGCTGGCAAAGGAATAACTGACCTTGCGAAGAGGCGCTGGGCTCCCGCTCGGAGCCGTGGGCTGGGGCAGGTCGCAGCCCGGCACCTCGCTGCTGGAGCTTTGAGCCCCCCCGGGACGGTCGCGCTCCCGGTGCCCCCCCAGGGCTGGGCCACGGCCGGTTCCACCGACACACACCAGCGAAACCACGATGGGAGAAATGCTCCAACTGTGGACAAGTTACCATTCGCTCTCGTGGAGCTGCTCAGCCGAAGGAGCCCACGCCATAAAAACCGAGCCCCGTTTGGTTTGGTGCTTGTGATGGTTTTGTTCCTTGGGTGAAGGAGGAAACTCTATATCCCGATTTCCTGGTTTTCACAAAAATCCAAAGATCCTGCTGAGCTGGAAGGGATAAGCTCCGGATGACAGGATGGTCCCGCCATGGGGACGCTGCATGGGAGAAGCTTGGGCAGGAGTGCAGTGGGTGGGCGCAGGGTGCTCTGAAGGTGGGTGCCAAAATAAGTATTGGCTCTAAGTATCGAAGGGGAGAGAGCAAGCGAGGAGAAACCTCAGCTAATTCTCTTGGACGTCCCTCCACACCTCTCCTGTCTGTCCTTCAGTTGTCACCTCTCAGAGCCGTGTTTTCTGCTGCTGGGGACATGGGGCTTTACCTGGAGCGGTTCAAGTTCACCGCGCCTGCCTGCCCGACCCCCTTTATCAGGCTTTTTATCTCCTGCGCCTGGAGAAATGGTCCTCACAGCAGCCTGCCTCCTCCTCTGCTGCTTTACTGATGGACAGACCAGCTCTCCCCTCCGGCGGGTTTTGGCTCTGGAAGTCCAAGTGCCGCCTTTCCATCGGATGCAAGAGGGGAGAAAAAAGAGAGAAAGAAAGCGAAATCCTGTGGCTAAAATATACTTCTCTTCCGACGAGCCCCACGGCTGTAAGGCTCGTGCAGGGATGGTTATGGTTAAGGATGGTGCCGGCGAGAGCTGGGGCAGGTTATGGGAGAGGGACCGGCCGCCCCCGGGGGCTGCGTTGGGGCCCCTCTGGTAAAGCCCCCCCAGGAAGGAGGAATCCCGACTCTCCAGGGGTGCCGTGAGCCTGGGGCTGCCCCAAATGCCGGGGCCCGGGGCTGCTGCGGCTCCCGGGAAGCCTCAGGTTGGAACTGCCTCGTGGGGCCTCCCTGGACGGGTCTCTTCTCCTCCATCTGGTCTCTGTCGCTCCCAGGGCTGGTGCTGAAGCTGATTAAATGCTGTGGAGCTCTTTGAAGATGAAGTTTGCTGTGTTCGTGTTAAATATTAGCACGGCTAGCCCCGGGGCTAGCTGCACTTCCATTCAAAAGGTGTATCTTTAATGTATTTTTTTTCCCAGCTCCCAGCAGCCTACCCCAGGCTGTGCTTTCCACCTTACGTAGATACATTTGTGCTTTTTTATGTGGATAGGAACTTAGCAATTGGGATTGGGATTCAGAATTTCCCAGAGGGCCTGGCCGTCAGCCTGCCTTTGCGCGGCGCTGGATTTTCAACGTGGAAAGCATTCTGGTAAGCCGAGCTCCTCTTCGCCCGTGGAAACAAGAGCCCTCTGCCAGCAGCTCCTGACGAGAGGGTGCCTATAGATTTCCTCCCCGTATCCATTTGCGTTGCTCCGTCATTGGGCTGCCCTTGGAATCGGCTTGCTGCTGACCTGCCGGGTCCCCTCCCGGCATCACGGAGAGCCGCTCGCTGCTGGTTTCCAGCTTTGAGGAAGGGCGGTGAGTGCTGCCCGGCTTCCTCCGCAGCGCCCGAACCCCCGGCTCCCAAGGGATGCATCGGTGATCCCAGTGGGTCACCCCATCCCGCTTCAGCTGCCTGCTGAGCGCCTGTGGTGAGCTCCCAGATCCTGCACTAAACAATTTTTTTTTTAAATTTTTAATTTGTTTCATTTTTTTTCTTTCGCTTCACCCTGGGCTGGATTTCAAACCCACTTCTTATTTTTTCTCTTCCCTTTTCCCTGAGGTGTAAAAGCCAAGGGCATGAACTCTGGGAGCGCAGGGCTGCGTTCCTGCCCGTGCACGTGTGCTCGGCCGGGTGATGGATGGGAGGGCAGGGGGGCGGCTTGGAAACCGCTCCCGCCAAAGCTCTGTTTTCTTTTCCTCCCACCCACCTCCAATTCAGTAAGTGCAGCCGGTGCTGGGACTTGCACTGGGATTGCTGCTGCCGGGAAGGGAGTTCCCATGGTCCGGAGAGTTAAAACAGTCCTAGAGGGAAAGGAAACGAGGCGGGAAGAGCACAATTTCATCCTGGCTGAGGCTGTGGCCAGATGTCCTCTTTGGGATTGAGCTATGCTGGTTGGAACTGTTTCCTCTCTGACCCATCCCTGCCAGCGAGCTGGATCCCCAAATCCCGCAGAGCTCTTGGGGGAAGGAGTTGGATCGTGCCTTAATTCCCTTCCTGGAAAAATCAGCTAGATTAGGTCAAATCACCTTCATCGCCTGTTTAAGATAATCCAGGTGGCTTGGCTTGGTGTGGCCGGGTGGCCGACCCCCTCCCGGGTACGGTGGCGTTAGGGAGGATGGTGGGGATGGGGAGCTGCAGAGCCCCCGGCAGCGCCGCGGGAGGGCTGTGCCGCCCCTCGCCCCGGGTCCCCGGTGGCTTTTAGTCTCGGTCTTTTGCAGGTACGGGCAGCTGAGCGGCATGGTGGAGCCCTTAGCCGGCGTCTTCGGTGCCTTCGCCGTGGTGGTGGCAGAGCCTCTCCTCCCCTACGCCTTGGGCTTTGCCGCCGGAGCAATGGTCTACGTGGTGATGGACGATATCATCCCCGAGGCACAGACCAGGTGAGACCCCCTCGGTGAGCACCGCTAAAGGCAGACAGACACGGGGGGAAGCGCAGAGGACTCTGGAAGATCCCTTCCCTTGCCCGGATGAGATATAAGGCAGTGTTTCCCTCGTCCAAAAAGCCGGTCCCGGCTCCCGGGAGCTCATGCCCTCCCCTTTTCTCCCTGCAGTGGCAACGGGAAGCTGGCTTCCTGGACCTCGATACTAGGATTTGTGGTGATGATGTCCCTGGACGTTGGGCTCGGGTAGGGCAGCACGCCGCTCCCCGGGAGAAGACTTCAGAGCCATTTGTGTGGCAGCATGTGGAACTGGACACGCGTTATCCTCTAGACTTTTTTTGTATATATATTTTTTTTGGATCTGGTTTGGTGTTGATTTCCTATAATTTTATATCTCCTCCTCCCCTCCAACGTCGTGTCGATGGTTTTCAAAGCACAAACACGGCTGGTTTCTCGCAGGTCCTGGTTTCCTTTTGCCACCAGATTTTCTTTTCCTCTCGGGAGGGTCGTTGGACGACGCGTCGGCTGGGCTGCAGGTCACCCTGTCCTTTCCCTTCCGCGCTGGGCTGGTTTCTCTGAGTCAGGTCGCTCTGGATCATCTTTGTTCTGTAGAAGATTAGAAATTCACTGTCGTGTGTTTAAGCTGGTCTGTGGTTAAGTACCGAGGCATTTGAATGGAGTGAACTCCTCACGGAGTCTCATTTCCACACTGTTTTTGCAAGGCAGGTGGAAGGAATTGGGGCTAAGAGAACACGTACGGCGCTCTGTGGGATGGCAGGTCTCCTGTGTCCTGCTGCTCCTTGGGAATGTTTTAGGGTGTTAGTTTTGATGAATGCAAATAGTCCAGGCAAATAAAAATGAATTTTCTTGGGATTTCAGTAAGAGGGAAATGTCATTTTTTCCTAAATTTATCTCCTAAGTGGAGCTTTGTTCCAATGCATCGTGTCCAATACCTCGAGGTTTTATCTGGGGGAAAAAAAAAAAACCCAGGAAAGAAGAATGTTTGTGTTTTCTGGCACGTACCCTTTGAAATGGCAAGGTGTGGTCACCCGCGCCGTCAATGATGTGCTGCCTGACTGCCGTACAGCAGGACACGTTTCCACGTGGGCCCGTGACTCTCTCTGGCCTTACCGGGCGATTGCTGATTTACAGCCGCTGGTTCCAATGGTTTGTAATTCCCCGAAGAGCCAAGGCAGGTTTTTGCCGGCCGTGGCCCTGGTCGCACTTCACCCCGCAGCAGAGCTCGGAGCTGAGTCAGGAGCTGAGCGTGCCGGGAGCTCTCGTCTTCCTGAGCAGCGTCAGGATGAAATAATTCATCAGGGTGAATGAATTATCCCACCTGAAGAGCTAGAAACATGCACCGTGTGTACCTGCCTCTTCACCCTCTGCTTTTCGAGCATCTCTTGTTGAACGCCGTTCCTGAGCAGGCAGGATTAGTCCCTTCCAGGCTGAGGAGCGATCCCTGCCCATCCCTCCCTGTGCCCAGGGCACGCTCCAGCGAGGAGCAAAACGCCGGCGTTGGAAGGATGCTGCAAACCACAGCTCCCCCTTCCCTAAGGATGCGTCTGCCATCAGTAAAACGGGGTTCCTTAGACCCTTCAGCAGGAGTAACTGGATCGCCTGGCTGCTGCCTGCGAGTGGGGGGGTCAGGGACCATCGTTCGGTCCTGCCGGAGAAGCTGCAGCAAGGGCAGCCAGAGGGAACAGTCTTGAACAAACTAAGCTAGAGCCATGCTTATTTGTTTGGTTCTTTTTTTTTTTTTTGGGGTTGGATTTCATTTGTACTTCATTTGTGTGTCACTCTGGATGATACAAAACTACTGTTTGCCAATGGAATTGACCTTTTAACTGTGATTGGTTTCAATAAATGGGAAATTCAGAGTTTGCACTGATTTATTTTAATGCCGTAAAGCCGTACCTTTGCTTCTCCTCCCTCCGTTCTGCGACATTTCTTTTCTCCAGCTTACTTGTTCCTGGCTTGTCAAAGGTCCTGCCTCTCAACCAGGAAGGCAGCCTCTTTGGGGAGGGGAAAAAAGGGGAAAATAAAGCCGAAGAAAGCTTTGCCGTGCCTCACCCAGGCACCCATCAGTGTGTTTTACTGTTCGCTGGGCTTGCTGCAGCCGACCAGCTCACCCCCAGGTCCAACTCCTGACACCGGTTCGTGCCCTATGACTCAGGAAAAAGCAACTGCAAGAAATCCCTGGGGAAAAATAGCAGCTCTGCCTGTGCCGACCCGGGGGGTGCCGGTACTGCGGCCGCACACGGGGCTGTACACGCCTGCAGACACGTGTAGGTGCCGTCCCTGGTTGGGCTCAGCCCCGCGGGAGGCTGCGACCGCATCCCGCAGCCCCGGGGTGAGGTGAGCCGCAGGGGTGATGCTCGTTCGGGGCAGCCCGGAGCTGCTGGTCCGGGGGACCCCAGATCCGGGGGGCTGCAGAGATGAGCTGGGTCCCTCCGAGCACAGGGGAAATTCGGGGTTACGGCTCTCAGAGGGAAAAGCAAGGGGCGTCAGGACCCTCTTTTTCAAACCAGCGGGTGAGAGCTGACCCTGCCATCCCGGGAAGGGACCTGCCCGCGGCCGGGAACAAGAGCCCTTTGCCTCTGCGGCCGGTGTCTCCTTCCCAGTGCCACCAGTGGAAAGACTGGGCGATCTCCCACCACTCTTCACCTCATTTCTAGACATGCTAGAAGTGTTTGTAAAGCTTTTAGCCCTCTGTTTTCAGCCGAAAGCCTTTGCCTGAAACTTAAAAACCTCAGGGGTGTCTGTGGGTCGGGATTTCTCGCGGACTGTTGGTGATATTTTCTTATTTGTTTTCTGGCGTGTGGTATAAGTTGGTACAAAAAACCACGTTACACATTTAAAGGCAGCCTTGTAATCAGATTGCTGTGAGATAATATCACGTAAAGCATTTAATCCTGCTTAGATGTAGCCAGCCCAGATAGGTAATTACGTACATTGGACCCGTAGGAAGCGAGTGGGGAGGGTGATGCAGAAAGTACCTACGAAAATCCTTCTTTTCTGTTTGTCCCCTGGAGGTGAATGAAATTACATATCTATTCCTTGGTATGATTGAAAAGCTGGCTGGGGGCCAGGCCTGAAATTACCTGTGGAAACAATAGCTGTCAATGAAGAAGTGGAGTTCGGAGCGAAGGCAATATAAACACACAGCCAAGCCCTGCAAAATGGAGACGGGCTCTGCTCGTCGGCCGGGAGGAGCCGACTCCCGCGCAGAGACCCAGCCGGAGGGAGCAGAGGAAGGTTATCCCGTGGTTGGAGCTGGGTCTTGGGAGACCGGGCTGTGCTTGGCCCCAAGCCCTCACCTGGAAGCAGCCGGGGCTTTGCCCTCCCGGGGGCTCTGGCAGCGGCGTGGTCCCTCCCCATCCCAGGCAACGCCGCCGAGCCCCCGTGGTAAAGCTGTCCTGTGTCCTGCCTCTGTGAAACGGGGAGACACCCCCGGCCCGCAGCACACGCGGACGTACGCTCACGGTGAGCGCAGAGGGGTTTGGGTTTCTTCTGTCTTCCCATCCTTTCGACGGGCGGCAGTTGGCCTTCGGCGGGGCACAGTGGTGCCTGGACCGGTTTGAAATGTCCTTCGAGCCTCTTACAGGTGTGATATTAAGTTGTAGCATCAATACTGATGATTTCTCCTCCTACTAATTTTTCAGTAAAGCCTCACATGTACAAAAACTTTAGATTCTTGGGGTTTATCTTAAAACGGTAACATCTTTTTATATTGGCTGGAAGAAAACTTAAACCGTGACTCCCCTCCGTCCAAAAGCCTCAAACCCCAAAAGGGAAAGAAAAAGAACTTCTTCTAAACAGCGCATGTATGTGGTTTTGCGATGGCATTTAAAAATAACCCCAAGCCCAGTCCAAGTTTGTGGCCTGCTTCCTGATGCTTTTGCGGATGTTTTGGGGTTTGCAAGCCCTGCTAATGAAGGGGGTGACCCGAGTGTTTAGCTGAGAACTGGAAAATCCCTCGATTCTTCACAGCCCCGGAGGTGGCTGCGTTTGGCAGCGGGCGAAGCTCGGAGGCGGTTCGGTGCTGCGTGTGCGAGCACGCATGCCCGGGTGCGGAGCGGGTGCTTGGAGAGATTCCTTCGCCAAGCAAAGTTGCTGCAAAAAAGCCCGGCAATGCAGCGGCGGGTGTATTTTGCTGCTTTTCTTGTGCTTTTTTTTCTTTCAGAGGCTGAACCACGGAGATGCTTTCCTGCCGGATGGCCGTGGGCACCATACCCAGTCGGGCAGTTAAAGGCTGGCGAGAAAACGGTGGAGGAGTCCACGGGGAAACTCCTCTGCAACCGGGAGAGCTGCCCGGGGCGAGCGTTGGGTTGTGCTTATGACTAAGTGGTGCATGGAGAGGCTGCTGATAGCTCGGGTGTGTGGCACTGTACGCGTGTTTGCCAGGGGATTAGGGCTTTCGAGAGGGGATTATTTGGGGCTGTGAGTGTGAAACGCAAAGCGCTGGGTTCCTCCGCTTGGATACGGGATGCTTCGTCCTGCCCAGAGCTGCGGTGCAAGGAGAAAGCGCCGTCCCCTTTGCTCCGGGCAAATCCCACCTTACTCCCTGCCGCCATGCGACGCCAGGCAGCTCCCGGCGGGTGCCAGGGTGGCACGTGGCAGGCATGGAGGTTGGCACCAGGGCACGACGCCTGCTCCGCACCCGCCGGCAAAGTGCAGGATGGCTCCGGCTGCTGCAATTCCCTCCCCGGCAGCTCCTTCTCCCTGCTCTGCTTCGCTCTCTCCCAGCCGGGGAGAGCGTGGTGAAGGGCCGTGGTTACGGTTGTGCAACCGGGGCAGGGAAAGCACCCCTTTCCCTGCACCGGCGTGACGCGGTGCACGTCGCCCCGTGCGTGGTGCCGTGAGTCAGGGAGCAGGAATGGGCGGGTGGGCCCTCCGTGGGTGCCGGGCGCTCGCCGGCCTGCGCCGGGGTGCTGGGGAAGGCGAAGGCGGCTGCGGTTTGCAGGGCTGGGCGGGGACAGAAAAACCCCAAGCAAGGGCTTTGCACGCAACCGAACAATAATCCCATTATTAAGGTCCATGCCGTCAAACAAAACACGGCACAAAACATTACCCGGGCTTGCAAGATGCGCGCCCGGGGTAGATCGTAGCACCTGAGTCATTGCTTATAAAGGAATGGATTTCACCTCCCTCCCCTCCCCTTAGGAAAGAAACAATTCAAACCTTCAGACAAAATGACTTCTATTCTTTGTACGCGGACTTTGTTGTACTTGGCAACGAGGCTGCAATTAAAATTGAGACGCTCGCTCTCTCTCGTGCGCACACACGCAGGCTCCCGGCTCCGAGCTCGAGAGCAAACGTAGGATCATCTTCCTGCTCGGAGCTCACTCGGGTGCCCCGAGCCCATGGCGCTGGCCCTGGCCGTGCCACGTTGCCTTGCTTCACCCCCAGCCTGGACCCCCCAACCTCAGGAACAAGCCTGGTTCTGCTGGACTGGAGGGAGGAAGAGAAATTATGGCTGAGGGTGCCCTTTTCCTAGGGTAGATATTACAGGGTCGTTGAGTTTCTAGAGGAGATTTAACGCCAGTCTCTCTTTTTAGGTATATATGGGCGCTCTACGTATGTGTATTCAGTATTACGTGGGCAACCAGCCCTCGAAAACTGTGTCCTCGTGTCCGTGCTGGGTTGCTGGGACTGTAGCTCATGGATGATCCCCTGGTTGCCTCTCTCCTGGTTGCTTTTCTTAAAAAAAACTTCATTTCAGCTGACGGAGAGAAAGGTGGTGACTGCGGAAAAGTTCCTCTCTGCTGCCTCAGAGGGCCGTTCTCCACGCAGTTGCTTATGTGTTGTGTGAGGTGGGAAAGGTTGACCTGAGGGTGAAATGCCATCGGTCCAGGAGCGGCTCCGCTGCAAATTCTTCGATCCGGAGAGTTGTTCCAAGTGGGAAAAGGGGGAAAAATGACACACTGTGGGATCTGCATATTGCACAGCTCCAATCTTAGTACCGCTTTTCTTGTTTTAAGGCTTTTACAGTGCGGAGGGCAGTCGTTTGTGCAAAAACAGGGAGAAATATTCTCAGTACATCCTTGGCTGAGACTTCTGGGATACGTTTGCGTGCCTTGTAACCCTACAAGGGGGTTCTTGAGAGCAGAAAACTGAGCCTGAAGGTTTATTTTAATATAATCTTACAAAATGCTGATGATAACTAAAAAGCTTTTGTGTCCAGAGCTGGTTTGCATGGGGGGGTTGTTTAAATCTCTCTCTCGCTGTTGCCTTCTCGTGTTCTTACAGGAACAACAAAAGCGTTGCAGACCCGACACACGCTCACTCCCCATCTCATCTCGTACAATCCTTCAGCTGTGCCTGAAGCCGAAAACAAAACTGCCGCTCCAAAACCCATATGAAAACAGGAGGGAAGGGAATGGCCTGGATCTGCTCTCCTTTTACTGCAAAATAATTTCCCTGCCATAAAATTACCGGCGAGAGCCAAGGGAAGATTAGGTCATAGGGAAAAACGCCGGCTGGGAAACAATGGAGGGAGGTGCTGGTAACGGCCGGGGTGCGGGACTCCCCACCGCCCCGCGCTTGCCCCAGGGACCCCCGTCTCCGCCGGGACCCCCACCTCCGCCAGCCGCAAGCCCCAGCGCTGCTCCCCAGCTCCGCACAGGATGGGCAAAGGGCTTCAGCAAGCGCAGCCCGTTTTATTGCCCAAGGTTAACAGGACAGCGAGGGCTGGAGCATCCCCATTTCTCCCGCGCTGGGGTTTCAGCCGGGGCTGGCAGCAGGGGGGAGGGTGGACTTGGAGCACGAAGCAGCATCTCACAGCGTGTTTTGTTTTCCCCCTTCCTTTCCAGGCCATAATTTGTCCCGGAGCTGCTCTGCCTCCGGCCCTACCAACCGGGTTGGCTCTGCTGGTGGATGAACAAACCCTCCGGAGGGGTTGGAGATCCTTGCCCCTGAATCCGGCATCCCTGGCGTGTCCCCGGAGGTCTGAGGCCCCGGGAATTCGGGAGAGATGTCTTAAAACTTGTCTTGGTGCAGGTTTCGCAAAAGCCCTCCGGTGCCCTCCGGTTCTGGGTGGTGGCTGCCTGCGCGGGGGAGAAAAACCTTTCGGAGAGGAGGGAAACAAATCCAGACAACAAGGGGGCCCCGGGGCCTCCCAAGTCATTAAACAAATTAAGTTGTTTAGAACGAGGAGGCCCGGGTGACTGGGTGTGAAAGCCCCCCCGAGGCCTTGGTAAGCGCAGCACCGGTGGGTGGAAGGGAGACCAAGAGACTCGGGGGGATTTTTCCTCCCGCCCGCTTCCCCGGCGCAGCCGGCACCAGCTCCAGCCCCGTTTGGCTTGGTGGGGCGGTGGGGACTCTGGTCACGCTGGCACCGGGAGCCCGGGCTGGGATGCCTGAAGTGATGCTACGGTCCAGCGAGGTGCTGGCCTGTCCCTGGGCTGAGGGACGGGGCAGAGGGAGAGACCCCCCCAGCCCTCCCAAGGGCGCTTCATTTCTTTAAATGGACCTCGGCTCCAAAGCCCCCGCGGTGTTCCGTTGCCTCTGAGACCGCTCCTTGCTCTCGCTGCTTCCAGAGGCTCAGAAGAGGCCCGTGAGCAAAAGGGATTTTTTTTTTCCCTTGTGCAAATCTTTTTCCCTGTCTGCTTTGTGCAAAGGGGAGCAGAGTCCACCTCCGCGCCAGACCACCAGCGTGGTGTATCCTAACCTCTCGTAACTCCAGAAGGAAATAGAGGAGGTGCTGCCTTTCCTTTCCTTTCATCCAAGGAAAGATGCAAAATTCCCAAACTCAGCTGCCTCATCATTTCCAGGGTTAGACACACGCTGGGCTCAGACAAGGTGACAAGCTGGTAAGGTGGAGCACTGCAATCTCCCTTGGCGAGCGGGAGCGGGAGCGGGATGCTGCGGCTCGGGAGCTGCGGGAGGGAGCGGGAGCCTCCTCGGGGCCCGGGGACCCCCAGCTCCAGCTTCCCCGAGCCCCGTGTGCTCGGCGCTGGCTGTGTAGCTCAGGCTGGGCATTCATTTCTTAAGGACATCAACCTTTCAGGTCCCTTTCAGTTATTATTTGGTCAGTGCTTCTCAAATCAAGAAATCTGAAAATACCAGTGGGAAACCCCACTTCTGCTGCAAAGCTGCGAGCTGGGAGGGGACGATGTCCCTTCCAGAGGCAAATGTGGAATATTTAATCACAATTATTTAATGGGGCCAGGACCAGCTCCACGGGGCTGCTTAGCACCGCATGCCTCTGCTTGGGCACGGCTCGGCTGGGCAGCAAGACCCCATTTGTGAAGGGTTCGGACGCAGTGAACACAGAGGGGTCTCTGCAGGGTCTCGGGCTGCCGTTAATGCAGCGAGCCACCCCGCACAGCGTGGAAAACACTGGTGAGCCCCGAGAAGAGGTCTGAGGTACCTCCTCCAGTGGGGGTGGCTTCTCTCTCCTCTTATTTTTCTCTCCCCCTCTCCTTGAAGCTCTCTGAAACAAGTGCTGTTTTATTGCAGATAATTTACCAGCTGCACAAAGGCTGCCTTGTGCCGCGGAGCTCCAGATGTTTAACATTTCACAAAAAAACCCTAATCATAAGGTACCTGTTTCACTGGAGCACCCGCTGACCTGGATGGGGACAGAGCTGCCTTCCAGCCCTTGCCTTCCCTTTCACAGGCAGCTGCCGGCAGATCCCAGCCCGCGAGAGAGCAGATAGTACGTGGTGCATCGTAGGTGACTGGGAGTCACGGTTCCTGCTGCCCTTGTTCGGGGCGCGGGGGCTGCGGAGCCCGAGACGGGCTTGGCAGGAGCGGCTGCAGGGGCTGATCCCTTTTGCTGATCCCTTTTGCAGGGGCTCTCCGCAGCGGATCAGCCTCCGACGGCTCTGTCGGAGGGTGCCTACAGGTAGGGCCACGGGTAGGAATATCTGCTTCCCGCCTGTGGCCGCTGCTCGTGGGAAGCGGGCATCTCTGGGATGGGAGACGCTGCCTCAGCAAGAGCAGCACATGCGGCAAGGGGCTCCTGGGAGGGGAGCTGGAATGGCTCGTGCTGGGGACCCTGTGCCGAGGCTCTGCCCTCGCTGTGCTGCCGCAGCGCCGGAGGTGCTGGGCTCCTCCAGGAGAAGGTGGCCCCAGGCCTCCGCTGTCAGCTCGGGACGGATCCTGCAAAGTCCCGAGGGCTGCGGTCCTGCGGGAGAGCGGTTGCCTAGCCCTGCTCCATCCCCACCCCATTCCTTTGACTGCAATCCCTTAATTGTTTCAAAAAAAGCACATGACAAAAGGCAGGGAGATAATTACAGTCCCTTGCCCCCCCTTATCTCCGGGGTGAGCGTGTTGGGTAAACAGAAAACAGAGAATTAATTCTAGCGGTGGCCGAGGCTCCGTGGACCAGGCTCTGAATGGCAGGCAGGGCTGATTTATTACCGTTGGCAGCCATATTCAGCATTTTATTGCAATTATAATTATTGTTCTCCGCCAGGATCTCGCGGAGATGCCAGTCCGGCACCACCGACTCCCCACTCCCGTGGGCAGAGGGCTGGGCGGGCAGGGCTGCCCCCGGCACGTCCCACCTCGGCGGAGGAGGGCAGGCGATGCTGCCCGGCGTCCCCAGGCGTTCGGGGACACGCCGGCTCCCAGCAGGCAGCGACCCCCTGCCTTGCCATGGAGCTGTCGTGCGGATGAGCGCATGTTTCCGGGGTGCCCTCCTCCCCAGAGCCCGTGGCTGGGGGCTGTGAGAAATGAAGGCGCAGGGTGCAGCCAGCCCAGGGCTGCGGGTCCGCTGTGCCCTGGGGAAGTGCTTTCTGCGAAGGGTTATGGTGGAGGGAGCGGGCGAAGGAGGTGGTGACGGCCCGGGGAGCGGCTGGTCTCATGTGGAGAGGGCAGAATCCGGCCCGCCCTTTGCCTGGATGGCACATCTCCTCTTGTAAGCCCCAGCACAAGAACAAGCCGTCACTCTGCGATGGTGGAGGTGGAAACCCAAGCGTACGCGTGTGCTGGGGAGGCAGGAGGAGAGCTGCCCATCCTTCTCGCCTGCCAGACGGGACGCTTCGCCGCGGGACGGTGGAGCGGGCAACCGGCTCTCCTGGCAGCTGAGAGGCCTCCGGAGTGGACTGACCCACTGGAAAGTGCTCCCCAGCCAAAGCAGCCACTCATTCTCATGCAAAACGTGCAAGGGGGAGGGAATGAGTCCCTCCATTGGGGAGCAGAGCCGGGCAACTTCGCCGCAATGAAGTAATCCTCCCCCGGCACCCCGAGCATATAAAGCACCGCCGAGCACAAGTGCCTCTCTGTCCCGTCTCTTTCTTCTCTTTCCCTTTAATAATCTTACTCTTTTGTCCCCATACATTTACCCTCCGTGTCATTGTCCCCTCCTGCTCCGGTAGCTGGCTGCCCGTCGCGGCCGGACCCTCTCCCTTGGAGGTGCTCGCGGTGCCACCTGTTTTTTCCACTTTATTTTCCAGGACACCTGATGTATTTGTTTTCTTTCATTTTTTCGCCTCTGGTTTAGGGTCTATTAAGTTTACTCCTTCTTCCCCTGCCCTGGGAGACCCGGTTAATGAGTAACCATAGCGTGCTTGGAGGCAGCTGTCTCAGACAAACTGACGGAGACTTTTTTGGAGCTGCATAAGGGAACGTTTGTTCTGCAGCTTCTCAATAGATCCTTGTGCAGGAGGCAAGAAGTGTGGGGAGAGAAAGAAAGAGACACTAAATCACTGGACTCCTTGAAAATCTCGCTGCGTGTGTGTGTGTTTTTATTCCTTTTTATAATAGATGTTAGATGAGTCACCTTTTCAAGTTTAAATAATGAATTTATCTTCACGACGGAGCACACAATGTACTTTTTAACAGCGTTTCAGCTTTAAAGTTCTTTTGAAGTAACTTAAGTATAAACCACACAGCCTATATATACGCTGGCGTGGGGTTAGCATCACATGAGTGTGGATTTTCTTTGTCACAGTCCCAGCGTAGAGCGGATTTTGCTCTTACAGTTTATCATTTTACCTGTTTTCTTCCTTTGCTTTTGTTACACGGAGTTGTTTTGGGGGTTTTATCAGATCTTTGCTGTCTGGGTTAAAGGCGGTTTTGTCTTCCCAGGGATGCCTGGCTGACGGGCCAGGTAGGAGACGGAGGCCGGCGTGCCATGGAGCAGAGCAGACTGGGCGAGCGGGTCCTGCACCCCAGATCTCCTGTGTGACCTTGGCAATGGCATTTAAACCTCTCTTCCCTGCTTTGCTTTTGTCCCTACGCAAACAAGTGACGGATGTACCTTTTCTCATACTTGCAGCAGCTTTTTCCTTCCTAGCATGCCGGGAAGCTTGTGGAGGGTGGATGGGATGTTGGGAGCTGGCAGAAAGCTGCGGGAGCAGGGTACCAAATTGCTCCTGGTTGTCTCAATGTCTCTCCCTCTCTCTGTGGCTCTGTAATTCTTTGGTTCCTGTCAACCTTCGAGTTTCTGGTGGCCAGCTGTGGACCTCGCAGGGCCTGTTGCGTGCTTGCAGGGCTTGCTGTGCGCTGGGGAGCATCACACCCACCGGCCAATGTCCCCACGAGGTTCAGGTCACAGCTCCTTGTCCCCGCAGCTGGATGGGGACATCGTTGCTTTGCGGCTCGGCGCTGTGCTCTCACCCTTGCTCTGGGGTCCTGTGCACCCCCAGTGAGCCCCCCGGCATGCCGTGGGGCACGGGACGGAGCAGCCTGGCCCTGCATCTCCTGTCCATCACCTGGTGCCAGCGCTCCGAGCCCCATCGCCCAGCCGGCTGCGGCACCTCTCATGTATCTGGAGCGGGGACGGCAGTGAGATCCTTCAAGCGTTCCTGCTCTACCCTTGCTTGGGGCAACACCCCCCCGTGCGCCACAGCCCCCGCATCGCTCAGCGTGGCTTTGCGCCTCGCAGACCTCAGCCCAAGCAAAGCAGGCTCACGCCGCCAGCGGCGGTACGGAGGGGAAAGGAGCGTTTCCCAAGGCGTAGCCGTCCTTCCCTCGCTGCTCCCCGTGGCCTCTCAGCTGCTTTCAGGGACAGCTTCACTCCAGCTCCCTCCAAGGAGTTTTCCCACCGCTCTCGCAGCCGGACGAGGCAGCCGGAGCGTGCGGAGCGGTGCCTGCGCGGGAGCAGCCCGTCCTTCCCGGGGACCCGCCGGCGCACGCTTGTGGTCCAGGCTGCCATCCAGCACCGGGGAGAAAACTGAAAACATGTAACCACACTTTTCCTCCTCTTTTACAAAACCTCAGGGTTTGTTTTTTTTTTTTTGAACTTTGGGATTGGTTCAAGTTTTGGGTAAAGATTCAGGTTGTTTGTGTTTTACCTGAAACGCAGCTCCCCGTTCCCTGGAGCAACGGTTCTTTATTGGCTCTTGCAGACACTTGGCACCCTCCAAGCATGAAATAAAAAGCTTTTTGTTTCCATATTTCAATATATTTATATATATTTAACTGGTTTGGGGAGGGTATTTGAAGGTCAGAGGACTCTCAGAGGTTACTGTGCTGGCCAGGCCCTGGGAACAGCCATCCTGTGGGAACTCATTCCCAGCTCCCCCTTCCTGAATCTCTTTTATTTTGCCAATGCTGGTGCCCATCGCTAAATGTTTTGGGTTTTTTTTTTTTGTAAAAATCAACAGCAAAGTCCACAGGGAACTTTATAGATGTGCCATTCACAAACTGGCGTGGTAAAAGTAACACGGCCCCAGGCTGTGCACCCAACCGTGCTACCGAGAAGGGGTTTGTTCTAACAAAACTTGTACAAGAATAAGCAGTTTTTCGGGCTCCAGCCTCCCGCGAAAGGCTGGTGCGGCTGCAGGTTGGGGCGGACGGGCTCCAGCCGCCCCGTGGGGCTTTCCCTGTTTGTCTGGAGGAGTCGGCACCCCAGGTCCTTCTCCCTGCCAAATACTGACCATCACAATTCAGCACCCCGAGGATACCTGCAGCTGGAGAAGAACAGTGCCCACCCATCCTCCCGGTGGTATTTCAGCCCCGTTGGGCAGCGTAGCCGTGACGCTGAGACCCCCAACCCCAACGCCAGCCCCGGAGTGAGGCACGGAACTCGCCTCTCCAGCAAACCTCTCTTCCCTTTCCATGCGCCGTTGCGCTGAGGATTTCCTCTGCTTAAAAGCCTTCACAAAGCAACTCAGAGGCGGCGGGGCCAGCGGCCACAGGCGGTTTTGCCCTGTGTTGGGCAGCCCTCGGACTAAACCGCCCCGTCCTCCTCGCCACGGAGTGCCCCGCATCCCGGCCCTCGCGGGATAAAGGATGCTTTCAGCTGCTCTGAGCGGATCTGTTGGGAAACCACTGATTTTCCGCGACTTGGAAACATCTGGTTGACATTCTTACATCCACAGGCGCTTGTGTAATTATCCTTATTACCTGATCCGCACGCACTTTATCTTGCTTTATGGGCAATTCTGCTCTCCCTCCCTGCCCGCGCCACCCACCACCATCGCACAAGCACACGGACCACTTTCCTAATTAAACTTTGTGCTTTCTTCCTCCGGCTCAGGTCTCCCCTCCCCATCTCAGCAGTGGCTGAGGAATGCGAGACAGGAATGCTGTCCTCTCCCAAGGAGCCGGGGCAGGGGGGCGGCTATCACTTAAAAACAATGTCTTTGTGTTTCCAGCCGGCTGTAGTCACGCAAGGCCACGGCCGCCCGCCCTGCGCCGGCTCGCCCGCTGCCTCACCTGGCACCGACACGACAGAGTTCAGCATCTTCCAAAACCTTTTACCATCACGTCATATTCTTGCAAAACCGGGGCTGGGAGCATCCCATAAATCAATGCCAAGCTCCTCTGTGAATGAGTAGCTCACCTTTCCCTTTCAATTCCTCCCTCAGACCGTCCTGGGAGGCCGGCGGGGGGTCCCTGAGCAGAGCGGAGGTGCCTCGCCTGCACCCGGGTACTTTGCATGGTCCTTTACGCTGCTCAGACGTTGCCGGCAAAAGCCCGTGGAGCCGCGGCAGAGCCTTACAGCGCTGCGAGGCGCTTCGGGTGATGATGTCTAACAGCGCCCTGTCCCGTGGGTGCGTGGCTCTGCAGGAAATGCCCCTAGAAAAGGGAGCAAAGCTTCTTAATGAAGTTACAAAAACGGTAATTTGCCTTCCGAAACCCCAGGCCATCCCTCCACACAGCTCTGTGCTTCCCAGCGCTCCAGCCGACAGGAGCCCTTTAGAGACGCAGTTCAGGTCTTGTTGGGTCAGCAAGAGCCTTTCCATTGACTCCAGCGAGCTTTGGGTCCCATCCTGGCCGTGAGCATCACAAGGCCAAGTGCTCCCATCCCGCCCAGCGCAATGGGTTTTTGCTGCGGAGCGGCTGGGCCAGTCCTGCATCCGCATGTCTGTCTGTCCGTCTGCAACCCAGTTCTGGGTTTATGGTCTGAGCCGCTTTTGGGGGGAGCTCCTGGCTGAGACAGTTGAGGGACAGCGTGCCCGGACTTCGGCATGTCCAGCACCTCCCTCCCTGCTATACACACCAATTTAGCATCTGCCATTTTTGGCGCTGGTGCTATTATTTCCACGCTCGTTAGCCGCTCCTGAGGTTTCCCAGCCGGTGCCCGGGGCAGGCTGCCTGCCTGTGGTTCTCATTTGCTGGTTCAAGTCCTGCCCCATTTGGGAAGGTGCAACCTCTTACGGGCGAAGGATTCCCAAAAGCAAAGGGAAGCTGGAGCCAAGCGGGGCTCCGGAGCGGCGGGGAGAGGAGCAGGCAGCTCTTCTCCGCCCGTGACTCAGAGGCAGAGTGGCGAGTGTCGGCTCACACGCAGCTAGCCGGAGGAAAATACAGCTCCATCATTTTACTGACTGGCGAGAAAAGGGAGAAAAAGAGAGCAGCCAATTTCTGTGCTTGAATAAAAGCAGCGGAGCTGTGGGAGGCTGGAATCAGGACCTTCCTGCCGCTTCCCAACAGTGAAGGATCCTCAGACAGACGGTGCTGCACCTTCTCGGGCCCCGAAGCTGCAGGGACTTGCAGAGGCGCAGCGCCGGCCTGGCACGGGCAGCCCCCGCGGGAGCAGCACCCGAAGCCCCGCTCCTCCGCACGGGCATCGCCCCGCCGGCCGAGGGACGGGGACGGGGACGGGGTGGCGTGGGGGGACACGCGGGGGCTGCGGCAGAGCCCCGCATCGGTGCGTTTTCCCAGCTCTGCTCCTCGCTGCGAGTCGCGCTCTGGCGCTTGCCAAACAGGTTTTAATTTCCAGAACGTGGGTATGAAAAAGCAATACAACCCCCTCCTCCACAGCGCTAAAATATTATTTTTTTTTCTTTTTAATATACCATAAACAATGACCTTTTCCCTCCTTAAGAAGGCAGCCAACGCAAGCACAACAATGTGATTTGTGCAGCATTTCAGTTGCGGTTTCTTCAAGAAATTCATCTGGTCTCGAAGCAATTAAGGGAAGGGAAGCATTTCCACTCCGGCTTTGGGCCCTGAAAACCTGCCAGGAGGGTTTCTTTCCCTTCCCCTTCGCTCTCCCTCTTTCTCCCCCAGCCCCCCTTGCTCGCTTGCCCTGGAAAACTGCTGCGGTTTCGCTCCGGCAGCTCTCAACGCGTGAGGATAAATCCCCACCCGGTGCAGGTGGGAAGATGCGGGGTCCCGGTCCCTGCTCCCGCGCGGCCGATGGGGTGGGACGCTGCCCACCCGGAGCCGAGCCCAGCCACGAGCCAGTCGAGGGGCGTGCAGGATCATCCCCCCCGCCCAGCACCTTCTGCACCCTCCACCCTCTCCCCCACCCAAAATTCAGTTGTCCCTCTGGCAGAGGGGCTGTGCCTGGAGAGGGCAGCCGGCACGGTGCCGTTGGCCCTGCCGTTGCCTCCCGCCTTGTGCCTGGTGTCCCCTTTGGGGTGTTTCGCTGTACAAACCCCCGGACGGAGTCAAAAGCAGGCGGGGGTCACAGAGCGGCCGGGAAACGTGTGGGACAAGGCCCCGGCCAGCGAGGACGTACGGGTGACTTTGCCTGGACAGAGCGTGCTTGCACGAATGGGCCTTAAATTAGCCCCTAAGTCAGCAGCACGGTTAATTGCTCATTCGTTCCACAGATGGTTAATAATTAAGTTAAATTAATAATTGGGACAATAATTAAACTAAAGAATAACCGATACATGGGACAATTGAAGTAATCGGTCTTCGCGCTAAGTATTTGGTGGGGTTACTCATTTACCCAGCAGTTTACGGGCCGGATTCCGCACTCGGCCGCTTTGGCGTCGGGCGGCTTTGCCGCGCCACGGCGGGATGCGACTTCTGGAGTCCCGTGAACTGCCCGGGCTTTTCCAGGCAAAACCACCGGCTCTTCCCGCGCCTCCCCCCGGGGACGGCGGAGGGCAGCGGGGCGCCGGTGAGGAGCCAACCCGGCCCTGACCCCGCCGCCTCCCCGGGGCCTCCCCCGCCGCCTGCGCCGGCCCCTCCCCGCGGCGCGCCGGCCGGCCGGAGGGAGGGAGGGACGGAAGGACGGAGGGAGGCGGCTCCCGGCCCGGGGGGGAGGAACTACAAGTCCCGTGAAGCCGCGCCGCCCGCCCGCCGCAGCGGGGCTATATAAGGGGGGAATGGCCCGGCCGGCGCAGTCGGAGCATCCCTGTGCGCGGCGGCGCCGGTCCCGTCCCGTCCCCTTCCGCGGGCACCTGCGCGCCCCGCGGCCGCCTCCCGCCCCGGCGGGGGGGTCCTCCGCGCCGGGGGGGGGAGCGGGGCCGTGCCCGGACCCCCGCAGCGGGATGTGGCTATGGAGGAGGAGGAGGAGGATGCGGCTCCCCGCGCCGGGGGGCCCGGAGCCCCGGGACTGTTTCGGCGCTGCGGGGGGAGGCGGCCCGGCCCGCCCCGCCGGAGGTAGGTGTCCTGCTCGGCCCCGGGGGGAGAAGAGAAGGGGGGCACGGGGAGTCGGGCCCCCCCGGCTGGGCTGCGGGAGCCCCCACGGGACACCGCCGGGCACTGGCTCCCGCCGCGGCCCTTCCCGGCCCCGTTACTCCCTGCGGCCCCCGGGGGGGGGGGGGGTGCGGGTGCGCCCCGGGGGTCCCGGCACGGGGCGGGGGTGAGCCCCGCGGGGCTGGGCGGGCTGCGGGGCCCCCCGGTGCCGGCACCCCCCGCCGGCTCCCTCCCCGTCCCGTCCGCCTTTGTGTCCCGCCGGGTCCGGGCCGCCCCCCCGCCCCGGGACGAGGGGGTTCCGGTCCGGGGATGCCCCTCGTCCGGGGGTCGAGTGCGGAGGGGAGGGGGAGCGCCCGGTCCCGGCTAGCGGGGAGAGGGAAGGATTCCTCTTCTCTCCGAGAAAAACCGCCTGGGTGCTATTTTTCTTCGGGTTTCTTTTTTTTTTTTTTTTGGGGGGGGGGGGATGCGACTTTTCCCCGCTCCTCCCGTGCGCTCGGGCAGGTGCCCAGTGGGGGTGATGGGCGAGGGCAGCCCCCCCAGCCCCTTCCCGGCCCTCCCGGGGGGTCTCCCCGGGCCCCGGTGCCGCCTGGCACGGGTCCGGCGGGGAGGAACACTTGATCGGGGTCGGTGCTGCAAGGTATCTGTGATGCACAAGAGCACTTTTGTGTGAATTCTGGAAAAATATGAATGACTCCCTTATTTTGCTCGCTACAACAAAAAGACCACACCAGTCTAGACCTGCAACCAATAACACACATGAAAATTAGGGCTGTCTGCTCCGAGGGACCCAGCGCGCTGAGGACAACATCAGCCCTTCCAGCGTGCGAGCCCGCTGATCCGAATGGAGGGCGAGGGATGCTTGTTTGGGGAAAGGATGTTTGAGGTTACTTTGATATAAACAAGAGAAGCTTTTATTGCCCAGACATTGTTAGTGTTGCTCTTTGCTGGCTTGGAATGTGTTTCTTCCAAAGGGTTTTGAGACTAGAGGAATTGCTGAGCCCTCTTGTTAATTGAGACATCTTTTTATAATCACGGTCACAGCTGGTGGGATGGAAGCGGGGGGAGAGGGCTGGTGTGCAGCGACTCAGGCCTTGGGAAGAAGCTGCATCTCGGTTTGCCTGGCATTGTGAAGGGGAGATTCCAGCTTGGAGGCTGGAGCAGTGTACGCAGGGACGCCTTTCTTCCGCGCTGTCAGGCAGGTGATGTTCTCAGGATGTCAGCTTTCTCATTTCCCTGTAAAATTAGGGATGGGTGGAAAAAAAATCTTCCCAGGTCTCCCCAGTTCATCTCAGTCCTTTCCACAGGTGTGGGATCAAACATGTGTGGTGAGTTTGAGCCCCCTGACAGGGAGACATCATGAGGCAGAAGGGTGCTGCAGTATTTTTGTGCTCTCCTTTCTGAAAGGGTTTGCTGCAAAAAGAGCCAGAACTGCTGGGACTTGCTCTTTCTATAAAGCTGCTTGTTTACCGGTTGCTTTCCATGCGCAGGTGTCTCAAACAAAAGCCAGTCTGAGACGTGGCACCCCTCAAGCTTTGTTCGATGTGTTGGTGATAACCTTTGGTGGGGTGCTGTTGCATGGCAGCGGGGTCGCTCGCTGCAGCCCCTCTGACCGTGGGGATGCAAAGCTTTCTGGTGGGAAGAGGGTCCCTAACTGAAGTGTGAAGGTGCTTTGCAAGCACAATGTACGTGAAGGGGAATACAATCCATTTCTTGCACTGGCAGGAGGAAGTAAGCTCGCTCTCATGGCCAGGAGCGTTCCCTTCATGGGGTCTCCCAAGCTGCGGGTAGCAGGGCTGTGCTGCGGGAGCTTGATCTCCATTTGCATGGCAGAAACCCACCGTGGGGAAGCCTGGAGCCAGTGGGGTGAGATGTTGGCTGCTGTGGGCAGTGGTCACAGGTGGGTTTCCCAGCAGGGCTCAGGTGCTGTGCTCTGTGGATTCAATTACAGCAGCTGGAGATGCTGGTGCTAATGCAGCCACTTCTCCTGCCCAGTGTGCTGGGAGCAGGAGCGTGTGTCCCTGCCCAGCCGCCTCCGCTGAGCCAGAAAATCGGTGCCAGTGGGGTCCGGAATGGATCCTCCTGCCTGCAGTGATGGGCTGTAAGGGCCATGGGGGGAACAACCCAAATAGTCTCAATCCCAAATCTCTTGGACTTTGTCAGGGCCCAGTTCAGAGGCACTGAATTAGGGCTGCTCCTGCACTGCTTCTCCTGGTGAAGGATGCTGGCGGAGCCCTCTGCCACGGCTGTGCTGGAGCTGTGACCTGGGGAAGGGGGGTTCACCCCTTCTGGGCTGGAGGAGGGGGGATGCCCTAAAACAGACCAAGAGACTTGGTGGTCACACAGTCACTTGCAGTGAGCATCATGAAGTGTTTGAGGACCAGCTAGAAATTAAATGGCGTATTATGGGGGTTTTGATAGTCTCTAAACCAGACTCAGGTGCCATCTCATCTACGCTTGCCTGACTCGGGGCTCAGTGCGTTACAGGCTGCGGAGCAGAGAGGACTTGGGGGATGCTGCGACCTGACCTTCCTGAGCAAATGCTTCTGTCTCCAGCAAAGCACAGCTGTGAAATCTGGATGCTCTGACCTGCTCTTCCAAGGGCTGGGTTTTGGTGCGCGTTCCTCCTCTGCTTGGTTTTACATATATTTGATACAGTAGCATCACTTCTCCTTGGTGATGTTTTTTGGTAGCAACTGGCTCAGATCTAGACTGTTTTGGACTCAAGCTCTTCTATCTGGGGGTGGTTCTGTATGAGAAACCATCAGAGTGCCTTAAATTTTAGGAGATCAAATGGCTTGGGCCACACCCGCTCCCCCTCCCTCTGGCTCACGGAGCCCCAGACAATGGGGGGATAATGCCAGGAGCACAATGGGGCTTGCTGGGGGGTTTTTTGTTTGTTTGAACTTTGAACAGAAAAGCGAAGCAACAAAAGAGAGGGCAAGAAAAGCACAGTGTTTTGCCAGTTACCAAGGCCGGCCGGAAAGTTGTAACCGCATTACAAAGGGCGGCCTTGTTCGGAATGGCTTATTTCATCAGAAAGATGTATTTAAAACAAAAATGAGGGGGCAAATGCTAGTGTAAATGTTAGTATAAAGACTGCATGAAAACACTTTTATTACCTGCTATAACTCCCTAATAAATACTGTTCCTTTTTGATGAAAGCACTTAACACAGGATTAGGGTTTACAGTGCGTTGCCTTATTAGTCCCTGGAGACAGAGCCCACGTTCAGTGCGGCTTCGTGTCCTGCGCTGCAGCCTGGTTTCAGAGCTTCAAGGTTCCCCCCTTCTTATTTTTGGGTTTTCCCCCCTGTGGCAGCATCTGAATTGCAGGCAGCGCTTTCCTGGACCAGCACCCAAGAAGAAAGCTGGAATGAGTGTGGTTAGGGAGGTTGTTCTCCCTTCTAGTTCATCTCTGTGTGTCTTCTCCCAGACGGAGGTGATGAGGTGCGAAGCCCTTGGCCCCCGGGCTGTGCTGCACCCATGCCCTAAGAAGGTAACGTTTTTCCTTCAATTGGCTGGCGCGCTCTGCCAAGCCACAGATGTTTTTTGAGGGCTAAAACCTAAGCCTTTAAATAAATGTGTTTGATCCCTGGGTGGTTGTGCAGCTTTCCTGCAAAAAAAAAAGCCCCGAATGGGTTTTATATCAGGAGCGAATGTTATCTAGTCAGGCTCTTTTTAAAGCTGCTTTCTCTGGGGTTTTATTCTTGCCTTTTCTCCCTGGGAAGGGATCAGAGCTGTCATCTGTCTGGTATAGCTGCAGAAAAACCTTCCGTGGCCTCACAAAGGAGGAAACGAACAGCGATGGCTCTGTTCTAAGTAAAGCTCAGTCTAAGGCAACCTTGAACCTCTAATGCAACATGACTTGGTCACAAGGGCCAAAAGGTTTTTGCATGGTACTGTACGGGAGCTTTAAACTGGCTTTGAAGCGCTGCCATGGACTGCTTGAATGTGTCCTGTACTGGGTCAGATGGAGGGAGGGTGTTTTGGGACCTCAGTGTCACATCCTCTCCGGTCTGGGATGGAAGGGGCTTCACTGCTGTCCTTGAGTTCGCTTCAGCTCCTGCTGCTGGTCGTTCAAACTGTGCTTTCAGGCCAGTGTGTTTCAGGAACGGCTTCTGAATTTTGGAAGTTCTTTCCTAAGTTGGTATGAGAAAACACATTTCTGGTGTGTGGGCTCACTCTGGCAGCCAGAAGGTGCAGAGAAGGTGCCTTTAGGATTTGTAGGTTGAAGGATCGGGGTGTTTCTTTGGCAGGTGGCATTCTCCTCTGCCCATCTTCGTTCTCCGCAGGTAAGCTCAGCGCTAGGGCTGGCATGTGTCTGGGTAGGCTGCATTGCTGCTGGGGGGCTGCGAACCTGCTGCCAGCATCTGGGACCTGGGCTGCCAGTGACACCAAGAGGCTGTCTGACTCGTTCTGTAGCTGGATGGCCAAACGCCTGTCTCTGGTGCAATGAACTTGGAAGTAAACTCTAGAGAAGCTCCTGTCAGCTTTAATTCCTACACTTCCAGGACTCTGTAGAACAGGTCCCCTTGTCTGCTGGGGAGGGGTTGTGCATGAGCTCTAGCAACTTTCTTCCTGGCCAGCTGGAGCTCTGCTGTGTACTTGATTTTTTGCATATGTGGTTCCAGCATCTCCTCAGCCTGGTGGGATGAGGTCCTGGTGAGATGTTTGCACACCTCCGGGGTGACAATGTGATGAGCGGGGCTCAGTTTAGGGGTGGGGAAATGTCAGCATCTGGGCTGTGGTTGCTGCTGTGTGAGATGCCAGAAATACTGCAATACAGCGCTCAAGAGGTGAAATAAGTCTCTCTGAAAGTGGTTGCAATCTGCCAGTGCTAACCTGGAGCTGAAGCTCACTGGCCAAACTGCTGGGAAAGAAGGATCTGGGCCGTGTAAGACTGAGCGTGTCTGCAGAAAACTCTCTGTCACAAAGCTAGGGAGGAGGAGCTGCTCACCGAGAGCTGGCTGGCAGATCTCTCTGTCCATGTGAGTGGTGGCCAGGCTCTGTTAGCCACGGAGGTGCCACCCTCTCTCGGCATGAGCATTGTGCAGGCTCTCACCTCTGAGGGGACGGGGCTGCGTGCAGTTGCTCCTGTATGGCTGGAGGGATGGTGGCATCCCGTTCCACCTGGTCCGTCAGTGGACACTTGAGTCAACCATCGTTCCTGGGAGATTCCCTTCTCTGCAGCTTGTTGCTTCTGAGGCAGGAGGACCTGGAGGCTGCAGAGCCGCTGGTCCTGGGGAGGAGAAGGTAGCTTGTGTAATGGGTATCTGTCTGTGCGAGGGAGGGCATCTCCCGCTCGCAGGGTCTGGGCAGCTCCCTCGGCAAAGGGGAACTGGATGGTGACCGTCATCCTACCTCTCATGTTTTTCCGAATGGTATATGTTGGATCTTCCCAGCTGAGGACTCGGGAGGGGGAGGGAGGGCTTCCCAGCCCAGCAGACTGAATGGGAAATAATGATCCCCTTTTTATAGCTTCTTCAATTGTTCCTGAAAATCCTTTTTAAAAGGAGGAAAGTTCCTTCCTTCCTTTCAGCTCCCGGTATCTTTAAGAATTCGCTCTATTGTGAGCCCAGGACAGAGACCCTTCTATGAGGGCTGCATAGGCGCTCTTCGGAGGCCCCGTCCCCGCGCCCCCTCCCACCCCATCCCAACAAGCCCCCATTCTCCTCTGAAGAGGGTCCCTCTGTCTAACGCCAAGTAACTCTTAAGGGTAGCATTTATCCTCGGGCACTCAGCTCACAAAGAGTGCTGGAGTGTCAAATAAACTCACTCCAGCCTGCAAAGAGAAGAGGAAGAAAATACAAAACCCCCTTTATTTCCACCCCTGCAGGGAAACAAATACGGACTTTGTGCCGGAGAGCAGCAGCGCCCTAACGAAGCGGGGTAGTGGCGTACTAATGTATCTCTAATAAAATTGTGTGTGCATGCACACGTGATAGTGTGTGCGTGGACCTGGCAGGCGAGCAATAAATCAAAATCCCTCTGAACATGCGTTGGCCATCCTGTGTGCCCGCTGCTTTCTAGGCAGAGCCGGTCACCGACAGCGTGTTGGTGAATTCTGCGGGTTTGCTTTTGGAGAGGGGTGCAGGGAGGAAGATGCTGGTTCTCTCCTGGGCCCTCTGCTGAGGTTGTCACCAAAGGTAAGGGACAGCGGGGGTGGGGGGGTGTGTGTGTGTCTGTGCTCGGCCACATCTTCAGCAGGTCCTGTGATCTCTGACTGACCAGACCTTTGGAAGGGCTCAGTATAGCTGAGCTCTGCTGCAGGTGCTGATTTCAGTGGGAAACTCTTGCAGGAGGAGAATCCAGCTCCTTGCCCTGCTGCGGGGGACTTCACCATGGGAGGTGACCATGCTGCACACCCTTGCAGCTCATACACCGCTGTCGGTGCGGATCGTCGCCTTTTTGGGAGCCTCGTAGCTGCGTTTGCTGCATTCGCTGCTGCTGCGCGGAGGAGGCATGCTGCCCTGCGAAGAAATCGTTGTCTCTTTTCTGTGGATGGATTTAAACTGTAGTCCTGCGTGTCAGAAACCAGTGTGACCAGTACTGACCAAACCACTGGGACAGTAACATCTAAGCGAGGAATTGGCCGGTGCTGCCTGCTCCCTGGGGACGTGTCCACCAGCATGGCCAGTACCTCTGCTCAGCTGCAGCAAGAAAAATCCTGCTGTGTTGATCCTTCATCTCGGCACAGTCCTGGCTTCTTACTGCTGAATTTGGGAATATTTTGCTGCTGTGTTGACTCTACATGTCACGTAGGATGTGCTCAGATGTTCCTGCAGCTGACCGCAGACCTGGAGAACAAGGTGCGACTCTGGCTGTGCTGTAGTGGCCAAGGGTCACCACTGTTCCCTCGTCCTGACACTTGTTTCTCTACAGGTTTTGGTAGCTTGTCATTACTGGAAGGGGCAGATGCCGTCAGCCACGGTAGCTGTTGGACTGTCCTCGTACCTAGAAGCAAGGAGACAAGAGGCTGACCACGTGCAGGCTTGGGACTTCTCCCCGTCCACCAAGCAAAGGGTCCTGAGCCAAGAGGATTTGCCTCTGGATCGTTTTTCTCTACTAGGATCTCTGGCGTCATAAGCCCTCAAGGACTGGTGTGGGTTTTGGATGCTCCCTTCTGTCTGTAGCTGGGAATGTCATGGCCGGAAGGCTGCAGACACCTGCTCCTCTCAAAATCTGGTGGATTACTACTTCCGGCATTATTCTGCCAGTGCCGTTGTTTTTACTGATTTGGTGGAACTGACTTCGTTAGGTGAAATCTCCCACTGACAGATGTGGAAAAGCAGCAGTTACAGCCCAGTGCTACCGTCACCTCTTCTGCGCTGTTTACTCTGAGCATCGTGGCTCCGGAGGAGGAGATAGTCCACGTGCACAACAAATCCTGCTGGTCTTAGGTGAGTCAAGAATATGTACTTTTCTTCCCTTTATTTAAAAAACCCTTCCTGTGGGACTGATTTCTCAGAAAATTGTATTTTCCCCCACTTGAGGAAAAAATGCCAAATCTAGTGATCTGCTGCTCCAGGGGTAATAGCATAGATAGGCTTGTTTCTGACAGCTGGAGTGGCTTTCCCCTCCTGCTTTAATCAAAGCACTAACTTTTTAGTACCATTTGAGCCTGAAATCCCTAATAACAGTTGGGTTATATTGCTGAGTAATAGAAAAAGGAGTTAAAGCGAGGCAGCCCCAAGCAGGTTTTTCTTTCTTTCCCTGGCAAGGGGAATCCCTGCAGCTTTCCGCACTTCGAAGCGGTGGTCACTGCGCGGGGGAACCTGCCGCTTGTTAGGCTCACTGGGAAGGACATGTGGCTTGTCTCAAGGGTACCGCAGGGCTCCCGGTGCCTGGGCGGATGCGGGGGGTGAGCCGAAAGGTTCCCTTCGGAGGGGAGGGTGGTGTAAACCTCCTTGCAACGGAAAATCCCCTTTCCTGGGGAAGGTGGGGGACTGCTAGAAAGTGATGCCAGGGCTTTGGATTTTGAGGGGGCTTGTACCAGTGTTGACATCTCAGGGTGCGATCGATGCTGGGAGATGTGCCCAAGGGGCTTTGCAGAAGCAGCTGTGGCTGTGTGAGGGTGTGTGGCCCCGGAGAATGAGGATTAAATGTGGAAGTTTGCGCTTGGGTGGAGAATGACGGTGATTCCTGTGCTGGGGAAGATGGGGCTTGCCTTCACATGCCCTTTGTGCTAGTGCTTGTCCAGAGGTAAAGGCAATGGTCCTGTTCTGGCTTTCCTCAGGGATGGGCATGCTAGTGACACCTGGCTTTCGTGGTCCCCATGGGTCGTGGTGAGGACATTCCCATTCAGTCCCGGTTCCCTGCGCAGGCTCTAAGCCTGCAGCTGCTGGGGCCCTTTGCTCTGAACTGGGGTGGGTCCAGCTTGGTTTTAGGGCACAGAGCAGAACTGACTCTCTCACTTGAGATGGTGCTGTGGCTCGCCCTGCCCAGACTGCTTTCTCACGTGTGTGTTTTCAGTAGTGAACTTTCCTCTAGGAGAACGAGGCTGAGAAATATGGTGAATAAAGGGAAAACTGCTGCTGGGCAATACTTGGGTTTTTAAAGTGCATTTCTGGTTTTGGTTAGAGCTCATCTGTTCTTGCTTGCTGGTGATCAGTCAGTCCAAGAAGTCTGATGCAGGCTGGCAGGAATGTGAGGTCTATGCTAGTATCCATCTGGGAGCAGCACGGCTGCGAACGTATTCTGCAGCAGCTGAGCAGTGGGCTGTGCCAGTATGGTTAAAGGGAAGCTGAGAAGAGCTGCAAAGCTGCTGTGTTTCCCTTTTACTGAATGCAGATCCAGGAGGATGTGGTGTGTGCGCATCCCCAGAGAGAGCTTTGCCAGCTGGGTGCTCCTCAGGGTGGACGGAGATGTCAAATGCTAACCTGAAGAGCCAAGTGGCTGAAGCTCACTCAATCTCAGTTCTTCTGAACTGCAAACTTGCAACTGTCTGAACGGAGCTGGGATGTTTCCATTTCCCTCCTTTGTCAGTGTCTGACTGGTGGTGTTATAGCTCAGTCTCTTCCCAGACCCTTGGGACTGTGTTTTCTCATTGAGCATCTGAGTGTACAAGCACTTGACTTCATCTCTTTGCAACATGAGTCTCTTGGCTTCCTTGGCCCTGTCCCTGCTTCTGAAACCCAGGGAGGAGTAGGGATGAGGTCGTGCATGTGCTCTTGCTGGTTGTACAGCAGATTCTCAAGTGCTGAGCTCCTTGGGCTAAGGCAAGGCAGGGGCTTTCCACCCCAAACCAGTGCAACGCTGCTCAGGCCTGCTTGGCTGTGCACTAGCTTCGGTGATAAGGGGCTGGTACTCAGGGTTTGGCTTTATTTTTTGCATCCTCCGCTTTTTTGAGATGCCCTGTGAACGGATGCCTTCGCTGTCTGCTTGGTTGCTCTCTGTGTAATAGGTGCTGAGCTCTGCTTGCTCTGGGGACCTTGCTGGGAGCCTGGGTCCCTGCTGGGAGCGGAGGTCAGCCCCCCGAGAGGCGGCTGGCGTGGCGGGTGGCCGAGGCAGCTCTGCTCGGCAGGCTCCGGGAGGAAGCACGGCACCAGCGAGGATGAACTGCAACCCAGCTGCAGAGACCCTTGCCTCTGGTTGCAGGCAGCAAAAGCTTTTCAAGGTGATCTTAAGTAGCAGTCCCTTGTCGTGCTCTCTGGCCTGGGCAGTATTCCTTTGCCAGAGGCACGTCCTCGCCTGTAATCGCTCAGTGGGGAGCAATTCCCCTGGGCAGCGCTGGAGCAGCCTGTCCCCTGCCAGAGGGCCCGGTGTCCCGCGTGGAAGCCCGGTGCTGCCGGGTGGCAGGCGAGGTTTGGCCTTGGGGAAACCGGCGGGCAAATCGCCCAGAAGCTTCGGGGGGACTGTTTGACCCCGCCGGCGCCTCCACCTCGGCCGGGCGGTTTCCCGTGGCTGCCCCCCACGCTCAGCCTCTGGGGAGGGGGGTGCACCCTCTCCCAGGGCAGCCTGCTCCCCGCTCCCGGCGGCGGGGTGCCCCCCCCCCCACCCCGGGCAGGGGGTGCCGGAGCTCAGCCGGGGCCGGGGAGGATGCGGCGGGAGCGCTCCTGGGTGCGGGCTGACCCCTGCCGGCGGCGGCGGGCAGCGCCGGGCGGGGCGGGCTGCGGCGGGCAGCGCCGGGCGGGGCCGGCAGGGGGCGGGCGAGGGCGCGCGGCGCTGCCTCCCTCATGGCCGACAGGCGGGAGCGCATCTCCCTTCAAGGCCGGGGCAGAGCCAAATTCTGCCCCTCTCCCCCGCGTAAACGGCCCCAAATTCTGTCGTGTGTGTGTCGTCCCCCCCCACCTCGCAGCCGTGCCTCCGTGGTCCGAACTGCTGCGGCCGTAGGGGCCAGGGAGGGAAGGTCCCGGTCGCCGCGTGCTGTGGCGTGGCTCTGGGAGGAGAACGGAACAAGGCGGCGGTGGCTGCTGATGGGGGACTCGTCTGAGGGGTTCTGAGCAGGTTTAGGCTGGAAGTGTGTTGCAGGCGCTGCGGAGAGCAGGAGGGAAGAGAAGGGGGCTGTGGGGAGCACACTGCGCTTGCGAACCGCAAATGTGACCGGCGCAAGGGGGTGGGAGAACAGATTTACTGCGTTTCGGCAGATTTCTGAGGTGAATCCTCTGCTCAGAAGAAAACAACAGAGTTGGAGAGCAAGTATGAACAGTGCACTCTCATTTCTGATGCTCACCGGTGCTCTGACCGGTGGGAGAAACTCTCCCTTCCTCTCGATCTCCCTCTGGCAGCCTGGAGCGCTGCCTGGGAGGCTTGGTTCAGCTACCGAAGGGTTGCTTGCTTTCCAAAAAGCCGGCAAGCGCAGAGCCGTTCCCGCTGCTGCCAGCCCCAGGTGGCGAACGGACGGGGCTGGAGGCTGCGGCCACGGCCAGGGCAGCCTCTGCCGTACGCCCGAGCCTGAGGAGAACATCACCTCCTGATCCCTTCTGCTCCTCAGCCCCTCCTGTGCATATCCGCAGGAGCTCGTGGGTGCCCTTCTTTTGGCTGTACGCGAGAGCCTGCGGGCAGCTGCCTCGTGCGCGCGGAGGAGCTGATCCCACCTGCAGGCACCCGCTGAGGGCCTGGAGCTGCAGGCGGGGCCTGGACCCCTCTTAGGTGGTTCTCAGTGGCGAGTAGGAGGTAAACTGGAAGGTGGGGAATTATTAGGAGAGGAAAAGAACTCGACGCAAACCTCCTGCTGCCATGTCTTTGCGTATCCCCGCGGCAAATGCCGCATGCTGTCCGTGTTTCCCTCTCTCTGAGCTGAAAAAGCTGGGGAAAAAAGCGTGGAGAAGGCCACGGAGCTCCCTGGAGGGCAGGAGTTAGGGCAGGGCTGCTCCAGCCAGAAACCACACAATTAGGTGGGATTTGGGGGGGGGGGGATCAAATTGGTGTCTGCTATGGAAGCAGTCGCGGGGGAAGGACAGTGGCTTCCCGGCGCTCCGGGGGGCAGAGGGTCCCGGCAGCGGGGGCCGCCCCGGCCCGCGGCCGCTGGATGGCAGCGGCGCTCCGCGGCCTCCCCTGCCCGTCGGCGCTCGGCTGCGCGGGTGGCTCTGCCGCCTGCCCGCCCAAAATGGCTGGTCTGGGAGGGGGGGGAGAGGGTTCGGAGCCCTCGGGGGTGGGGGGGGAGAAGGTTCGGAGCCCTCGGGGGTGGGGGGGGAGAAGGTTCGGAGCCCTCGGGGGTGGTGGTGGGGGGAGAGGGTGCTGCTGCTGTCCTGTTAAGGGCAGGCTGGAGCTGGGCAAAGCAGAGCAGTGAAATGTCCCCGTCCCCGCCTGCGCCCCAAAATGCTGCCCAACCTGTGCCCTTGTGACAGCATCCCTGCGAAGGCTGGGCACAAGGGTGTAGCTGGCCAAGCTGTGCTTGGGGTCTAGTTTCCCTTTGGATGTGGCTGCAGAGAGAGATGGAGAATGGCTTTTTGAAGTCAGGAGAAGGTAATTCTGGATTAGAAACATCCCTGTGCTGGCTGGAGTGGAGGATATAGCATAGTAGCTCCTGGTGTGTGCTTGGTGGGTGGCTGACCTGCTGCTGGGAGCACTCACTGGTGCTTTGAGACCTGAATTAAGTCCCTTACAGGGCATCCGCTGTGATGGTGGGCACCTAAATAGGCCACTCCAGGGCTGTGTCTCTGTGCCCCGTTCCTTCAAGCTTTTGAGGCTACCAGCAGTTTCTAATGTCCTGGGATGCTCGTGGAGGTACATACCCAAAAGCAAGTAGGCTGAGACCAGGGTGTCAAGGCAATATGGGATGAGGCTGGGGAGGGAGCAGATCTGGGGCTGTAAACATGACACCTGTGGGTCTGGTTTTAGCCAAAAGCATTTGACACTTAACAGTATTCCTAAGTTGTATCTAAAAAGCTGCTGATCCATCCCTGTGACCTGGAAATGTGGGTGCCAAGGGCAGGGCTGGTCCTGAGGACACCTTGCATGCTGACTTTGGGCTGTGCCTTGGGAATCAGGGCTGGTGTGCGCAGGGGCAGGGGGACACTGCGAGAGCAAGAGGCTGATCCTTGGGTGATGGTCGCCTTAGGGGTGTGATGCAGAGGCATCTCCTGTCCCTGCCTGTCTCCAGCACGCTCTGAGCAGGCCACCTACACAGCATTCCTGGAGCTGTGCGGCTGACGCAGGGACGGTTCAATGTGCTGCCTTCCCCCAAAGAAAAGGCCTTGGAAACCTCCTGCTCTGCCTCTCTCTTTCTCATTGTCCTTCCCCTCCCTTCTTCGACTCCCCCGGGAAAAGAGGGGTTGGGAGCGCTGTCTGGCTTTACTTCCACATCACTCTGTCTGGAAGTGGGTGAATTATTGCTGGATAAACCAGCGTGTTTGGCTGCCTTGAAAAGCACTTCCAGAGCAGTTACAGACTACTTGGTCGGCACCATTCACGCTGAAAGGTTTCACTGTCCAGGCTGCCTCCTCGATAGCTGGAGCCAATTGCAAATTCTACCAGCGCTACCAGCCCCAGAGCTGGGTTTCCATGGTGAATGCATTTCGGTTCTGCACCCAAAAGCCTTGAGCTTTTTGGGAAGTTTTTTGCCATGAGTGTCACAGTTTGCCTGCCGCTCTGCCTCACTTTGCCGAAGGAGGTCCTCTGGCTTTCTCTAGCTGGCTGCTGCCTTTGGGGGGAGAAATGCTTTAAAGGCCTCTTCTGACAGCCCATGCCTTGGGGACTGGCTCACGAGCTTTGTTCTCACGCTGCTGTGGACTCCCACACACCCCTCTGCCTCTGGGGTGCTGCGTGAGGCTGAGGTATGGGTCTGTCCTCGGACCTGTTTTTTCTCACGCCGGGACCTGTCCTTGCCAATGCATCTGCCTGCTGCACCGCGCTCCTTCCGTGTGTGCCTTGTGTCTTCCACTTGCTGTTATAAACCACAATGAACCTGGTTTAATTTGCCAAGGTGCTAGTTCAAGCCCTCCCAGACTTGCTTTAAAACCAAATGAACTCTTTACCCAGGGACTTTGCATTGAATGAGCTGCCAGTTGCACCTTCAAGGAAATGGGTGCGAGGGTGGGTGCCCACCCCACTGTTCTGCACAGACCCGGCCACAGCCTTGTGCTGTGCCGCTGTCCCGACTCCCTCCCAGCTTTGCGTGTATCAACTACAAGGCAAAACAAACTTGTTTAAAAACTTTACCTAGGCTTCCCCTGTGTTGCCTCACATGCCTTTATAATGCAAAGGAGGTTTTGAGTTTATATATTTGCCCTTCCTCGGGGGTGCATCTGCCCAGCTGCTCTGCAAGGACATCGCCTGTGCTCTGGGAGCTGCGCTGCGCCCTTGTCCTCTGGAATGCTCTCTTCATTGATATTTTCTGAGAACAAAAATGCCTGCTTTGTATCCACTGCCCCTTTCTTTCCCCACGCAGAAGGGGAGGGGGAAAATGACTAAAATATTTTCTTGTAACAAAAGGCTGAGGGTGAATCTAGAGCAGCCATTCTGATCCATTTAAGGCAAAATCTCCAGGGTTTTCAGCAGAGAAATTAAAACACTGGAGCTTTCTCTTTTCTTCAGAAGAACAAACAGGAGCGGTTACCACTTCCTCTAGCTCATAAACAAAACCAGCCTGACGTCTCCAGGAGAAACCCTGCCAAGAGACTTTCCTTCCTAATTGTTTGATATTTTTTCAGTTCTGATTAGTATTCGGGAGTGCCTGGCATACAAGCGGGAAGTTTCAGGAACAGGCTGTAGATCTAGCTTCACGCAGATCCTTCCCTCTCTTTTCCATCCCTTGCCCTCCTTGTCTGCCCCACTCGCTCTCTCCCTCCCTCCCCGTTCTTCCTGCTTTGTTTTCTTTCGTCTGCCGTATTGGCTTCTTCCAGGGCTTGTGGTGGTGTCTTTTGGCCACTAAACTCCGGCGCTTGCTTTTCCTTTTGGAGCTTCGCTGCATTTGCGGGAGCTGCATCAAGGCTCTAAAGGGTTTTATTGACCTGCTCTTCTGCAATTCCTTTTCTTTGCTTTTGGGCTTTTCTCAGCTCTTGGGAAGGAGCTTTGGCTGGACCAGCTGCAGGGGGATTCACCTTTCCCTGGAGGGAAGGGTGGGTTGGGGTTTGGACCAAACTTAGTAAATGCTATAAAAAATAAAGAGTGCAACCGCCTCGGTGTCCCACAGTGCAAGGATGATGTCTGAGATGGAGTTTGCTGCAGAGCTGCTCCCACCTGTACACGGTGAGGTCTCCTCTGTCTGCCCCAGCATCGTCTTAACTTTGTCATCGGTAAAAATCCTTTCTGTGAAGGGACGGAAACCTCCAGCTTGCCTTGGAGGTCCCTGGTGGGGAGTCCTGTTGCGTCCGCTTGCTCTGTCATGGGACAGTGACTCATTTAAGACGGTCCCGGGGGAAGCAGGGAAAAGCAACTTGGATTTTTTACCTCTGACATCCTTCCCTAGGCAGCCAGCCTGGGGCTGTGTCTGCTGCCAGTGCTCCTGCCCAGGGAGGTGAGCTGTTGCCCTGATCCCGCTTTTCTGAGTTTATTGTGCAGAGAAGAGCTTTCCCACATCTCTGTTTTGTGGCTGGGTTTTAATGTGTAACATTGTTCTGAGTTCTGTTCTTGCATCATGTGCGGGAGATTAGGAAATCGGTAGCGATAATAAATATCGCTGAATGAGTGGGTGTGGGCAGGAGGGAGGGAGAAGAGTGATTTAAAGGGCAAGGAAAACTGCCTTCCCCATGGGCAGCACTCTTCTTGCAGGGACAAGTCAAGCTTTTATGTCTTTTGCAGGAGGCACATGTATGATAAAATAACTCGAGTATGTGGTTGGAGATGCTCGTCTGCAAAACTGTCATGTGCATGGATGTGGTGGCATCCCCTGAGCATCCCACCTCCCCTGAAAGCGATAGCCCAAAATCTCCCTCCAGCCCCGCTGGGGCTGGTGCAGTGCTGGGGGGAACCTTGAGACGCAGGGTCCCCATTAGCCCTGCGCTGTTGTTCGGTCCCTTCTGGGACGAGCACCGAAATCCCTTCTTTGGAAACCAGTTTGTTGAGTGTCTGGTGTGCGCTCCCTGCCTCTGGGAACGCACAGCTTTGACTCTGTGACTCAGCCTGAATTTCTTCATCGTAAAAACAGACATCGTGTCTTGGGCTTTTCTCACGCTTTCCCTGCCATGGTTTCCAAGCATTTTGTAAACCACTGACGGACTCAGGCTGGTAACGCCTCTGGGCAGGCAGGTGAAGTGGCATTTGCTTCCGTTTTGTTTTTCAAGAGGGGAAACCAAGGCTTTGAAAGATGAAGTAACTTATCTGAAGTCATGTAGGGAAATGGTGGCAAAGCACTGAGCCCCGTGGAGATTGCACCTTTGGGCGTGGCGTGGCTGAGCTGTCGGCTTTGCTCCTTGCAGTCTGCCCCGTGCTGTATTTGGGGCGGAGGCGCAGAGCAGTGACCCTGGCTTGCTGTTCCCGAGCAAGACATGCAGGTATCTCCGGGTGCAGTTTTCCCCTTTCCATGAACACAGAATCATTAAGGTTGGAAAAGACCTGTAAGATCATCAAGTCCAACCATCAACCCAACCCCACCATGCCCACTAAACCATGTCCCGCAGTGCCACGTCCACATGTTCCTTGAGCACCTCCGGTGATGGTGACTCCACCACCTCCCTGGGCAGCCTGTCTTCACCACTCTCTCAGTGAAGAAATTTTTCCTAATATCCAGCCTGAACCTCTTCTGGTGCAACTTGAGGCCATTTCCTCACTGTAGCTGCTGGGGCAGGGGACCCCCAAAGGAAAGGCGCTGCTGAAGCTGCCTTTGGGGAGCAGTTCTTCACAGAGTTCTGTGCTCAGCTTGTTACGGGGCTCTTATCACTGCAGCATCTGAGCAGCTTGAAAACAGCATTAGTGATATTCCTCTGGGGCAGGAAGATATTATCCCCTTTTTACAGAAGGGAAGGGCAGCTAATACAGCGCAGAAGGATTAGGGCTGGGATTTTCTAAAGCCTCCTGGTTAAGAAGACCGGGACTTGCAAGTCACTTAAGTTACTCAAGAGCCCATGTGTAAAATCTCTGGCTGGAGCGGAATATTGAACTCGAGTCTATGACGGTCCAGTATGTCCAAGCTCTTCAGCAGCAGCAGCAGTGAGGCACCACAATAACTGCAAATCCCTTAAGATGTTTTCAGAGCACAACTTCTTCCTCCTTGACTTTCACCTGGCGAGGTTTCTATCTTGTTTTTTGTTTTTTTTTTTTTTCTTTCCTGATGTTTACCCCGTGACTGAGCTGGGATGGGGTGGGAGAGGCTTGGCAGGAGGGCGGGGGGAGATGCCATGGGATGGGGGTGATAAGCGAATCTTTGAAAACAAAGTTCAGGCAAATATATGTCCGAGTGGAGAGCAGGTTCCCCTCGCTGGTGATACAGCTCATCTTGGAGCAACCTGGGCAGCATGCGAGGGCAAAGGGAACAGCTCTGATGCTCTTTGTGTTTGGCGGAGCTCTGAGCGGCATCCGCCCTTGCCTGCACAGGGCAGTTGCTTCTTGCTGTGTTGTAGCCATTGCCTCCTGCTCAATTCTTCTTGCCACCTTCTTATAGGTGGTATTTTTGTATCCCTCTGCACTTTTCTCATGTGAAAATGCAACTTTTTACTTTCAGGACTGTTGTGTGCTATTTTTTGCAGCTGGTTTGTGTTCAGACTGCCCCATTGAATCAAGGCACCAGAGCTGTGTATGCAACTTTATCAAAGTAAACTTGAAATCAGTCTTTAGCACAAGCTATTTTTCCAGTACCCTCGGCAGGGGCAGTGCTGCGTGGTGATTGCCCCCGCTCTGTCCTGGGAAGTGCTTTGCCTTGGGGGCACTGAGGATGGGAATGGTCCATCTTCTGAGGAAGGAGCGTTTGGTCTTTTCTAGTCTCTTGGTGGGACTGGGTGAGAGGAAACAGCTGTTGCTGGCATATCTGGATATCTGGCAAATAACTCCAATTTATGCAGTTAAAAACCCAAAGGGGCAGGGGCAGAGTCGCCTGCAGACAGGAGGGTGAGAGAGCAGTGCTGCCAATGCTGAGCAGCCGCATTGCATGTTCCTGCCGGGCATCTCCTGGTCCAACGCTTTGGTAAAGTTGTCTGCGTAAGAGCTGTATTTTGCTTCGATGTTTTTTGGCATCCCTTCCAGCACTTGGAAGAGGGATGCTGTGATGTCAGTACAGGTAGAGCGAGCTCTGTGCTGACCTCCCTTTCTTGGCCAGGACTTATCCGGATGCTCATAAAACCTGCTTTCTCCAACTCCTGAAACTTGTTCCAAGAGGCTTTGGCTGGTTTTGGGAGGTGTGAGCATTTGCAAGGCAACAGGGAGCAGTGTCAGGAGGGTGGCAGCTGGAGGGTGGCTTCCCACCCTCCATGTGAAGCCCTCGCCATGCTCCTCTGCTGCAGTCCTGCCCAGCACCTCACTTGACCCTGTCCCCGTTTGCAGAAGGGAGCTCAGCTGCGTCCTGCTTCCCTGGAGCCCAGAATGGGGGCAAAGGGAGCTGTTTCGGTAATGCATCCAACAAACGACTCCTTATTCTTCTTAAAATATGTTGATGCCTGCCAAGAGCATCCCCGTTAGGATGCTAGTGGAGAGAGGCTCTGTAGGTCTCTGCACCATCCCGAGGCCGGGACAGGACCAGCTGCTGGGAAGGAGCTGGGTGACCTCAAATGTGCCGTTCATGGAGCAGTGATGCTGGGAAGCTCAAAGTCAGGAGCATGGACATCTGAAAAGGGATTTCACCAGGAAATCCCCTTAGAGCAGGAGCCTGCTGTCTGTTCCTCCCCTGGACATGGTTCATCTCCAGCCCCAAGTGGGAGCTATGTGACAAACATCTGCCCCTGGGGTTGCTTGCTTTTTTTTAACTCCCCCTGATTACCTGCGGTCTGACCTCAAAACGGCGCATGGCCGTTGAGCCCCGCTGGGCGGTGGGAGAGGGCAGCCCTCACGAGGCCGATGGGTTTGTGTGTGCTTCAGGGTTTCTTGCCCAAGTGCCGCTGCTTCTCTGCAGACCTGGCGGGCTCCCCTGCTGCGGGGAGTCCTTGCTCATAAAGAGCAGCGCTAACAGAGGATTAATGGTTAATCGGTTGTTCATGGAGGGTTATAAACAAGCTGTCGGGCTCTTTAACACCTTTTGCTGATGTGCTCGTTGCCCTTCATAACACATTCCTGTCTGTCTGATGCAGCCTTGTAACCTCTATTAATCACTCGTTAGCTCCTGCCGCCGAATGCGGCTTGGGTGGTGCTCAGCAGCCCGTGGACCTCACCTGCTGTGCCAGGATTTCCAAACTCCTCGGGGGACCCAGCGAGGGCTGGTGGAGAGCTCAGCAAAGCACATGAAGAACAGGGAGGTTCTGCAGCCCTCGTGCTCGGTGCTGGGCCCTCCCCATGCTCTGCTCTTCCCCAGGAGCTGGGAATGGGAGGAATTGCTGGGAGAGGTTTTAGGGTGTCAGCAAACACCTCAAAGGGCAGGTCCGAGGAAGGTCTTCTGGGTTGGCCCCACTGAGATGGGGATCCAGCACTGAAGGTTTCTGGGTCCATCAGGTTGATGTAGAAACGGACCCTGCTCTACCCTGGGTCAACTCCCACCTCCCAGGAGATGGGTCCTGGCCCCACGCAGCTCCTTGCCTGGCAGAGGAGGAACGTCCGGCTCTCCCGTGCCGGCTTTGGTGCTCTCCCCTTCTGGCATTCGGGATGCGGCGTGCAGCCTTCCTCCGGGCTGCCGGGCAGCTCGCCTGGTTAAGCAAACACTGCTGGGATATTACCTGTCTGTTAACCTGTCAGCGCTGTTTTGCAGCTCCGTTTAATCTCCGGTTGTGGAATTTCCCTTGCAGTTTCTGCCTCCCCCTCACTGCCCCCTTCCCACGATCAGGGTAATTAAATATTGTCTGAGTCCCGTCACTTAATGGCCCAGTTGTTTGCCAAGGGGAGATAACCGAATGTTTGCTCGCTGTAGACCAAGGACGTGGGCAGCTCATGCCCAGACAGGGCAAGTCACCGGGCCACGGGGTGACGCTCGCATGTGACATCTGGCTGCAGTGGCAGAGCTGTTCCCATGGGGCGCAGCCAGCACCTGCGGCCGGTGCTTGAAAGGGATGTGTCTGGAGCAACCTCTGCCCTTTGGATATGCTTCTACTATGGCCTGATTAGTTAAATACCAATGTTGCTGTGTCTTCAGAAACTTCGGTCAAAAGAAAGGTCTATCCATGAAAAGAGGTTTCACTTTTTATATTTTTTTTCCTTGCTTGTTCTAAGTTGCTGTTTGAACTTTATTTTTTTTTCTTTCTGAAGCTTGAGGCTGTTGGTAGATGCTCACTCAGGTCTAGGACAGGAGAGCTGACCAAGTGCTGGTGTCCCCACTGCCCCCCTGCCCGCAGTGGGCTGGGAGTGGAGACCGCAGTCGGCTTTGGGTGGCGGAAGCAGAGACCAAACGTTCATCACGGGCAAGGTCGGGGCGTCCTGGGCTCTGCTGCATGTCCTGTAGCTGTGTGCCAGGGTTGGAGCAGCTGAGCTGGAAGTTGCCATGTCTGGTGAACCCGTGTTCCCTCACGGAGGCTGGTGCCTCCCAGCCGGATCCCTGCCGTGCGGTGAAGGTCGGTTGTTTCTCCACCTGTGTGAAATAGTCCCGCAGCCCGCGCACGGGCTGGACTCTCCCTCTGCCACCTGCCCAGTGCTCCGCAGGAACCGTGTGCTGGAGACATGGGCCAGGTCCTTCCTTTGCGAAATGGTGACAAGGCTCTCGCAGCCGAGTGCACCCTCCCCAGAGCCATCCTTAATCCCTTGGGATGGGGCAGGGGACATGGTGCGTGTGCCAGAAAAGCCTATCTTGTTTTCCCATGCCCAATGGATGGATGCCGGGGAGAAAAAAATTCCCAAGGGCCCCGTGAGCCTGGAAGCCTGTCCTGGTTTTTTCCTCTTGCGCTCAAGTCTTTGCCAGGGTTTAGGCTAAACACGGTGCCTGGGGATGAAAGCGAGCTGCCCCAGCTGGAGCGCACCCAGGGAGACCAGCGGTGGGGGACCACAGCTGCTGCCTACCAGACATGCAAACCGTGGGAGCTGTGGTTTATTGCTTGTTTGCTGTGCCGCGGGGTGGCAAGACTCGCCTTGGGGGAAGGTGGAGGGCTGGTGGCACGGCTGCTCTGCCCGTGCATCATCCCTTCCTCCTGCCCAGGGGTGGCTGCCTTGCAGCACTGGTTCAGATGCCCGTAGCTCTGTTCTAAACACCTCGCGGTGCTGGAGAGTTTCATGCTTGGACAGCATGAAGAGGTTTATAGACCTGCTACTACTTCTAAGTGAACAGGCAAGTCAGGTTTTAAATCCCAAGAGCCCTGAACTAAGTCCTCAGGGCTAGCCCAGGAGGTGGAGTTTCCCTTGCAGAGGGCTTTGGGATCCTTCTGGGATGATGAGCTATATGTAAATGTTGGATTTAATACTTATTTAAGGCTGTCTGTGAAAGCCAACTTTCTTAAGCCAGAAACAAAGTCCTCTAGTGGAAAGCTCAGAAGGAAGAAAACTCCCAAATTATGATTTCTGGACACTCTTTAATTTTAGGGATTAGGAGTCCAATTTCTGCATTTCTCCAAGGTTACCATGAGCGCAGCTATAAATTAAAATTGCTGCAGAACTGAATGCTGCTGCCAGAGCTCTCGAAGTCTGGATGCCGCTTGGCTGCAGATGTCCTTGCTTCACCTTTCCACAGTCGAGGGAAAAAAAACGTTTACACTTGGCTAGAGAAAAGAGTGTAAAACTCAGTAAAATACTGAGCCGGTGCCCTGTGAATCCCATCACGTAGTCGGGCCCCCCAACCTGGCCCCACTCCTCTCGCTTGGGCTGGGCTCCGAATGGGCTCAGTGCAAGGAGCCGGGCTGGCCCCGGAGCCTCGTCTGTGCCGGGACTTTCTTCCAGTGCAGACCTGGCTCTTGGCTGGTGCCTGACCTGGCCGGGCACTTGGGACAGATCCTGAGGCACGGAGATGCTGGATCTGCTGTGGAGGGGTTTGCCCCAGGCTGGAGCCGCCCGTGCTTGGCTGCTCCTGCGGTGCTGGATCCTGCAGGCTCAAGAGCAAACTGAAGGCAGCACTGGATGGTCTCTATTTTCCTCTGCCGTTAGCGAGACCACCCATCTCTTCCCAACTCTTCATTTTTTTCAGTTACAGCATATTTCTGCGCCACGTTACTGAGGTCTGTCCTGAGATGCCAGCGCTGTGTCTATGGGGCTTTCCTTGATGCCCCTGAGAGCAGGTTTTCTGTCCAGTTCTGAGAGGAAGCGCATAATTACGTGTATTGTGTTTTGGAGCCCGGGTAGCGGGGCTCTCGCAGCTCTGCCGACATTCATGCCCTGAGTAAGTGGGAGCGAGAGCCCCGTGGGCGCTGGGGGACGAAAGCCCGGCTCAGTGCGGTGCATCCGGGAGCCACCTGGGAGGGAGCCAGCAGCTCTCCCAGCACCCCACCGCTTCGGGATGCGGGCAGGAGTCCCACCAATGGTTCCTCTGTTTTTCCAACCCCCCCGAGCTGTTTGGTACCTGCAAAGGGCTCCGGCAGCCCCTCGGCTCCCCCTGTCCGTGCACTTGGAATGAAGTTGCTGACTGTATGGGCTCCCTTTTGTCTTTCCTTCCTGAAGCTTGTGTTACCTCTTGAGCTGGCTCAAAGGCTCCTTCAGGGAGGCTCAATAGACACTACAGAGGAATGAGAGGAGGAAATTAAACACGATGGGTGTTGCGCCAGCACCCTGGAAGCTGCTCCGTGACTGGGCTGCCAAAGACCCTGGGCTCCTCGGTGGCTCGGAAGTCCCTGGATGAGGGAAGGAAGGAGAGCGCGGGGCGCGAAGGGCTTTCGGTTAACCCCCAAGAGGCAGCAGAAGTCTTCCCAGATGGGATGCGAGATGCAGCCAGACCCCGAGCCCGCTCCCCAGCAGTGGTCCAGGGGGGATGGAGGCATCGCTGCCCCTGCGCTCGGGGGCGATGGGTGTAGGGACCAGCCTGGCCCGAGCTCTCCTGGCTGAAGTGCTTTGGGCAGGATGGGTCTGTGTCTCAGGAAATGCAGGCACTAACTCCTTATTCATTTAGGATGAGGTCTCAGTGCTGGCACACCTGGGGGTGACGGGGGCCAGGCCCCCTCTATCTTAGGTACCGTGTCCCCTGGTGCTCAGGAAACTTCATATTAAAAATAGTTGGTGTTGGCTTTGTGTGGTGCTTCCTCCTCTTGCTCCGGCTTTCACAGAGACTTTGAGAAGTTTGGGGATGCTTCTGAGCAGATGTCACTGCTCGGGGGTGTCCTGCCCCGAACGGTCTGTGTACCCTGCACCTCTCCGAGCCAGAGCAGAGAGGGCTGTGGTGATGGCAAATTCTGGAACTTTGTGCTAATAAGGTTTGGAAATACTTGGTTTTTTCTTAAAATTTGAGATCTTGGTGTTGGGCGAGTGCACTGTAATCTCACCGTGTTTTTTTTATTAAGTAACTTTATAGCTCTTCTCTTTGTAAGGTCAAGTTTGAAAACACAACCCTGAAGTTTCAAAAGCCAGAAAGCAAATAAAAAGGAATGTAAACAACATTTTCTATATGTTCAAATCTCAGGATTTTTTTTTAAACCCGTCTCATTATTTTCAGAGAGCAGTGAGCTCGAGGAGTGATACTATTACCATAGGCTGGTGTTGTGATACCCTCTGGTGCCTGGGGAAGCCTGCTGTTGGTGTTGGGTAATCCTGGAGATACCTAATTAAGATTAATTTAAATAAGAGCTGCTTCTGCTGGAGTTGGCGGCGCATTAACTTCCCTTTCATATACCACAAGCTTAAAAGTTGTTTGGAAGGACTTTTGAAGGATGCTTCTGCGGCTGAGCGGTGTCGTCGTGCCAAAGAGGCAGAACCCCAGCCTTGCTTAGGCTGGTGCCGCTGCGGTGGCTGGGCATCGCGGTGACCCTTGGGGGTGCCCAGGCTTAGCCCCCACGTGCCCACCCCGTGGCAGGGCGCATGGCTGCGTCTCAGCCAGCGACCGCTCTGGTTGCATTAATGCACCAGCTTGCGGGCCAGGCAAGCGAGGAGCAGAGGTGCTGCCTGTTTTGGGATGAGGTGACACGTCCTGTCAGAGGTGACAACTTGACATCAGAGGTGGCCGTGACCTCTTCACCGTCCCAAGCAGGAGCTGTTGGAGCCCGGGTGCTTGCTCACTGGCGTGGGTAGTGTTGAGGCAGGCTGCAGGGTCGCTCCGGTCTAACCACAGCCTGGCCTTTCTCTCCAAATCTGTCTTAATATTTTATTTTATTATTTTTTTTTAGTAGTAGATTCTGTCTGGGGCTGTTTTAGAGGATTGAGGTCCCCAAGTGCATGTTGCTGTGCTACGGTACGGGAAGGCAGCGCACGGGGCTGGTTTGCCTATAGTGGCTCATTACTGGGGGCAGGGAGATTCTGGGTCTGCTCTCGCCCTCAGCCACGTGAACAGCCTGGCTGGCACTGTATGATTAAATTAGTTTCTAGGAGAACAAATCCCGGATTAGCGTAACCGTTTGCCATGCTGAAAGTGGAGCCCTGCTAATTAGGTTTATGTAACGGGCTCGCATGGCGTTCTGTAATCGGCAAGGGGTGCGGGGGGAGAGCCGGGGCGGCTGCGCTGGTTAATTGGGAAGCACGCTGGGGTCCCTGGTGGCCACTGGAGCTGCTGAAGTCTGGGCTGAACTTCTGCAAATTAAAAAAAAAAAAAAAACAAACCCAAAAAAGCATTGCAAAGCATTGCTCCCAGCAGTACCGAGCAACATGTGCTGTGCGATCCAACTACTGTTGTTCTCTACTTGTTGCTGAGACTGGAGATGTCTCCGACTTCTTGTCTTGTATCACAGATGCCTTTTGCTCGGCACCTTGGCAGAGCAGAGGCTGCTGCTGCTCCCCGGCAGCGCTGGCCCTGCTCAGCATCGCTGAGCCACCTCTGCCCGTCTCCCAGGAATAGGTGTCTGTGCACCTGGAAGGTGAAGCAGTGTCAGGAGGTGCTTATCCTGCCGGTGTCTCCTTCTTTTGCGGGGTTAATTGAAGCGGCCACGGCACTGCGTCGAGGGCGCGCTGCATTGCCTGCGGGTGCGTGCAGCAGCCGGCCGTGGCGGGACCCCTTGTACAGCAGACTGCGGTTCAGCTTCCGCTCAAGAGCGAGGTCTGGGCTCTGCCAGGGCCCCAGATGTGGGCAGATTCCTGCGGGAGATGCTTTGTTTCCCGGGTCTGTTGGCGCTGTTACAATTTCCCGGCTGGGTAGGCAGCGTGCAGCATCTGGATGGCCTCCCCAGCCCGCTCCCTCCTGCTGAACAAACCCTAGTAAAAATTGCCCAGTGAACCTCAGTAAAAATTAATGGAGTAGTCAAAGGCTAATCCATCCCAGGGAAATGTAGATTAAATCCCTGCAGCAATAGGAGACTTTCCTTCCAGCTGTGATCAAATTGTGAATTTTTCCCTTTGCCTCCCCGGCTGCCATTCCCCCTCCTCTGCCGGCAGTGGCGAGGGAGGGTGGCACAAAGGGACATTGGTGGCATCGTGGTGGCAGGGGAAAGTAGCTGGCCCCGTGACAGCTGGGTGGGATCTATAGGAAGAGGCTATCCTGCAGATAGGTGGGATGGAGATAGAGATCAGCTGTGGCTGAGGATTACTCACCGGGGCACATTTCTGGGGCTCCGGGGGGGAGAAAAGCCTTTGTGCAACTGGCAGTTTTTGCTGGATGTGATGGGGAAGTGGAGGCGGGGACACAGCGAGGCGTGTCCTGCATGCCAAGCCTGCGACAGTGCGGTGCAGCGGGCAGGGGTCTGCAGGCGTCAGTTCATTGCAGAGTTGAGCTGCGGCGCAACCCCCTTGGGAGCCGTGCTGGCCCCCCCAGGCATCCTGCGAGCCCCTCGGATCGGGGTGGGGGGCTTGGTGGGAACCTCAGAGATTTAAATCGGGGCATGTCTAGAAATAGCAAGTCTGGTGGGAACGGTACAACTGCCATCCAGGAAAACATCCCCACTCTGGATGGAGGCTTGTGCGGGGACGAATGGTGCCCGTCGCAGCGCATGCTCCTGGAGCCTGGGCTTTCCGGGCTCCCTGGCAGAGGCGAAGTTCATCTGAGGGGCGGGTTTAATCACGGCAGCATCCAACCACCCCCACCTTGGGTTGTGCCCCAGAGGAACTGAATGGGCTTCAGCAGGAGCAGAAGCTGGTGGCTGTGGGTGACGGTTGAGGTCCCTGGTAACGGCACGGGCCGTAGGTGGGAGCTGCGGCCAGGCCAGCAGCACGCACCCCTCCTGCTGCAGCTTAGAGCATCGGTTGTGGCTTAGGAAGCAGGGGATGGTCTGAACCAGGACCTCCTCGCAGGGGTGGGTCTCTCAGGCTGATGCTGCCAGTGGTGTGATGGCAGAGTTGGGGTGCAGAGGAGGTTTCCGCAGCCCTGAGCCTTTGCTGTTGGGAGTGGCAGTGGCTCGTCCTCTCTTTCCGCTGGCATTTCGTTCCTTGGGGCCAGCCCTAAGCCCAGCTGACGGCTTCGGGTCACAGGCAGGGACTGCTCAGCTCCAGCTCCCCTTGGCACGTTGCATGGTAGAGATCCAGCATCCCACAGAGAGACGATCCCCGTGGGCCGGTGATGTCCCGGGAGCACGCTGGGGCTGTTGCGCATCATACGGGCTTTTCTTGCTCCTCGCACTCCATGCACATCCATCTTCTGCTTTATCCCTGTGTGTCCGGCCCACCACCAGTAGTGCTGCGGAACTTTGATCTGCTCCAAGTGATTAAATTCATATCATCCAGACTGACAGCTTAATATACCTCAGCGTGGCCGCGCTAAATTAGTTGTGTCTGTCTTACCAAAGCTGCAGAAATGCTTTCTGACAGCTACAGGCACTTCATACATTTTTATTTTTTTTCTTGGTGTACGGTAAGGGTTGCCTTTGCTCTGTTCGGGGCATTCTTCCTCGAGTTTCATATAAACTGCTCCACCGCTGCTGGAGTTGCGTTCTGTCTGTTGAGTGGAAACAGCTGCCCTGGAGCACGGCTGCGGGTGCAGAGTCCGGGGTCTGCGTGGGAGCGGGCTCGGCACTTGCGTGCAAAATACTGTCTGTCGTAATTTTAGATTTATATGCGTATACACGTGTCGTAGTTGGGGTTGAATTTTTGGTTTGTGAAAAGGATGTGCTGGCTGAGTGCGGAGCAGAGAGGTTGGTCCAAACTCTCCCTGCACCCAGAGGTCTCCTTAGCGTCGGGCTTGTCCTCGGGGCACGGGGCTGGTTAGCCACGGCTCACGTCACATAATGACTGTGGGTCTGCGTTAGTGATGTTGCATCAGGGCTTCTAATTCAGCACTGGCAGCCCTTCAACTGTCACGTCAAGCCCTGAAAACCACCCGTGAGAAGTGAGATTAGCTATATGTATCTATATGGGTGTCTAAAAGGCGTGTTTCCCAGCTCAGCCCTGCATCCCCAGTGGTGAGGAGGTCACCTCTTCTTCCTTCCAGGTGAAGCTCACGGTCACAGGGCTCCAGCAGCAGCTCCCAAGATGGTCAAGCCCAAGAGGCAGGAATTAGCGTCAGTCGGGAGCGGCAGTTCGGCATCCCAGCCCGCGGGCAGAGGTGGGAGAGGGGAGGGCTGTCCCCAGGGAGCGGCTCGGCAGGGCCAGTCCCTTCTGGTGTTGGCAGAGGTAACCGAATGCCTCGGGTTTTTGGGATTCCCTGGAGCAGACGATGCCTTTCATCTCCCCGTGGATGCTCCAGGCTTGGCTTCCTCCACCAGGGAGCTGCAGCCATTTCGGGGTGAAACACGGCACTTTGCCCAGCGGAGGAGGAGCAATTATAATGCCTTTGATGAGGATCTGCCGGCAGCGCATCTGTTCCACAGCGTTAGATTCGTGTGCCCAATTTTCTCCCAGGATTGGGACAGCTTCTCCGTTCCTCTTACAAAAATGGACTGTAGCATTGGATCTTCACATGCACAGGGACAGACCGGGGTTATGAGACAAGGGGCATCCCCTGGGGCAAGAGGCTCCCGTGGGTTTGATCAGGGAAGGAAAATAAGACTTGGGATCCACTTTTAACTAACCCTTTCCAGCCAACTTGGAGAAAGTGTTCTCCTTGCCAAGAGCTTAAAGAAGAAAAAAAAAAAACCCACCCTTCATAATTGCCACATTTAGAGGAAGGAATTCTAAATAAAAAGTTAATCTTCTCCAAGGATTAGCAAAGCATGCGGCGTCTTGTCAGATGTGGAAGCAAAGCGGAGGCCTTAATTTTTTAAGACAGGAGAGATGTTTCTGTTCGAGCCTGTCTTCGCCGCGTGCTGGCCAAGCGACCCGCGCAGGGCCCGCGGGCTGGAAGGGGCCGAGGTCCCTCGTCCCGTCTGAGGAGGACGAGTTGTTGCTCTCGGGCTGCGTGCGGCCGGGGTGAAAGGCGGCTGACCTGCCTCCTCCAGCTCTGGCTCTTCTCTGTAAATAACTTCTTTTGGCAGAGAATTCCTCGTACGACAATGGGCAAGAGGTGGGGATGCTGCTCGTGGTACCAGGGTCTTCTCTCTCCTTGAAAAGACAGATTGCTGCAGCATCTTTTCAGCCCCAGGAAAGAAGAGCTTAAGGCATCAACTGCAAACTGGAAGAGGCGGCCGCTGGCTTTGGGAGTTGCTGGTTTTGGCAGTTGAGCTGTGACAACACCCGTACGCTTTGGCTTTCTCAGGGCCCGAGCGCACGGAGTTATTAGTCGCTGTTAATTGCAGTAGGAGCTTTGGGGGTTGAGCACATTTGATGCCTGGACGTGGACGCATGGAATTAAAAGCTGCTGTTTCCAAGTGTGGAAGCCCTGGTGAAATTCCCATGTTTCCTGGGTCAGCAGGGATGTTTTCCAGCACTGCCACTTGTCCCCCCTTGTCTTCTCAAAAAGAAGCAGCAACTTGTTGTAGATTTGGTACCTTCCCTCCCTGTATTTGTTAGTAGTTTGTCAGTTATCTGCTCCATCTTTGCTTCACCGCTGATAAAGGCATATGCAAACCCCAGGCTTGGCTTGTGAAACACAGACGTGAATTGGACACTGTTAACTTAAAGATGCCGTCTCCACCGGGCAGGAGGTCAGGCGAGCGCAGGGCCGGTGGTGGGAGGCATCCATGGGAATTGCCCATCTTCTCCTCCCCGGCGCAGCCAGGCATGGATGATCCAGTGCCCAACAGAAAGAAAACAGTTGAGCGGGAGTTTCCTTTGCTTCCCCAAATCCCAGCAGCTTGCCCAGCATCACTGGGAGTCAGCAATGCCCCGGCCACTCGCTGAGCTCTGGTTTGTTTTAGCATTTTTTCCGTTCCGGGAGAGCCTGGGTGAGCCGAGCTTCTTCATTCCAGACGCTGACACGGGAGCAGCACAGCGGGGCTCAGCGGGAAACGTTCATCTCTGCTGCTCATCCCTGTGTTTTCCATCGCTCGCCACCTCTCTGGCGTGGCGTGCCAGCTGGGACAGGCAGCCCTTTCCTATTACTATATTTATTTACTGATTACTATCGGTTGGTGCTGAAAACGCTTGAAGAGGTTAGCGGGCACTGGACGGTCGGGTTGATGCTCGAACGCCGACCTGCCTCGTCCCCGGTAAGGGCTCGCAGCGAGCCGTGCCGGGGGGGCGCGGGGAGGACCCGGAGGAAGATGCTTTTGCTGCTGGTCATTTACACCTGAGCCTGACTCGGCGGGGGAGAGGCTCTGCGACTGCAAGAGGTTAAAACTCTGCCCCTGTGTTTACTTTAGTTGGCTGCCACACTGCATAATAACCTGTCAGCACTTCAGGTGGGGATTTATTTGTGCATTAAAAATTGCCTGGGGCGGGCGGATGCAGACACTCTGCAGCATGCTGGAAAATGTGCCTCCAGCGTAAAAACAGCCTCTCCAAATATTTCACCCTTTTAATAAGTGCATTTAATTAAAGTCATATAACTTTTTTTATTATTATTAAAAAGGAGGGAGGGCAGGAAAAAAGAAGTGGGGCCTGCTGAGGCTGCAAGCAAAGGCTGGAATACAAAGAGGGGGTTTAAATGTGCGTATTTAATGGAAAAGTCATCAACAACATGTTGTGTTTCTCTTTATTTCCCAGCCTCGCTTTTGATTGTGGATAGAAATCCAGGGAGTTTCTGGATTTCCAGACTGCCTTTTCTCTCCCTCTCTCCATCCACCTCCCGTGTCTTGAAACCTTGCAGAATTATTAATTTTTCCAAACAAAGTTGCCAAATGATGTTGCTCTTGGATAGACTCACAATTGCTTTCTCTTTGCTCGTTTAACCTTCTATTTCTTGAAGTTGGATCCGGGTGAATCTTTAAGCCACCGCTTTTATTGTGAGCTCCTTGAGGACTCTGCAAAGCAGGTCCATCTTCCAGTCCCTGCGGAGGAGGAGGAGGAATAGCAGGGTCTTTGGGAAGGGGCAGAGGGGCGGATGATATTTTGAGATCCTTCGGTGGGAAGATGCTTATCTGCGCGAGGCTGCGTGCTAATCCCCAGCTGCGCGGCGGGGAAGGGACGTGTGCCCACGGGGGGATCGGGGGGAGCCCGGTGCGCGCCAGCCCTGCGGGATGGGAGCCACGAGGCCACCATGGCCCCGAGCGTGCCCACCCCCAGCTGAGGTCCTGTTCGTTTTCTGTGGCATTGCCTTGTCCCTAACCAAAAGATTAAGTGGGGCTTAATCTTCCACATGGGAGCATCGCTCGCCTCCTGCGGCTGGGCTGGCGATGCCGGGGCTGCCGGTGTGCCAGCCCCCCTTTAATGTCACAGCCGACATCTGCGGTTGTGTCAGGAGCAGGGGGGCGGATTTCAAAGCTCTGCTGAGATAAGTCCAATTTGATCAAATTCCATATGGGAATGTGTTGAGAGATGCACGTTACACAAAGCGCCTTTATCCCGACGCAGATGGCATTAATACGAGATGCGCTTCGGCGCGCTACGGCCAAGGGTAGGGCAGGGCTGCTCCGCGGGGGTTGACTTCCCTCTGCTGTAGGCACACGGTGCCCTGAGATGCAGTGGGGCAACAGCCATTTTTAAGGATGATTCTGCCTTTTTTTCCAGAGCTGAGGGAGGTGCTAAGGAGAAGGTACGGGTGGGACTGCTTTTCATAGCAAAAGCTGCTGGTGCTCTTGAAATACGTTGTTGTTACACCTACAAGCGTAGAACAGGCTCAGTGTTTTCCAGCGAGAGCCCTAACTGCTGCCGCATCGTTAGTGGGAGTTTGAAGCCACGCGGATAATCGCTCTGAAGTGTGGTCTTGCTCCTGTTCCCCACAAGCATCGCTGAAAGGGGTGAACGGGATCTGCGAAGGGGGGATACCAGGTTCGTCCTGAGCAGCGACGTCCGTGTACCTAGTACTGGTGGGGATGGGATGTTGTGACGTGTGCTTTCTTCCTCCTTCCAAGGAGGATAAGACTTGCAAAAAAAAAAAAAAAAGTCTGTTTTCACCGCAGGGCAGCCAGTCTCTGCAAGTGCCAAATGCTCGCGGGCTTTTCTGTAATGCAGGATCGTTGCGTGTTGCATTTCCAAACCCAGCACCCCAAGAGCTTTTTTTTGTGCGCTCTCGCGTGCTGCTCCCTTCTCTCTCTGAAGATTGTTTCTCTCTTTTCTTCTCTCTGAAGACTTTTTTCCAAAGGAAAAAAAAAAAAATTCTGGCAGATTTGAAATCTGAGGAAGGGCAGGAGGGTTGTGGATAATAACGGATGCTGTCCTTGGCGCTGGAGTCTTGCCGATGATGAGGAGGTTTGTGGGAAGGGGAGGCTTTGCAGACCTGCGGATGCAAACCAACATGGTTTTTAATAGCATAGAGGGCAGGTGAAAGGTGGGAAAATGCAGTCCCTCGGCGTGCTTCTCCTCCTTCCTCCTTAGCGTCACCCCGGCCCCCGGAGCGTGTCTCTGCAGGCAGCTTTGCTGGCCTGGCCTGGTTTAGGGGTGGGAGGTCGAGGACCAAAAGGTATGTTTGGAAGTGCAAACACACGGTGCGATTCGGTGCAAATTCCAAATCACGCTGGAGTGCCGCAGCGTGGGGTCGCTGCTGGGGAGGCCGGGGCAGCCGGCGGTGCGGGGCCGGAGCCGGAGCCGGATGCTGCTGTGGTGCTGCCCGCCCCGCCAGAGCACAGAAAATGGCCTTCTTGTGCCTGCCGAGTCCGGGCCAGAATAATAGTCCCTTCAGCCAAGATCCACAGAAAGATTTGGACTCTTTGCAGCTCACTGATTTCCTTGGGAGCTCAAGCACTGAAGGAGGAGCTAGGAGAGCCTTTCTGGTTTTGGGGATCCGGCCCATGGGTGCTGGGTGGCTGTTGGCAGGCGTTGAAGTAGGGTCTCTTCCGAAGATGCTGTGTGCCCTGTCCATGCCGAGGATGAATTTTCCCCTGTGGGAGTAAGCCAGCAGAGATTAGATGGATGCAGGAATAAGCGAGTGCCTCCTGGGCTATTGGAGCACCACGTGGAGCTGCAGGGTGGTTGAGGGCTCTCAGCTTTCCGACTGGAATGGGACCTGGGTAAAACTGCCTGGAAGAGGGGGAAGCCAGTGCTTTCTGCCTTCCCTTTGGAATGGGATAGGCACAGGCATGTGTCCCTTTGCAGCTGGAGCTGGCTCGGGGGGTGGCTCCTGCCTGGGCTGTCCTCTTCCAGCTGGTGACTGTCCAGACTGAGGGGCGAGGGACGAAACTAGACGGCTTTCTTCTGGGTGGCGGGGAGGTCCCTGGCAGGTCGGCTGCTGCTGCAGGCACAGGGGGAGCGTTAATGACGTTCCCTGGGGGGCCACGAGGAGCTCAGTGCTCCCGACCGAGCAGGTTTCGTGGCCAGGGTCGAGGCTTTTGGAAGAAGACACCGAATGGGGCTGCGACGGCGCGGGAGCGTGCAGTGGCTCTCTAGTCCTCGAGCAGTCACCAGATCTCACCCAACCCTAAATCCAGGTCATATGAATCTTTATTTTTCTTTTCCTCTCCCCGCCTGGAGTCCGCTGTATTCATTTTTGTTTCAAGCGAATGAACCCGCTGTAAAGGAGACTTGAATTCCTCTGTATAATCTTAGGCAAGCATGGCCTGGCTGCAGTTTCTCAATTAAGCGGAGTTTCTCTTGCCTTTCATTCCCTGTCCCCTGGCATCCTAATTGGAGGTGCTGCGCCCTGCACCGCTGCTCCGTGGTCTGGGGGGACACACGGGTGCCTTCGGTGTGATGCACAGGGTCAGCGCCGGCTGCGTCGACATGAGGAATCGATTTGCCGTCGGGGTGCTGCAGGCAGCCGTGCCGTGCTGTGCCGAGCCGCTCCTTTGCGCCGCTTGCTCCATTCTGTTTTCTTTCTGGCAGAGGGAACAAATTTCCTTTTGCATGAAACTGAATTAATTTAGCCTCTCCACAAAGCGTCCCTTTTGTCTTTCTCTCTCCATCTCATTCCTGAAGCGCTGGAGCGTGCATTGCCTCCCCTGAGCCGCAGCAGTGGCTGGGGTGGAGCCGGGGCGCAGGGCTGCGTGTCCCTTCGCCTCCCTCTTATCTCCCCCTTCCCCATCATTTGCCTGCGGCAGCCAAACAAGGTCTGAAATGAGAAGCCTCGTTCCTCGTAGCAGGCGTTACCATGTGCTGAACCCTCCTTTCCTGCTTGGGAACCAAACCCAGCTTTCCGTGCCAGTCCCTGGTACTGGTCCGCATCGCTGGGATGCGGATGGAGAGCCCATGGGCAGCCCCAATGCTCCTCTGCCTCTGCAGAGCGCGGTTCATCCCCGCCGATGGGTGATGGAAGCAAAGAGGTGTGAAACTGTAAAAACAGGGTTGGGAAAGAGCTCGGAGGCATTTAATGTGTGCCCTGCCCTGGGCTGGTTGCCGTCCTTGTGTCAGCCCTGATGCATTCATCCAACTTCTCCTTCCAAGCAGGCTGTCGATGCCGTCCTGGCAGTCTGTCCCATTGCTGCTGCAGCTCAGGCCTGTGCCGCCGCGTCCTGCCCCTGTCGGGTTGTTTCCTTTCTCTTTGTAGCAGCTTTTTTGCATATTTGATGCTCAGGAACCCGTCTCCCTTCAGCTCGCTCCTCTCCCGAGCCGTCGGGCAGAGGGCACCCGTGCCTGTCCATGCACGTGCTGGTGGCGGGGATGCGACTGCTCCAGCCCTTGCAAGGAGGAGAGCTTGTGAGCAAGGGTGTTTGCAGGGTCTGGCCATGCCTAATAATAACGGGGTCTGGTTGCTCCCGTGGCAGTCCCGGCTTCTCCGGTGGGAGCACGGGGCTGCAGGGGATGTTCTACAGGGCTCAGCAAAGTTTATGGGATCTCTTAAATTTCACCCAAACCTTTTTCTTCCCCTTCTTGCCTCGTTATTTTTCCCCCCCTTCTTTTCTGTTGAGCAAAATTTCAAGTCAGAGCCACCAAAAACAGTCTGTCCTTTTAAAACTGAACTTTGCTACAGCACTAAAATAAACACAGGGTAACCGCTGCTTGCATGAAACTGCGCTCAGCTGCTGTGTAAAGAGAATAGAAAATGTGGCGTCAGATTTTTCGGCCAAGCGCGTGCCTTAGAGGTATGAAAGTGTGTCTGCAGAGGGGCATCTGTCCAGGCACAGGGATGGCGACTCTGTACGTACCCGCAGGTGTTAGCTTTGCAGGCAGCTGCTCGCTCCCCATCACCAATATCCTGGCTCACAGCTTTTCCCCCACAGAATTTGGGTAGTTACTTCTTTTTTTTTTTTTTTTAAATATATTTTTTCACACCAGCAGTTTTTAGCCCCATTCACACCAGCTCCAGGTTGTGGGTCTCGGTGCCAAAGCGCACCCTTTGCTTGCCAGGGCTGCGGTGGGCTGCTACCAGCTCCGGCGCGCTGTGCCGGTGGCGGTGAGCTATGGGGACAGGGTAGATCTTGCGGCTGCTTTGCGCTGGGGAGGGGACAATAAATTAGTGTTTTGACTTTCGGAAGAGACGGGGCTACTCTTGCAGTCTGCAACATCTCAAATGGACGTTTTCCTTCCTAACGTACCCCCAGGAGGACTCCAGGTCCCCCCCAAGCTTCTCATTGCCCTCTCAGTCTGGGGAGGGAGGGATGGATGTGCTGTTCAACGTCAACAGAGTGGATGTGGCCTTGGAGTCCAAACCCTTGGGGAGCGTCTGGGGGGAGAGGGGAGCCTCTCGATTCGGGCTGTTCCTGCTGAAAGCAGAGGCAGAGCGATGTGTGTGCATGATCGGAGCGGGAGCTCGGTGGGAATCCCACCGGCACGGCGGTGCGGGGCCAGCGGGCAAGCTGGGGAAGGTGTGTCAATGGAGGAAGGAGAAAGGTGCTGGGGAGGTGTAATGCTGGGCATGGGCCAGGGCATCCGGAACGCAACTGGCAGGGTGTTTGGGGTAAAGTTTTCCCTAAGTATGTGAAGGATGGAGAACCTCCACGCAGAGGAAGGGTGTTGGGATGCCCGTGGGCAAAATGAAGGAGCATGGCTTATGGCTGTGTGGTCAAACCTTCCTGTCCTCCCAGATGGGTACCGTGTGGAGCTACGGGGGTCTGGCTGGGCCGGGTCGGAGGGAAGACTGGGAGACTTCAACCCTGCGGTCTGAACAGGACCAGGGTGGGATGCCGCACCCCACTGCAGGGCGGCCGCTGCCCCACGGTCCTGTGGAGTCTGCAGCCCGGTGGTCGCAATGCTGCTCGGCCGTGTGTAAATCACTCGGGGGTGCGGGTTTGGGATCTGCCTCCCCCAGCCTGCTGCTAAAAGGGTTTATTATATTCAGCCTGCAGATGCCAGGTAAGCTCCGCTCCTCCATAAAACTCAGGCAGGCGCTAGGGAAAACACGGCCCTGCCAGGTCCGTCTGCTTCGGGTGAGGGGGAGGGGCGAGTGTTGGCGGGGGGGAGAGCTGTTCCTTCTCCTTCGCCCCAGCCAGGCCCCTTTTCCATCCGTACCGCCACGGGGAGCTTTTTCCCACCTGGCAAGAGGAGCAGGATGGGAGGGCAGGAGCTGTTGCTTCCCAGTGAGCGGAGGAGAGTATTTCCCAGGTTTCTCCCGGTGTGCCGGCGGGTGGCTTGCAGAGCCCTCCTGCTCTACCTGCCGTGCCGTGAAGTGCTCGGGGCAGGATTGGTGGTGTTTTACAGGCTCCCTTTCAAAAATCACTGATCTGATTTGAGTGAGGGCTGCGAGCATCCCACACGCCCCACATGGGCGCACTACATCCCCGGCCGCATCATCTCTGCCCCTTCCCCGCTAGCGATCGGGGGTGATGCTCGTGGTTTTGCTAGTTATGTTTCTGGAGAGGACAAGATCCGTTCAGGTGACGGGAAGACCCCGTGGCCGTGTGCGGTGCGAGTGGCCCCAGCACACGGGGGCTCCTCTCCTGCCTCTCCAGATGTTGCACCGTGTTTTACAAGGAGTGATGGTTTCGGCTTAGCCGATTTATTTGTTTACCCAAGGGGACTGGCTGGGGACAAAACATTTTGGCTCCTGGGGGAGTCAGTGTGATTCTCGGAAGGGCTCACTGCTTTTTCCACTCTTGGGGAGCAGGAAGGGCCGGTGGGGGCTGGTGCGGGCCCGTGGGGGGTGCCTGCTGCAGGCGTGGGTGGGCACCGTGGGGCGAGCACCGTGCCGGCGGGACGGGAGCGTGGCCCGCGCTGCAGGTACGGACACGCAGATGTGTGGTTGGGCGAGGGAGGCGTGCAGATGTTCCTGGAATTCCCAAGCCGGATACGAAGCGGTGAACAGGATGCGTCGGGGGAGCTTGCCAAGAGCTTGACATAATGAGAGGATCGTTTTCTGCCCTTCCGATGGCTGTGCGGGGCTGCCGTGCTCTCCGGCGTGCTCGGGGCTCGCTGGGTCTGGGAGAATGTCGCAGTCATCGCTGCGAGTTTGCAGGATGCGCCCTGAGCCCTGGGCAGCAGCTGGTCCTGCAGCTCAGCCCCCGGCCAGGGCACCCGGCACGGCTCGCAGGCATCGCACCCGGCTCGTTCCCCTCCCCAGCCCAGCCCTCTCTCCGCATCTCCGCTCTCCTATTCGTGTGCGGCTTCTCCTCGTGGTTTTCATGCTGTTTTTTCAGAAAAATAAGCTGTGCTCATGCAAACTAAGTCAACCTGCCAAGCAGGTTGCCTTACCGCAGAGCCCCTCTTCTCTTTCCTACGGTTCCTCAATCGCAGCGGGGAGCGTTGCGAGCAGAGGCCGGGGTCACCCCGCAGTGGGGAGGGGGTGTGCGTGGACCTGCGCGCCTGCCTGCATGCGTTTCCAATGGTTTCTGCTCGGGTTGTCTGTGCCGTCGAGGTGTGTGACTGATTTCAGCTGGCCGGCTGGGTCCCTGGAGGTGATGCTCTGGCTCTGTATCATCCCTGCTCACGTGGGCCAGGACCAAATTAATTAGCAGGCATACACCTTTGGAAAGCAAAACCACAGCAAGAGGGACATACCGTAGATGGCAGGAGTCTGCTCTGCTTTACTCCTGGGTGTTGCTCCCGTGCACGGTGTTGCTTGCATGGACCGCTGCACAGGCCCAGCGTGTGGGTACAGAGCTTCAGCATGTGTTCAGCCACAGCCTGCGCTCGGGAGAGTTTTTCTTAGTACCTCAGGGAGCACATTCGAGGTCCCTGCCAAGAATTCAACATCTGCACAATTGATACTTGGCAGGAAATTTTAAAATTCATGCATGTTCCCTGAGGTGAGGAGGGAGAGTGCCTGGATCTGCAGATCCCTCTCCGCTTTGTCCCCAGGCCAGGATGGAGCAAGACTGCAATCCATAAGCCTGAGGGACATGGGATGGTGCGGTGTCCCAGGGTGATTTGGCTTTCAGGTGTCACTTCTGCCTCGTGGGCTGGAGTTTCTTCTCAATCTCCAGTGACGACAGTGTATTCCAGTGTCTGAAGGGTGGCAAATCGGGCTGAACATCGCCAGCTCAGGGCATGGGAGATCCTTTGCTCCAGCAGTGATGGTGAGAAGGCTTTGACTTGGTGAGACAGCCTGGACAAGTTAACAGGTCTCGATGCATCAGCTGAGCCATGGTAGCCCGCTGCAGGCTCCCGACCCGAGCCCTCGGAGGCTCCCCGGGCAGGGACGGGGCATTCTCTGCCTGCGTTACCCCAGCCCAGGGCTGCTGCACGGCAGGGAGGATCAGGTGCTGCGGGGGAACTGTGTTACCTGCCATCACTCTTCTGCATGTAAACCGAGGCAAGAAAAGCCAGCCTGGCTCTCGGGCCAGGTAACCTGGGGTGGGAACTAATTGCAATGGCATCTCGGGCTCCTTGTGCAAATCTGCCATGCATGGCGGCTGGGGACCCCCGGGGTGGCACGGGATGCCAGGAGCCCGGCCAGGCTCTCCCCAGCAGCTGCAGTGCCTTTAAGACTCCCTGTGCTCCGTCCATGAGGCTGTTGGCCAAAAAGGGCTCCTGGGTGTTACAAACCAGATGTTTAAAGACCGCAAAGCTGTCCCCTCTGTCCACTGCAGAAACTCTTCCTTCCCGGATCATTGGTTCCCGAGACTTCAAATGAAAAAAGCAGCTTGGTCTGTTGTTATCTTGGCCTTAAAAAAGCCTCCGGCTCAAGCGCAGCTGGTAAATGCCCTCCCTTTGCAAGAGGAGATTTTGTTCCTTGGCTGATCCCACGGGGGACCCGGGACAACCGTCCCGTTCCTGCTCCTGGCCACGCGCTTGCCCTGGGTGGCAGGTGGGTTTTCTGCCGCTGTCAGCTGGAGATTGCCGGGGCGATAATCCTCCCTGAAACAAAAATAAAGAGCAGAACCGGTTGGACAGAAAGTGCAGCGGCGGAGGGGGAGCGCGGAGGGCACCTGGGGTGTGCACGGAGCCGGCGCCGCTCTCGGGTGAGCTCTAACGAAGTAGCAGGGAAGTGCTGCAGCATCTAATTAATAGGTTAATATTATTATTGCTGTCATGCACGGGATGAGGTGAAGCTGTTTGCTTTAGGAGAGCTCTCCTGGCCTGCCCGGGGGAGTTAGGGTGAAACAAGTCCATCACGCTGGCAGCGCTTCCCCTGGCCATGAGCGTGGCTGTGAGCTGCGGAGGGGCGAGCTGATGGCCCTGCAGCCCCGGGCAGCCTTTCTGGGTCTAGGGGAGATGCTCCGGAGTCGACCACCTCCCTGTGCCTCAGTTTCCCCATCTGTGTGACATGGACAGTGACGCTGCTGCTTTGTCAAGCAGTGAGAGGAGCTGGAGTTTTAACCCTTGCCCAAGTGAAAACCGAGGGAATTCAGTGACAGTGGAGGAAGGTGCAAAGGGAAAAAAAAAAAAAGCTGGATTGAATGTTTTGGAAGGAAGCAAACCCATGGGTGAGAGAGAAGGATTTTTGTCGTACCACCTCTTAAAGCATGACAGCTGCTGGGCTGGTATTCAGTTGTTTCTGAAAGACCACCGCCAAGTGACAGCTCAGGGACCCTCAGCCTGCTCTCGCCTGCGTGCTCTCCCGATCCGAAGGTGTGGAGGGTGAAACTCCCTCCTGAGACCTGTTCTCCCCTCGTGGGGTGGAGGCAAGGGCAGACTCTTTGCCCTGCTCTCCCTGACAAGGAGATGGACCTTGCTGCGGGGTTTCTGTGCTCCGCGTGCCGCTCGCGTGAGCGGAGGCTGCAGTACGGCACGGTGGCCCCAGCCGCTGCAGCCCAGGGTGACCCACGTGCCAGGGTAAACAGAGGCGAATGACTTGCAGGGTCTGCTGATGACTTTTCCAGCAGTAATTAGCGGGGACACAGTAAAAACCTGAGGGCTTGTGCCATTTCTGGGCTGTACAGCAGTTTCCATGCACTCTCCCTCATCCCGGCTGGTGGTACCCCCCTCGCTGACCTGATGCAAGGACATCTCAGCACATCGGTGGTTGTTGCTTATTATCACTGTGGCTACAGGACACACAATTGCTTTCATTTCCCCAAGTCCATCTCTCCTGGAGCCTGTGGACGTGGGTAGTTCAGTCCCAAAGAGGATGAGAAAACACACCGGAGCTTCTTGGTCCCTGAAGCCACATCTCCCTGAACGGGGGACCCCCCTGTCCCCAGGGCACCCTGCCTGCCATGGGGAGTCAGAAGTGTTTGGTCTGTCCCCCCTTTCCTGGAGAGGTGGGAGCAAAGGGACACTGTCGTCTTTGTCCGCCTTCTCTGGCTCGAGAGGAGATGTGAGCAGGGAATTGTACCATCTAGGAAAAGTCCTCTTCCCCTTGACTGAACCACAGGGAACTCACTGGACTCGTGACTTGGATGGAGAAACAGGGCTTGTGGCTTTTCCTTCTTTCCCTCTCGCTTGCCTTTCCAGCGTCTGTCTGTCCTGCCTGGCTCGTATTTTGGGTAAACCCCAAGAACACTGAGTTTACTTTGAGAAATGTCCCCCTGGGCGGACGCGGCTGGAGAAGGACGGTGGCAGGGAGGGAACTGTGCCTCCCCTGTTCAGAGGGCTTGTTTGAAGGTTTCTGTGGTCTGCACAGAGGCTGCCCGCAAGGACCCGAGGATGTTTGGTGTGAGATCATCTGGCTGCTTATTTAGGGACCACCAGCGAGTTGCCGAGCGCCTCAGGAATCGGGCTGTGGCCACCTTTTGATATTGCAAAGGCAAATATTGAGAAAACTCTTTTGGGTGGGGGGGGTGCTGGGCTGGGCGTTTCTCGGGTGCTGGTAGCCGGGGCTGCAGCCGGGGCGAAATGCTTGATGTATTTCAGTGGGGTGGCACATAAAAGGTGCGGAGAGGTCATTAAATGGGGGACCTGGAGCCCCTGGCTGCCTTCGGGAGACCACCAGAGCTCTGTGGGGTGTTTGGTGTTTGGACAGAGCAGCACGTATTCCTCCTCCTCCCTTCATCTTTAAATACCACCCCGCAGATTTCAAGGAAAAAATAAATGCACTTAAAATGGCATCATTTTGTGGTGCCTTGAGGACTATTTATATTTTTATTGCTCCCACAATTTTTATATAATGGCCTTTTTCATGAAAACATCAGTGTGTATGTGTGTGTAATTAATCCATGTATCATCTTCAGAAAGCAATTTTACAGCTCGATTTGGGGCAGTGGCACAGGGTGGTTGGGATCCCGGCTGCCATCGGGCCCTTTACTGCGCTCTCCCGTGCCAGCTCCGGACTGATCTTGAGCTTTTCACCCCATTCGGAGCTAATTCGAGCTCCTGTTTTCCAGGCTGCGGTGGAGGCTGTAGGCTTGGTTGGGTGAGTTTTTCTCTCTTGGAAGTCCCACAATGTCACGTGAAAATACAGTTCTCAGCGCTGAAATAAGTTAAATGTCTAGAAAGGCGGTGCACGGCGTGAACCAGACCGACTTCGTGCAAACCAGGTTTTTGCCTGGAGGTTTTAAGGGCAGAAGGTGGCTTTGGTATCGCCTGGTCTGGCCCTTTCTGGGGCACAGCTCTGGGACTGAGCCCGGCCGTTCCGCTCGCTGCTGGCAGACTCGCCTCTCCCATTCCCCGTGGAAAATGAACCAAATCTCTCAGCTTCCGACTGAAACGTAAGATGTGAGATAAGTGTTTACTGGAAGGCTCCCATTGCCAAATAGCCTAGAGACCCTTTCCTTCCTTCTCCAAACAAGACTGTCCAGGTGTTAACCGCATCTCTGTGAGATGTCCTATTAGCGCGTTCTGGTCTGACATGAGACTTTTACCCTTATCACAATAATAACTACCTTGAACAATGTACAAACCACTGGCTTGTTCCAAGTGTCTCCTAGCATCTTCCATACCTCCCCCTCCCGATGTTTGCTGCGGAGAGCTGATGTTTCTGGGTACCGCATCAGGATCTTGGGAGAAAAGGAAATAAAACAGTGGCTTCTCTGAGACAAACCATCTTGTCAGGGCCTTGATTCTGCAAAAGACTGAAGCATGGCCCTCACTGGATCAGCACCTTGAGCCCTGCCGGCGGTCGCATTTGATGCTGCTCTTTCCCTCCTCCCTGCACCCGTCCAGCCGCGCCGGTGGCTCGGGCCGTGCAGAGGGGACCCCGCGCGAGCTCCAGCTACTCGCCTTCCCGAAAGACCCTCCCAGAGACACGGTGGCTTTGCTCCCGGCTACAAACCATCCCTCATAGCTTCATTGCAAAGCTGGTGACAACTCACTGACACCGCGTGCGTGGAGGAGGCGGCGAGGGGGGGACGCGACGCTGCTGCAGGGTGAGGTGGGCAGAGCCCTGAGCCTGGCTGCTGCTGTTTAATATCTGTGGTCTAAGTGCAAACGGAGCAGGCTCCAGCTACAGTGTGTTTGTCTTGGAGATTAAATCTGGAGAGCCTCCGGTCTCCAAGTCCATGCCGGGAAGAGGGGTGAGGAGGGAGGGGAACCCAGCCCTGCGGGTGCGCACACCTTTTTAACCCTCCAAAAGCTGCCGCTGGCTTGAAAATGGAGGGTTAGAGGGCAAGTGCAGGTGGAGGGAGAAAGGGCGGGGAAGCACGGGTCTTTGAAATAGCTTTGAAAAGGTTGGCACAGCCCGAATTGTTGCACCTGCTTGTGAAGTTTTCGCGGGCAGGAATCTTTCCTTGCTCTTTTTGCAGGATGAAGCGTTACTGTGGGGACCAGTCAGTGATGCTGAAGCCAGGAGCTTTCATCCTGTAAGCAGAGCAACTGCACCTCGTGCACAGCCGGTGTACTTGAGACCTCAGTCCTGGGTTTCACGTGGCTCTCGGGGACCTTATGGCTTTTTCTGCAGCTCTTTTTCTGCCCTTCCAGAGGGCTGGCTCCCTCTCTGCCTGCTCCGCTGCATCCCAGCCCCTTGCTGTGCTGGCCGCCCAGCATCACGTGCGCCTGCCCTGGCAGGTGTGAGCGGCATGGGGGGCTTCTCCAGCTGCATGTCCCGGACCCCTGGGTGACTGAGAGCATCTCGGGCTGCAGCACACCATCCTCCTCCTCCAACCAAGCCTCACGCCTGGGGCGAGCAGGGAAACGCTGCACCGTGCTCGGGGTTGCCTTTAAGGCTGGTGTGTGGGGCAGGCAGGAGGGAGGGAAAGCATCTCCCCCCGGGCTCCGTTGCAGTAATGTTCCCAAACACTTCATCTCGTGTACGGTGCGTACTACAAGTGTTCCTACAGTGCTCAGGGCTGTTTTTGCAGTGCTGTTTATATAAGAGATCGTGCATGGTGCCTACATGCTTCTGGCACTTATAAACCCAGGTAGGCTGTGTTTATCCTGGGGATTGGCCCCAGTTGCAGTCATCTGGGGCTCAGCCAGCAGTGTAGCTAGACTGATATATATATTATTTAAAAAAGCTCTGGTTGTCGAGAGGCCAAGCCTGCTTGCTGCGCCGATGAAAAACGTGGCTTCGAGCAGTTTTACCCAGTCTGAACTGGTGGAGCTGTGCCAGTGGGCAGGCGGGAGCTGGGGGACGCACCCGCTCCTCCGCGGGGTGCAGGAGCAGGTTTAGCATCGCCATCCTCAGTGAGATGCTTTAAGGAGCCTTGAATAGCTGGAGGCTGGAGCTGGTGGGTCTCCCCCTTGTCACAGGGGCTGGTGATGGGGGGCAGGCAGGGGTAGATTTCCAGTTTTCCCTCTTACTTTTGTTGCCTGAAGTCCTGCACATTGCAGTGTGGTTTTTGGCTGCTCTTAATGGGTAGTGGGGTGGGGATCTGTCTCCCAAATGACTGCCTGGTCCAGGGCTAGAACTGGGGACAACCTGCAGAAGAGAGACCATAAAGCTGGTGAAAAGCTGACAGACCGCAGGGACTGTCCCCCACACGACTCGTTTCATCGAGCCCTTCCCTGCCCTCAGCACCCCAACGCATGGGGCGGGTTAGCTGGGTTGCATGTGGATCGCCATCAGTAAAGGATGCGCTTTCACTCATCCTCCCTGGCCACATATCCAGAGGTCTCCAGCTCCTCTGAGCATCCTCCTGGATGCAGGGTCAACCTCTCCTCTGGCTTCTGCCTCCATCGTGGGAGGGAAAACCCAGCCGGCTCGGGGCTTGGTGACTGGCCGGCTCTATTCCCCCAGCCCTTGGCTGGGCAGAGCCCCCTTATTTGACCTAAAAAGAAAAATTTAATTAAATGAGATGTAGATCTCATCCACTGAGAATTCTCCTCATGGGCACCGTGCCCTGGGTCATGCCCAAGGCAACAAAGGGAGCCAGTGGAGGAGGAGGGCGGTGGGAGGAAGGCTGGGCAGTGCCGGGCTCCTCTCGCCTTCCTCTGGTGCTGGCCAGGTTTCTCTCCTCACCTGCGCTAAGGATGGGGCTGAGATGAAGCTGCTCTGCCCTTGGGTTCCCTCCCAAACCCCGGCTTGGTGCCTTCAACCATAAAGCCGCATCCAGGGGGACGGGGGTAACCTCACGGCTGTGAGGGGTTCGCCCGCATCCTGCACCAGGCTGTCGCGGAGATGCTTGTGCCGGTCCCGGCAGCCCCGGCGGAGCGGTCCTCTGGCTCGTGCCTAGGGGAACACGAGCTCTGTGCTGGCGCGTTGTCGTGGGGTATTCAGTGCTGCTCTGGTTTTCTGAGGTGTTTAAAAGAGGGTGGTTACGTGCTGGAGAGAGAGCCACCTCGGAAAGCTCAACCCCATCAATTTCCTATATTATATGTAGAAGAGCATGTTCATCTTCCCAAATGAAGTGACTTCAAGGAAGTTCCAACACGTATATAAATTCAAAGCATCTCTTGCAAACTTTCTGGGTGCCTCCGTTTTACTCAGCCGCCTCAGACGTTCAGGTCTCATCGCCCCATGTGCGATGCCGTGGGGTTTGCCGGCGTGATGGTGGTGAGCATGGGGCAAGGATCGCCCGTTTGCTGCAGGACGAGTGATCGGGTTTCTTGGAGCACTGGGCAGTTTTGGTCTCTGAGGAAGGAGGATGCATTTTAAAACAACATAGAAGTGGGTGTAGCTTTGAAAAAAATCTTATTTTGTGCCTGTGATCCTTTCGTTATCACATGAAAATAGCTTGGAAGCTTTCTTTGCTGCAGACCTGCTTTTGTTTGAGTGCTGGCAACTGGGAGCAGAGACCTGAAGGGTCCCTGCAAGGGAGGAGACCTGCCTCTGGGGACGAGCAGGGCTGGACCACGACCTGCTCGGGACAGAGGGACCGAGGTTGCAGCAGCATCTAGAAGGGATGCAGCTGTACCCAACTTTCTTCCTCCTCAGATCAAGGTGATGTTGCTGGGGACCAGATCTCATTGCTGGGGGCAGGAGAGACCCTAACCTGGGCAGCACGCGGCAGGACCCGCTCGAGCCGCAGCGCATGCAGCCTTCCCGCAGGAAACACCCCGGCTCCAGTGGGAAGAGCCTATTAAAAGGGAATAGGCCAATCAATAAATCAAGGCACCTGAAAAATGAAACCAAGGGGTTGGGAGAGGGTTTTTTTTCTCTCCCCTTTTTTTTTTTTTTCCTTTTTCGTTCCTCAATTAAAGCAAACAAAAATCAAGTTGCAGGCGGTGGCTGTCGCGGCGTGCTGCGGAGGGCTGAGCTCAGTGGCTGGCGCGGGCGCTGAAGGCAGTCCCGGCTGCCTGTGGTTAAATTAGCTCTGTAAATTACAGCTGCGATACGTGGAAGTGTTGAAAAGGGATCAGCTGTTCCCCGGCTCGGGAGGGGAGAGGCCTGGGGGGTGCCCCACGATTGCTGGGGCAGTCATCCTTTTTTTCTGGGAGGTGGAATTTCTCCGAAAATCCGTCTCTGCGCGGATCTTATGCTGGATGTCAGTGGGGGGAAGAAGATGCTTGTGAGGCTGGGTGGATTGAGCCGAAGGGGTTTGTCCCGGAGGTCAGCGCGGCATCGCCGCTGTTTGCCGTCAGGGTTTGGGTGACAAATACTCGGCTGCGTCTCTGTCCTAAGCAAACCCTATTTGGCTCTGGGGTGCTTTCAGACTCTTTAATGCAGCACGTGAAACTCGCTGCCTTCACACCCCAGCTAGCGGGTTTTTGGGCTCAGACGTCAGGATGCTGTTCGAGGGGTGGTAATACCTATACTACATATAGGGCTACAGCTGGATATACCGTCACTAGATAAAGAGGAGGGGGACAAGGGGTCCCCCCGGCTCCTCGCATTTAATACTGTGTCGGGAAATTGCTGCCTTTTGGGCTTTCCCCTCCCTGCTTTGCCCCAGAGCACGTCGGAAACGCTGGCTGATTTTGTCCCGATGGTGGGAGCAGGCATTTACTGCTCTGCTGCAGTCTGTGCTTTAAACTGAATAGCAGAGTACCTGGAATAACTGGGAAAGGTGTAGAAATCGTACAAAATCTGTGCCTGCCCTGTGGCTGACGGCAAGCCGGGGCAGGCTGAGCGTGCCCTGGCAGCAGGAGCCCCACCGCGGCAGCACCGCTGATGTCCTCCGTCCGCAGGCACCGCAGAAACGGCTGCTTTGCCCTGTAAAACCCCTGAGGTTTGAGACATTTTCCAGGTGCACATGGCATCGAGCCCTCCCCAAGCCTTTCGCCCGGGGACGGCACCGCAGGGCCGGTTGGACGGGGCGTCACGCCGAGGAACAAGGAGCTTTTCACTTGGATGCTTTTTTTCCTGACCTACATTTTTATATTCCTGCATCAAGTTTAAGTTTCAACCAATTGGCATTTCTCAGCCAGTAACAGTTTCAAAAAAATTCCTGACTAATTCTAGGAAACGCTTGGCTGAAAGTACGTGTCTGCGTGCCCTCTGCCGAGGTCACCCGCACGGCTGGCCCGGCCGGCGGGTGCTGTTCGCTTTCCTTCCTGCTGGGAACAGTCCCGAGGGACTTTCAGGGGTCACCAGGCCCTCACCTTGAACCTTCCCCATCCCAGGACTGAATTTCGGAGCCCTCCTGCCTGGCACGGCCGTGCAGAATCCCCACGTTGTCTCTCTGCCGGGGGCCAGCGGGTGGATGTTACCGCAGCGTTGGGCTACCCACGAGACACGCGACACGGCGTCCCCGGGCGATGCCAAGCCCAAACAGACCCAAATGCAGCCACACGTGGTTAAGTTTCACTTGCAGAATGATAAGCAATAGGTTTGTGGTACCAAGGGCATAGTAAAAATGTGGTGTTTTTTTTTTTTTTAAGTCCATTAAAATGATTCTTTAAAAATTTGCTTTTCCGCCAGAGCGTTCCTCACTTTCAACAAATTTGGATTAAAACAAAGACCTTTTTCTTACGCTTTTTCCCTTTCCCTTGAAGCCCAGCGGGGCAGGAGATGGGTTTTCGTTCCTGCATCTCTGTTTGCCGTCAGTTTTAGCCCGAGCTTGGCAGGCGATGAGGAGAGGCTGGGGCGGTGGCGGGGCTCCGTCACGCACCGCGGGGGCCATGGGGCTCTGCCCCGGCGCCTCTGGGACGAGGATGGTGTTTGAGTTGTGGGCTTGTTGGAAGGGGCGTTATTTTGTCCTTTCGGCTGCATGTCCTTGGGTTGGACTGGACCAACAGTGAGACTTGGTTGTTTTATGCGTCTTTTTTTGTTCCACTTAAGGGGAAGTTATTTAAATGCAGTAATTAAAAAAAAATAGATCCCCAATTTTTATGCTGTACCGTTTGAAAACAAAAGACCAGTTTCGCTATGGTTCAGACTTCTGCCTTGATTTATGCACATAAAGGATTTTTCTTGTCGCTCTCCAGTTCCAAGCATCCAGAAGGGATGAACAGCTCAGCTTCGCTCCTGTCCAGTGGCCAAATTCAGGGTGAGGGCAGTCGCCGAAGCTTCCCACCCTGCCTCAGCAATGAGCCCTAATCCTGACCCGGGGCCCCATCTCACTGCAGCTGAGAGGTTAATTTTACCTTTTGATCCGGTGTTGAGGTCCATTGTGAGAATTAAGCAGTGTTTTGCTGTGCTAATTTAGCGCTGCAGATTGTATAATTATCTTTTTATAGGGATGGGTGTGTTCCGCGCTTTCCTGCCGTACGGCAGAGCCGGCTGTGCCTGTGTCTGCGTGTGAGAGATGTTCCGGCATACCTGGCTTCTGCTCCGGGTTTGCTCTGTGATCTTTAGGCAATTAATGGGGATTACTTTCTGCTACAGATCTCCATCCGTAGCGCAGGGGTGCCGGGGCTCGGTGGAGCTGGGGATGCTGTGGTGCTGCGGGAAGAGGAGCAGTGGATGGGTCGATGTTTGGTGGCTCCCGTGGGAAGGTGCCCGGATTTGAGGGGTGTGGAAGCGTATCTGCGGCCGCAGAGCTGCCCCGAGATGGCAAAGGGTTAATCTGGCTCGGTGAGCTGGGTGTGATGGATCAGCTCCGGGAGTGAAAGCTGGATTTAGCCCAGGGATTTTGGGAGAGGGATGACCGGAGCCGTCTCCCATCAGGGACCAGGCTCTTGCACAGCGAGACAAAATTGCTTTTCCCCGGCTGCTAGAGCCAAACGGGCGAGGAGCCCTTTGCAGTCATGGCGCCAGTGGGTGATAGGACATGGCTTGTCCCACCAGAGCCTGTCCCCGAGCTCCCGTGTCACCTCAGCAGAGACGTACCCCGAAGCCACCACCCTGCAGGTGACCCTGGAGGCTCCCCGAGAGTGGCAGCTTTTGCATCCCCCCCAGTCCCTCAGCCTCCCCGATTTCTCCAAGAGCAGCAAACCCCGGTGTGTCTCGGGGCTCGCTGGCGTGCTGGGCTATGTGCTGCTGCGAGCGCTGGCGCTTTTGGACGAGGAGGTTCCCGTGCTCGGAAAGCGGCGGCTGGATCGTGCCAGGGCAAGTTTCGCTGCTCTTGGATGAGTCTCTGGTACAAGCCGGTTGTTTCCATTGCACCGGGAGAGTGATGCTGGTGCCGATGGGCCTCACCCTGACCAGCTGGGATCAGCGGACGGGGAGGTTTCTCCCCTCCCTCGGGGATATCGGTTCCTTTGCGCTAAGAAGATAAAGATCGTAAAGCTGTGGTTTGAACCTGACCGCACAGCCAGTGCGAGAGAGCTAATGGCTCTGTAGGGGAGGCAGGATCTGGCCCGCCGCGGGCTGGGGGAGCATCCTGTCTTCGCTCGGCTTGTGCTGGGTGGCTGTGGTCCGGCTCTCCCTGCCTGGCTCTGCCTTGGCACGCTTTGCCGGCATTTCATATCCTCATTTTTTCATGCAAAAGGAAAGGGGGGAGCTGGGGGAGAAGGGGGTAACAGAGAATTAATCAGCTTAGGGTCAGAACAGGAAAAAACACTGCTTAAATTGGTAATCCCCGGGGATAGAAATCAGCTCAAAGCTGCAAAATAAATGTGCAGCCGGATGGTTTTTTCTCCCTCCCTCCCCTCCCCGGCGGGGTGGGTGTCAGAGGGCAGGGGGTGGCAGCAGGGATCCTGCCTCCAGCAAGGGCAGGACTCCAGTCTGGGGGCTTTTGCACCCTTGTCTGGGTTTACTCCCTGATTCAAAGCTTTCCAGACAATGCCTTGACCCAGATGTGAGGACTTTGAACATCTCCAGGCAACGGGGAGCAGAGCTCATCCTCAGGATGGGACCCTGTGGGTTGCATGGCCGAACCCATCACCTCCCTGGAGCCAAACAAGGAGGTTTTGCAGCGCTTTTCCCACCCTGTGAGCCAGTGCATCGCTGCACCAGGACGGGAGCAGAGAGGGCTGTGTGAGAATAAGGACGGTACCCCCCTGTAATCCCTTTTGTCCTGGGGATCCGTCCCTCTGTGCCTCTGCTTGGATGCAGGAGGTGCCGCAGAGCAGCCCGGGGGGACGTTGGCAGCGCTGTGGGGTGGACGGGCAGTTCGTGCAAGCCCTGCCTCGAGAGCCGCGGGTGTTCAGGCCTGTCTTGCGTGAACGCGGGATGCAGAGCCCCAGGAAAGGGCTTGGGCAGGGCACGGGGGTGGCTCAGCAGCCGCAAGCTGCCTTGGGAACGGGGGTCTAATCCTGGGATTAACGCACCTGGGATGGGTTTGCAGTGCTGTCCTTTCCCACCCGGCATGTCCAGGAGCTCCTCCGCCCTCCTCTACCTCCGCTGGAGCAGGCAGCGGGTGGTGGTCTTGCTCCGAGGAGACCCCAGGGTGCTCAAGAAGAGCCCGAATGCAGAGTCTGAGTGTGCCCTGTTCTCCCTCTCTAGGATTAAACACCCCAGAATATGGAGAGATACTGTGCCAAGACTGCTTTGTGCCTTCGTGTGATGCTGCGCTGGCATCTGTGGCTCTTTCGGTGTGACAGCCCAGGAGATGGGGAGGTCGAGCCTGGGGGATGGAAAGGAGCTGCTCGGGGAAGTCTGGAGAGCAGCTCTGCTGTGGTAGTGGGCTGCTGTGGGATGGCGAGAGCACCCGGCCCCTCTCCCCGGGCTCTGCTGGGCTGCGATGTGTGGCAGATCTGCCGGTCCCCTGCCTGCCAAGCCAACCGCAGCCTTGCCCGGCGGGTATCAAAGTGCCCAGATCGGGTGAGGATGCGGGGAGGCAGCTGAGGAGGTGGGTTACAGCCTGCAACGGGGAAGAGCTTGCTACGGGATTAAGTGAGATCCTAAGGCATTTGTGGGTTAAGGCTGCATTAGTCTGGTCCTAATAAAGGAGGATTTAGCGGGTGGGGGAGCGGTGCTGGCGCGTGGGGCTGCTGGGGGCTGCGGGAAGCCCTCGTGCCTGTGTTGGGGGTCACCCCGTGGCCGGTCAGGATGTGGCCCCTGCGGTTGGGGCATCCCCTTTCCCCCGGCGGCTCCAGGGTTTGCTCTCCCTGTTGGTGAGGAGAGGAGAGGGAAGAGCCCTCCGGCCCATTTGGAAGAGCCCAGGGATCAGAGGGATGACGAGGGGCTCCCGCTGATGGCAGAAACCGAGGGTAGCTGCTCAGCTCCCATCTGCTCATGGTGGGGGGCACCGCTGGAGTGCCAGCAAGAGAAGCAAAAATACTGGGAGGTAAACAAAGTTCATGCTCAGGGAACATCGTTTCGCTGCTTAGGCCCATCGATCAGTCTGTCAGAGGGTTATCACTTTGGGGATGCTTTTAATAAAGGAGCCAGAACTGTCATCAGGTGCCAGAGCCTGCCCGAAACCTGCCTGCAGCCTCTCCCGGGAGTCCGTCTTGTCCAAGCCCTGACATCGTTCTGTGCTTATCGCCTTGTTGCAAAAATGAAGGAGAATGGGACTTTCTTCATTCTTTCATCTGCCTGTCAGTGTCAATGTGACACATTGCTTTAAAGAAAGAGCAGCCTTTTCTTGTGGGGAAGGAGGGGGAAAAATTGCTAGAAAGAGCCAGAGAAGGAGGCAGCCTTGTCCCACACGCAGAACAGGTCAGAGTATGTGAGCAAGACGACAGTCGTCAGAGGGGTTTCTCTTGGGGGGGTTTAGAAGTTGTATTTTTAGTCTCACTTATTCCAGGGTGAGTGCCTGTGTTTAGGTCTCAGTGGGTTGATCAGGGCTGGTATTTGAGGAGGAAACCTGCCCGTGGTGCCAGGAGCGATGCTTTGGGCTGCAGCAGATGCCGTGCTCCGAGCGCATCCCGGCGGGGCTGAGCCGCTGCCAGCGCTCGCCCGCGGGGCACCTCCCTCCCTGGCTGGCAAACAGCAGCATCTCCCCTGGACCCTCATCCTCTGGGATGCAGCCGGGGCGCGTTGGTGATCGCAGCCGTTCCCTTCCATTTCTCTGATGGGAGAGCAGGAGGCTGCTGCGACGCTGGGAGCAGACACGGGGCAAGTTCTACCCGCTGCATCTCAACCTTGCGAGTTTTTCCGGGGTGTTGATCTCGGAGCGAGCTCTTGACAAATACCCTTTGCTATCTTTGGGTTGAATAGCCAGGATTGAGAGGGGTGTCTCATACAGTCTGACCCCTCGATGGTGCAGCACTGAGCGTCCCCGCTCACCCCTCGGGGCTTGGTGAGTGCGTGGACGTGCGTTTGGTTAAAGAGACCGTCTCTCCGTGACTCACGGCGGTTTGCATCGTGGCGGGTCGGTGACTCACGGCAGCTCCGCCGCGAAGCTGACAGCACCTGTCTGGGCCACGGTTATTTATTAACGCGTTACCAGAAAGGGCGGCATGGGAACAAAACACTTGCTTCGCTTCCTCTAGCTGAAGGAGTTTTAATGACATCTCTTCTGAGGCTGTCTGGGATTTTGGCAAGGCTTTTTGTATCGCATGCTTAGGTTAGTAAACGAAGATAATCTCTTTGGACTGAAACTCCGGGAATTAGGTTGGCTCTTGCAACAGAGTCTGGTGGTTTAAGGAGAAGGCTCGTTTGCGTTGCAGCAGTGTCAAAGGGTTGCACCGAGCCTGGGAGCTCCTTTGTAGGCAGTTTAAAGCCACGTTGAGTGAGACACCGCTCCGAAGCCACGTCCGAGGAGGCAGGATGGGAGAAGCCTTTTGCTGGGGAGCACGAGGCCGGGCAGAGCTGGGGCCGGGCTGGGCTCCCCCCTCCTGCCCTGCTGCTTTTTCCTCTGGATTGCTCAGATTCCTTATGGGAATGATCCCTTCTGAGTGTGGTTTTCATGCAGCTCCAGATGCTGAAATCTCATTGTATGTTCATTTGTGGGGTGGGGACAGCGTGGGACGGGGTTGCACGGGCTGGTCACTGCCGGGCTCCTTTCCTCCGTGGCCTGAGGGTCTCGGTGGGACCCCGGGCTGGCGTTCGGTGTCTGCGATGAGACGTGGCCAACTTGGCTCCTCGTTGAAGGAAACGACCCCGTGGGATGGTGCTCGTGGGCTACTGCCACGCCTGCCCACCCACCCGCACTGGGGTGGGCTTCACCCGCCCCGTGGCAGGGGTGCCTGGTGGTCCGTGGCCGGAGCGTGACGCTTCCACCAGATGGAGCTGCGAGATGCCATCGGGGGCCGTGGGGTCCCCAGGGCCACCCTGAGCCCCCCAGGGAGCCCAGTGGCCGCCCTGCCACTGTGTGGGAGCAGAGAGCTGGAGGCAGCAGTTTCAGACGGGGAGTGCTGGACGTCCCGTGTGCCACGCCGGGGTGCGGCACATCTCGCAGCGCTGGTGATGGAGCAGGCAGCATGGCAAGAATTTTTTCCCCAGGATCCCACCCCAGGTCACATCCTCGGGTTTTCACCTCCGCTGGGCCATGGCGGCGGAGCTGGAGGGACCCCGGATGGGGAGTGAGCCCGTGGCATGCTGCTGGGAGTCATTCTGCAGCGGCGCTGAGCCACAGCCCCTAGGCAGCGGCTGCATGGGGAAGGTTGTGTTGTACTGGGACGCAGGGAGGGCGTGGGAGAGGCACCCTGCAAAGGCCCAGTCTCCACTGCAGAGTGGGCTCTGGCCAGACCCCGCTGCCTTTCAAGCATAGCCTGTGCACGGGTTAGTCAACGGCGCTGCCAAGCTCGGTCTTTTGCTGGAAATAACTTGGCCCGTGGACGTGAGATGGCCCGTCGCGTGGGTTCTGCCTGCTGCGGAGCAGGGCTGGCTCGGCAGAGCCGGCAGGTAGGAGGAGAGGAGGAACGAGCTGTGAGGAGTCCCATGTGAGATGGGACACGTGCAAACAAGCAGAGAGTGATGGACGGGTTCCCTCGGCAGCACCGGGGTCACATCCTGCCCCGACCTGCCTGGGGGGCTGCTTGCATGGCGGGGGACGGTGGCAGCGGGAGTGACTTTGCAGGAGGTCTGGCTGTCCCCTGCGCAGGAGGCTGCTGAGGCTCGGGAGGACACCACGCGTTGGCAGGCGCAGGCTGTGACTCAATAGGTCCGTTTCATCTCTCTCAGATCTTTTGCTTTTTTTTTTCTTTAATCCACTTGCCTCATTGACTTTATTTTACAATCCATCGCTGGGTTCACTGAAGAGCACTTCGGTCATTAAGCACGTTGGGGCATGTGAATAAACCTGCATCTCTAAACTCTAAATAGCTTTAGAGCCAATATCAAATCACTGGCTGGGATGCGAAGGGCACAGCGCGACCCCGTGTCCCTCCTGCTGCCCCTCGCCTCCGTCCTCGCCCACCTCCCTGTGTTGGAGGTTGGGAAGGGATAAGGCCAGCCATGGCATCCGGGTCGGAAGCTCCAGCCCTTTGCAGGTCCTTTAATGTGTCCAGGTCCCCGTTCCCCTCCGCAGACCTGGACACATCAGGGCTTCCCTTTCCCTTTGCAGGGTTTTGGGGCCAGGCTGAGCCCTGCCTGGGTGTGCGTGCAGGGACAAGGTAACGAGGTGCTAACGTGGCTGTGCTGGGACCGGTTCCTGCAAACAGGCTCTAGCTCTCTAGCTGCATTTTTCTAAATCCAGCCCTTCAGATGGGAAGCGTTTCGACAGTAAAAGTGGAATTGGGGCATGTCTGAGCAGGGCGAGGGGTCTGAGGGAGGGACACCCGGGAGAGGGAGCAGCAGGGAGGTATGAGTGCTGAGCGAGCCATAACGTGAGCGCTGCCAGAATCGTTTCCCTGCCTCTTGGTTTCCTTTCCTGTTTGGCTTTGCTGCCCACACAGTTTGTGCTCAAGCTGTCTGTAGATGCGATGCTCCCATCCTCTGTAGCCAAAAGTCCCGGTTCTATTCCAGCGCTTTATGCTGCTCCTTGCAAGCACGTGTTCGGGGGGACGGGGCGGGAGGCAGAGCCCCATCTCCAAATGCACAGACGAACATCGTTCCTGCTGCAAACTCAGTGCCTCCTCCTCTGTTCGCTCTGGATGGATGCACTCTTCTTCCCGGGCTGCTGCTGAGCGTGGAGGCAGTTCGTGCCCTTGTTCCAGTGCCTGATGTATCCCCTCCCCGCTCTCCCGGGGTGTTGCGGTGGGCTCGCGGAGAGGAGAACAACAGCAGCGCGGAGGCTGGTGTCCCGGAGGAGCGTTAGGCACCGGTGGCCTCGGGGCTCGCGGTGTGTGGCCTGGCTGTGCTGCTGCTGCTCGTCCTCCCGGGGCCGGAGCGGTCCAGGGCGCGGGGAAGCAGATGACGCCTCGCTGGGGAGCGTGGGGTTTGTGGGAGGCAACCGGCCCGGGGAAAAAATAAATTGCACCTGGGATATTACTCTCTGTGTAGGTTTAGGATGTGCAGATGGTGGGGAAGGAGGGAGGTTTGTCCTGAGTGGGGTTTGTTCAGGTCACCAGGGTCCGGGGAGGATGGTCCTTCATCAGGGGTGTCTCTGGCACAAAAAGAAGTGCTCTGTCATACAGCATGTGGGTAAACTGGGGCAGCCGCATGGCATTGAAACTGCCTGGGCTCCATTTCCCCGCCTGAAGGGTGACAATGAACACTGTACCTAATCCGCGCGGTAAGGTCGTGCTAATGTCCCCGACACGGGCAGGAGGATGTCCTGCAGCAGCCACCTGGGCTGGACGCATCGCCCCCGTTCCTGGTGCTTCCATCCTTGCGCCCGCGTGGCGGTTCCCGCACCGGCAGCGTGCTCCCGCGGTGCCTCGGCTGCCTCCCGGCCCGAGGAGGGACCGCGCTGGCCGAAAGGCTTCGCTGGGGCGGAGCGCATCAGGAAGCGCCTTTGATCTCCGGGCGCGAACACGTTTTCAAATGAGCCGCAGCAATGACTGCTCTCCTCCCCCACCGGGGAGGGGAGATAACACATCAGAGCCCGCGCGCATAGCTGCGATATCGCTCCTTTATGGAGCTTTGATTGCTACCAACCATGCAGCTCACTCAAGGGAACTTCAAAAGCAGCGCGCTGGACCTGCAACGCCTTGTGCAAAGAGTCCCGAGCCGGGCTCTCTGCACACACACGTACCTGCGCGCGGCTACGCCCAGGGCTCGCGGCAAGGCTTTTTGCCCTGTCACATCTTCATGCCGGCAGCAGGTAGTTTTTGGTAGACCTTCGGGGCCCGCTCAGGTAGACGTGAAGTTGGATGTGGTGGGCTTGGACCCTCTGGACCTTCCTGCTCAGCATGTACTGGTGGGCACTGGGTGCCACCACCGATGCGTTTGCTCCCTGCCCTGTCCCAGTCCCCGCTGTGCGGTGGTTCCCAGAGCCCGGGCATTTGGGGTTAGTGCCTTGCAAACCCCAGTGATGCTTGTGAGGCAGGGAGATGCTCGGAGCGGGAGGGAGGATTTGCAGCCGCTCTCGGCGCGTTCGCCAGCAGCGTGGGAGTTAACAGGCGAAGTTGGGGGAAAGAGGAGGAAAAGGGTTCGGACCTCCTCCGCTCCCCCCTGCCGTCCCCCTTGGCTGCTGCGATTTCATTGAGGCTGTGTATTGGCCTCGGGAGGATGGAGCTGGGTAACACCACAACATAAACAGAACATCTGGAAGCTCTTAAAGGGTTTTATTTTTTAACACATTTACAAGAGCCAGGGACACTTGTGCACAGCGTTTTGCAAACTCGGAGACGCTGGGCTCGCTCTTTCCCAAAAAGTCCAAAGCTGGTTGCCAGGCTTTTCCCTGGGGAGGGGGCACGGGGGCTGGTTTATACCTCCACGCCGTATTGCTGAGGGTGCGATACCTTGGCCAGGAGGTGCCAATCTTGCTTGCATGTTCTTTGCGAAGTCCAAAGCAAACAGATGATGTGTTGCACGATAAATGAGTATAAACCTCTACCCTTCTTTCTGTGCGCCCCTAGTTAATGCTGGAGCAGGACAGAGGGTTGGGCAGGGTTTTCTTGGGAGAAAAGCTGTTTAATGATCTTACGGAGTGAACAGGGTGAGAATCAAAGAGGAAAGCAAATGATTAATCTCCCCAAATGGGCCAAGAGCTCTTCTGAGCCAAATGGGAGCTGGTTGTGCCATGCTTCACGGTGGAGTTTGGATCCTCCAGTACGTTGCGGCTGATTTGAGAACTTGTAGGTGGAGAGCCCATGGACAGAGAAGGATAAATGAGATCCTATTCCCACTCTGGTGACAGTGTTTGCTGTCGGACTGTGTTTTCCTCTCCCCAACTCCTTCCAAACGTCTTGTGGCAGCTTGGGAAGAGGAGCCCCTTTCTGCCGGCTCCTCTAGGGCAGCCCAGGACAGCAGTGAGGGCACGGGGATGGGCACGGGGTGGCTGCAACCTCCCTGGTAGGCAGAGGAGGTAGAGTTCAGGCAGAGCTACCCGAGCTGCCCGTACCTCCGATGGGGAGCACTCCCCTACGTGCAGTCCTCTCTCTGCTAGCACGGCGGTCACCCCACGTCCCGGCTCGGCACTGGGGTCTTTAACCAGTGACTTGCACATCCCTCGGTCCGTGAAACGCAGCCCACGTATACACAAGCAAGACGAGCTGCTTTCCCTTCCTCTGCGTTCCCAGATGCCGTTGTTTTGTCTGTCGCATGGAAATGGCCATTTGATTTTCTTCCATCAGCCCCCGGCTATGTCTCTTATCCACCCTTGTGCTATCCCGCACCCCAGTCTGCTGTCTCCTGATCCCGTGGGAGCTCAGCCTTGGGGCTGCCGCTGCTTTTGGGCTCTCTGGAGAGACGTGGCAGAGTAACGCCGGTTTTTCCATGGATGTTGTCAGCACATCCTCTGCTCTCGCTGGCCGGTGGCTCAGCTGTCCCTGAGAGTTGCTGTGGGTGTGGAGCTCCCCCCAGCCCGCTTGGACGTGGACTGTGCAGCCACCACGGGTCCCCACCAGCCCCAGGGCTGGGGAAGGGCTCCAGCCTCCAAAGCATGGGGCCCTCAGCGCTGCCGAGGGCAGGGTGAGCTCGAAGGCACTGGTGCCAAAGGTACTTTTAGGGGAGGCGTTGGGGCTGCTGGGGCGTCTTCTCTTTTACACATTGCTCCAAACATTTAATTTGGTGGCAAAGAGGAATCACGATTTGCTTCATCACAACCAGCTGCCTGCCAGCCTGGACCTTCCTTTAACGCCGTGTTTTTCCTTCGCAGGGTCCGTGGTGAAGGCTTGGGATGCGGGGGCCTGAGAGGAGACAGCCAAGGTGCTGCAGCACTGGTCGTGGCCAAAACACCCGGGAGCACCCTCCCGAGGACGGATGCTTCAGCTGCGAGCACGGAGAGAGGGACGGCGAGGACCAGCAGCTCGCCCTCAGCTCGCCGGGCAGCGATGGAGCATCAGGGGCTGCGGTGAGCTCCTTCACTCAACACCCACCACCGAAAACAGCTTCCCCACCAGCTGCCCCCTGCGCACTTGCGGGGCTCCACGTCCGGAGCGCGGTGAGGGGGGTTTCCTCCCGGCGCTGACCTCGCTCCCAACTCCCACGCGGAGCCGAAAGGACTTAATTAGCTGCCTTCCGCTGGGCTTTGGAAATTATCCTCTTGGCCGGGAAGTGCTGGCGATGGATGGCGAAGTACTCTTGGGTCAAACAGTAGCTCGATGCTTTTCCCTGTGAAGCACCAAGTGCTTGCACGGTTCCAAGGAGCCAGCTGAGGATTTTTGTCTTTTTTTACCCCTCTGCTCTTCTTTTTGATGCCTTTTGGGCTCTCGGGCTTTTCGTGAAGATGGCTGGACCCAGTCCACAGCACGTGGCGTTCACAAAGTGCCGATGCCTGCGATGGGAGCTGGAGAGGTGAAAGCCTTTGGAGGAGCCATGGGGTGGAAGCTGAGTTGGCGATCGCAGTGCCCTGGGGTTTAAAACTGTCCGGCAGAGTCTCGTCTTGTGCCAGGGGTGTTGGGTGGCCTCGGGGGGGTCCTTCTGCCGCGGGCGGCTGAGCATCCTCGGCCCCGGCACATCCCACATGGAGCCCAGCCCAGGCGGGGCTGGGGAGCAGGCGCAGGAGCCGGGGATGCCAAACCGCAGCGAGGGGAACGTCAAGACCGGGGAAAATGTCACCCTCAGAAACAATTAAACTTCTTAATAAAACCTGTTGCCTCTGTGAGTGCTCGATGTTCTTTTCCGTTTGCCTTGGCTCAGCCACACTTACATCATGGCCCTATCGCGGGGCTGCCGAGGGGATGCGTTTGATTGTACAGGAAACCAGCGCTTTGGCAAACTTCTCTGCCCTAACGAAGCCAGGCTGAGAGTTTAATGCCTTTGCTTTGCAGAAAAATTCTCCCCTGTCCTTTCCCCCTTCCCTTTTTGCAACCTTTAACCATCACCGCCCGACTGCATGGCCGGGCGAGCTGCCCTTGGCATGCCTCCTGCTCCAAAAGCGACTGAAATGCAAATTCATTCCCCTTAAATGATGTTTTTTCGTGTCCCTGGACTGTGTGTTCCCTCCCACCCTGTAGACTTGGTGCAAAGCACCGGAAGGTGCTGTGTGGAAATACAACATAAAAAGGATATTTATGTAATGGAAATATCCTTTTATTATTTTTTAAAAAGATTTAGACTGTTATAAAAAAAAGGTGTCCTTTCATCTAAAAAGCACAGTAGCCTCACGAGCATGGATTCAAAATAACTGTGTTTGGTGTGCAGCCACGGTGACTCGATGTCAAACTCACTGGTGTGACTGGTAGGATCTCTGCGTAGCCCTGACTTCGTTTCTCAGCACAGCGAGTCCCCCACTGCGACAAACATGCAGAAACTTGGTCAGAAACACAGAATTTTGGGTCCTTTCCTTTGAAACCCACTATTCAGCTCAGAAGCACCTCGGAGAGTTTAAGAGCCCCTGAGCAAAACTATGAGAGAACAGCAAAGCCCAGAAATGCATGAAACTTCACTTGATTTTTGGTTTGGTGATGATGGGTTTTGGGAGACCCTAACAAAAGCCAATGTCAAGCTCATTTGCATCAATTAAATGGCGCCGGTGGTGCAGGTGAGCAGCCGGCGGCTGAGGCTGGTACCTGCGTGCCAGCGCAGCCCCGAGGGTGTGCAGGGGCGCCCTGGAGTGTGGCGGGACGGAGGTGATGGTCTGCCCTTCGCCGCCGCTTGTTTCAAGGCAAGTCTGAAGCAGAGGGTGACTCTGCTCTTCCTTTTCTCCGGGTGGAAAGTGGATCGTGGGGCTGCTGGAGATGTGGATGTGGTTACCCTGCCACGGCAGCGCCGTACATGGTGCCTTTGCTCCTCTGTGCGCAGCAGACCCTTAGCAAGCAAACCAGCAGCAGGATGGGAGTAAGGCTGGTGTTACTGGGCGCCCTGAGCTGCCCTGGACTCTCCCTGGATAGTTCCTCCTGGGTCTGAGAGCTGTGGTGAAGCCGGAGCTGTGCCCCAGACAGCAGCAGCATGTAGGAGCAGTCCTCGGGCAAATTATAGGGTTCCCACCCATGAGTCAAACCTGGATTTTTGGGCTAGCTGTGAGACCCATTGTCTCAGCTTGCTGAGGAGCCGCAGCATAGCTCTCCTGCTGAAAAGGCAGACTATGGCTGCGGGGAGATGCGTCAAGTGATGGTCCCGTGGTTACCCCTCCCAGGGAGCGTGCAAGAAGCGACGCCGACTGACACAGTGCTGCCATGTACGGTATTCCCTGCGTCTGGCCTCGCCACGGGCCAAACTGTTTTCAGCTACGTGTGTGAATCACCGCGATGTCCATATAGGAGAGCTGAGGTGTAAGGTTGAATTCCCACGGGGAAGGCAGAGGCTTTGGGTCACTCAGACCTGCCACCCCCAGTGCACGCCGGTGATGCCACCGCCAACGCTCACACTGTAGCATCCTTTTTCGAAGCAATTCCCCACCTGGGAGCTGCTCCTCCGTTAATCCCAGCCTGTGCGGACCTGCCGATGGGCACCGGTGCTGCCTGTCCTCCGCCCCGCGGCTGCAGACCCCGCTCTGGGGATGGCGGGGGGGGAGCTCAGCGCTTGGACGCAGACCTTTTGGAGTTCATAACTAATATTTACTTCAAAGGCCGGCTGCCTTTAGTGTCGGTGAGTCGTAATGTCCCGGCTTGTTTAGAGACGGTGAGCAAACAGAAAGCCAGGCCGTTAAAAAGGGGAAGGGTGTGGGAGCTGTATTGCTATTTACCTGTGTAACCAGCAGGAAAACCTGCCTGTCATTCTTCCTAATAAATACAAACTGGAAGCATGGAGAAACCCATGGGGATTTATTAGTTTGCTTTACCAAATGCAAATATTAAGACTGGTTGGCTCAGCCCAAGAGCTGCCTTTTGCTTTTTGTGTGCACTGCAGCGTCTGGCGCCTATGGGCGCTGATAAGGGCGTGCTCTGCGCTGAGCCGGTTATGCTCAAGGATTTGCTTTTGAACTGCTCCTGTCTCCCTTTTGCTCAGGCCTGATCCTGTGAGGAGCTGAGCGCCTGACGGGGATGCCGGGCGTAGCGCTGGCTGGGTTTGTCGTGCTCCAGCCCCCCCAGGCACCTCCCCGTGCGGGGCGAGCTCCCCGCCGGCGTACCCCGACCCGCCGCATGCCCTGGGACAGCTTTCAGCTGGCGTTTGGATTTGTAGGGCCAACCTGGAGCCGGCGCAAACTCCCTGTGCTTATTTTCACGGGAAGGGGTAACTCACGGTCCTGCCCTATCGGTTATGGCCCCTTTTACCCCTGTGTTGGAAGTGGTGAGAAGAGCTGCTGATCCAGCTTGGCTCGTACCTGCAGCCGCACAAGTCCAGTGTAAAGAGCCCCTTTTTTGCTACCCCGGTGCCAAATTGCTGCTTCTTTTCCCTCCCCATCTGTCCCCTTCCCAGCGCCTGCTTCGCGTTCGCTCATCCTGAGCGTTGCTCAGAGCACATTTACAGCCGCCTCCGTCCCCGGTTGCACCAGAGGCAGAGGGGGGCTTTGGCGCCGGCTGCTTCACCAGCAAAACCCCAACCTGCGGCTCAGTAACTCCCCGCAGGGTAAGCCCTGAGCCCGAGCCAGCTCCATCTCTGGAGAAGACCGTCCCTGAGCACACCAGGCGTGGGCTGAGGTGCGGATCCCGTTCGGAGCAGGGGTGGCTCAGGGCTGGGGTGCGCCCCAGGGCTCGGGGTGTCCAGGCTGGCCGCAATACCACTGGGGACGCATAGACGTGGGGAAGCCGGATTTGTTTTTGCTCGGGTTGCTAACGTGGGGATCCTATTCCGGAGGAGGCTCGGCAGTTGGGAGGCCCCTTGCTTGCTTTCATCCTGCTGCTGGGGAAAAAGGGGGAGCAGAGGCCAGCTGGGATGGGGAAGGCTGGGGGACAGCGGGTGGTTAATTTTGCTTGCTTCAGATTGAAAAAACACAAAGTTAGGAGCCAGGAGCCATTGCAGGGAGGAGGAGGAGGAGGAGGGAGCCAGGTGAGCAGCCGGCGGGGGGGGGACAGGCCAGCCCCAGCCATCCCCCCCATTTGCAGTTTTCCATTCTCATCCCTATCGCCGCCCCATTTCATCTGTCCCCGCATCATCTGGTGTGTATTTACAGGCAGTTAGAGATGCTCGTCTAGATGTTATTTTTCCTCCGGGGCTCATAAAACCCATCTGCTAGAGCTGCCGGCCAGCGCGGGGGGAATTTCCAGGCCCTGCTTGGGTCCTGGAGCCGATGGCGTGCGGATTTGGAGGCTGCGTGTGCTTTGTTCCCGTGTTTGTTTTGACAGCTTAGCGGTGTCGGGCCGCGGCTGCAGGTGTGCGCAGGATGCGTCCCGCCCGGGATGCCGCAGGGGCACACGGACAGGGACGCAGCGTCGCTCCGAGCAGAGCGCTCGGGGGCTTCCAGCAAATGCCATTGTGGATGGGGTGCGGGTGGTTGGGCTTTTTTGGAGATGCATTTTTTTCCCCATTTCTCAATTTTTTCAGATTTTCTTGCTCGCCTTCCCCTGAAATAGCGAAACACTCGCAACACATCAGAAATCTGCACAACAGTGTCTGGAAGTAATAGTTTCCATTTCCCACATAATTCTCCACGTGTGCTTCTGCGTGCCAGACAAGGACCCTTCACTCGAGCAGTTCACCTGGGGAGCTCAAGGCTGCCCTGCAAAGGGGGAACCACGGCCCCAGCCCTTCGGCATCCCCCAGCTTTCAGCCCCAAGCTGCTGGCCCTGAGCACTGCAGGGAGGTGCCGCAGGGCTCCTCCTTTCCCGTCCCACAGTTTGCCGGAGGTCCTGGACCAGTGATGCTCCATGACGATGCATCATCCAGGAGACTCTCCAGCACTGCTCACGTGGGGAAATGAAAGCATTTCAACCTCTCAGCTGTTCAGCTAGGACCACGACGGCGATGGTTAGAGCTGGATGAAGCCAGCACCACCTCTGCCTCTCTCAGTCACAGCTAGAGCAGTGCTGAGTTGAGCAGTGTGGAGCCCTTTGAGAGCTGCTCGGGGGCAGGACTGGGGTGCCATCCGCACCCGCCACCCCCCCGGGCTGCTGCTGAGGCTGGGCCAGGTTCCTGCTCCGTGGAAGTCTTTCACCACATCCACTTGCAGGTGGTTTCTGCAGCTCTAACAATCCTGTTAATGTTTTTTGGTTCTTTTGTCTGCCTGTATTCTTTTCAATGAAAAATAGGGGTGGAAGAGGCTGGCAGTGCTTGCCCCAGTCCCGCTGTAACCGTCCCCTCTCTGTCCCCAAGAGACTCCTGGTCTAACGGGCTGCGCCTTCAGCAAAAGCCTCCAGAGCTCTTTGAGGGGTGCTGGTTCTCAGCCACTTTCCCATCATTCGCCATCTATAAAATTTATTTTTTTTTTATTTGTTGAAGAGGGTGCGGGTGTTACCTCCCTATCAGAAAATTAGGCTTTAAAGGCCAGATCCTATTAAAGCGAAGGGGAACCTCTCCATTAACTCCTTTGGGGCCAAGCCAGAACTTCTCCAGTCTTTCCTCCCCCGTGTCTTTTCCTCCCCGTGTCTCACGCGGATGCCATCCCTCTCCGGCAGCGCATTCCCAGCAGCTGGCACTGCTCGGGAGGACCCGAGACACCTCTGACGTCTGTGTATGTTACAGCCCCTCGGACCCCCCCGGTCCCTGAAGCCGCTGCCCTGTTCGGGTGCCCCTTTGTAGCGGGTGGGGGAGGCGGGGGGTGGCCCTCTGAATGGAGTGGGGAGATGTGCAGCCGTGGGGCTTCTCTGGGAGAGGGGCTGCTCCTGGGGCTCCGCTGGCTGGTGAGTGGTTTTAACCTGTTATCTATTTATTTTTGTCCGAAAATGCCAAGTTTCACCGT